>NC_041737.1:43690997-43996134 GCF_004115215.2 Ornithorhynchus anatinus | reverse complement strand
TCTTTGTGGATGATGGTCTTTTTCCTAATTCAAAGAACATTGGGCAGAATGACAAGATCATTGTGTAAATAAATAAAGGAATAGAGTTTAAATTGCCAATTAATTGCTTGGCAGCTTCTCCCTATTTTGAGCCAGTGGTATTTCCAAATATTGTCCCATGCTCGAGACAAGCAAGTCTGACACTACTCTTATATAATGAAATCAGTGAGTAAGGCGGAAGGGCAGGGGTGCTTATTTCAGAGCTCAATATCAAAAAAAAAATTTCCATAACTCCAAGAAAAACCATTTGGGGTCTAGAAGAACAGGAATGGGAGGTTCCATTCTAACTTTTCATAAACATTGTCCCCTATAACTTCAGTTTAGCTGGAGGCTGTTTTAAGAAATTCACCTCAGTTAATAGTTTTTGAGGTATCTGATATAATTTTGTTTCCCTATTAGGCTCCTCATCTGTCTAGCAAAGTAGAAAGCTGAGGATGGAAAACTTTCAGCTGTGGCTTAGTGGAAAGAGCACGGGCTTGGGAGTCAGAAGTCGTGGGTTCTAATCCCGGCTCTGTCACTTGTCTGCTGTGTGACCTTGGGCAAGTCACTTAACTTCTCTGTGCCTCAGTTACCTCATCTGTAAAAATGGGGATTAAAAAAAGATAAAAATAAAATGTGAGCCCCACGTGGGACAATCTGATTACCTTGTACCTACCCCAGCACTTAGAACAGTGCTCTGCACATGGTAAGCGCTTAACAAATACCATAGTCATTATTAACCAGATTAAACACAAAATGAACTCCTTTGAGTCCATGCATTTCTAAGAACAGATAAATAAATGGTGGTATTTGTTAAGCGCTTACTATGTGCAGAGCACTGTTCGAAGCGCTGGGGGATACAAGGTGATCAGGTTGTCCCACGTGGGGCTCACACTTTTAATCCCCATTTTACAGATGAGGGAACTGAGGCACAGAGAAGTGAAGTGACTTGCCCACAGTCACACAGCTGGCAAGTGGCAGAGGGGGGATTCGAACTCATGACCTCTGACTCCCAAGCCCGGGCTCTTTCCACTGAGCCACGCTGCTTCTCTTAGAGCAAAGGGACTGGAACCGTAAATGTGGTTTGCCCTGAGTCAAGGACTAGGGAAGATGTTCAGGAGGGCGAAATTGAAAGCAATCCTGGAACCCGGGCCTTGCACTGCTGGATTTCCAGTCCCATCCCTCCCCTCCTCCTCAAGTGAAATTAAGAATTACTTTGTTCATTTTTTTTCCTCCTTTTTTTAATGGTATCTGTTAAGCACTTACTAAGCACCAGACACTGTACTAAATGCTGGGGTAGATACAAGCTAATCAGACTGGACACAGTCCCATGTCCCACGTGGGGCTCACAGTCTTTCATATCCACTTACCAAGGAGGCAACTGAGGTACAGAGAAAAGATTAAAACCCAGGTCCTTCTGATTCCCAGGCCTGTCATCTTTCCACTAGGCCATGCTGCTTCTCATGTTGCTTGCTACTTGCCTGGCAACTTGCAGTCAGATAGAAGTTACTATCTGAAACCTTGACTGACAGAAGCTGGAGTAAAGCAGCACCCCTGGGACCAGGCAAGTTAAGTTGCTTTGTAAGGAGCATCTCACCTGGACCTCAACCAACAAACCAGATCTCAGAAACCAATTGCTTAGCCTCTCTGGAGAGGGAAGCGTCATGGAGGTTTCTTTACATGTACTCGGTGCCTGCAGTGTAACCTTTTGAGGTCCTTTATCTCATTTACAGGAATCACTTGCTTCAGCAGAAAATGATGTCCTTCAGTGAGATGACTTTATTAGCTTTTTAAAATTGCATTTTTTGGTGATGAAATTACCTCAGGGTTCAAGTTTTTTAAAAAAAATAATGAAACTATCTATGGATTTGGGGCATACATTAAACCATGTGAAATATTTACATGATCCAGCACTCACTATCGAGATCAAGAAAGGCTAATAAAATCCAACTCCAATAGGATAGTATGTTAGGTTTAGGGATTTTTTTGTGTGTGTGTTGCTTGATTCTTTGGAAGATTGCATGCTATGTTGTCTTTATAAGACAAGGGTTTCCACATTTATTTATATCTCTTTACCTGTCTACACAGTAAGCAAGGACACAAAATGGGAGATTCTTGATTTGTCCTTAGGAACAGAGCCCTAGGCTGGGCCAGAATTAAAACAATTGCTAGAAGGGCCTCTCACTGAGGTCATTATCATCAGTGGTTATTGAGTGCTTACTCTATGCAGAGCACTTTACTAAATGCTTGGAGAGTTCACTACAACAGAGTTGGTAGTCACGCTCCCTGTTCACAACAAGCTTACTATCTTGAGAGAGGGTGATGAAGTCACTAGTTCCTTTACAGATTTGTTTTTTGGGGGGTTGGGATTTGTTAAATGCTTACTATGTGTCAGGCACTGTTCTAAGCACTGGAATAGATACTAAGTAATCAAGTTGGACACAGACCCTGTCCCACATGGGGCTCACAGCCTTTATCGCCATTTTACATTGAAGTAACTGAGGCACAGACAAGTGAAATGACTTGCCCAAGGTCACACAGCAGACAACTGGTGGAGCCAGCACTAGAATCCAGGTCCTTCTGACTCCCAGGGCCATGCTCTATCCACTAGGCCTTGGTCCTTCTGGGATTCCCCAGATGCTTCAGCAGAGTCTTCAGGGAACACTACCTCGTTCTTAATAATAATAATAATAATAATGATAATTGTGGTATTTGCTAGGCACTTACTGTGTGCCATGCACTCTTCTAAACACTAGGGTAGATACAAGATATTTGCGTTGTATACGGTCCCTGTCCTGCATGACTCACAGTCTAAATAGGAGGGTGAACAGGAGAACTGAAGCACAGAGTTTAATGACTTGCCCAAGGTCACATACCAGGCAAGTGGAAATCCAAGATTACACCTCAGGTCCTTCTGACTCCTAAGCCTGTGCTCTTTTCATTAGGCCATGCTGCTTTTCTAAAATCACATCTCCTCCAAGAAGCCTTCTCTGACTAAGCCATCATTTTCCCTATTTGCCCTCTCTTCTGCATTTACTATGCACTTGACTGTGTACTCCTTAAGGATGTTGATACACACCCCAGCCCCCCAGTGCTTATGTAAATATTGGTATATTATCCCATTTCCCCTATTTAAAATTGATTTTAATGTCTGTCTATCCTTGGTAGACTGTATGCTCCTGGTGGGCAGGGTTTGCAGCTACCACCACTGATCTACTCTACTTTCCCAAGCACTGGGTATAATACTTTGCACATAGTAAGTGCTCAATTAATATTATTGATTGATTGAAGATGACATTTTGGTTAAACATTTCCTCTGGCCATTCTATTCCTGTCATTCCAACCACATGCCCTATTTTGCCCTTCATCCCAGAGGTGCCTTAAGCCTCTGTAAACTGTCTGCTGTGAGACCTTGAGCGAGTCCCTTCACATCTCTGTGCCTCTGTTACCTCATCTGTAAAATAGGGATGAAGACTGTGAGCCCCATTTGGGACAGGGACTGTGTCCAACCTAATTACCTCGTATCTAACCCAGTGTTTAGAATAGTGTCTGGCACATAGAGCTTAACAAATATGACAATTATTATCATTATTCTTGGCACTTGCCACTGCCTTAGGGCAGATACTACTAGAAGGCAATGGCAAAAATCCTGCTTCTGGCTTTGGGTATGGTGACCTGGTCATGGCAGATCATAATTTTAGTGCAGCAAAGCAGCAGGATGTCCATTAAAGCAGTAATCTCATATCCGACAGACAATCACTCTCCTGTCTTCAAAGCCTTAGAGACTTAAGACCTAAGACCAAGAGACCTTCCCTGACTAAACCCTCCTTTCCTCTTCTTCCACTCCCTTCTGCATCACCCTGACTTGCTTTCTTTGTTCATTCCTCCTCCAAGCTCCATGGAATATATGTACATATCTGTGATTTATTTATATTAATGTCTGTCTCCCCTTCTAGACTGTAGGCTCATTGCGGATAGGGAATGTGTCTATTGTCCTAATGTACTCTCTCAAGTGCTTAGTATAGCACTTTGCACATAGTAAGTGCCCAATAAATACCCCTGAATGAATGAATAACTAAGCACAGCCAATACCACTGGCCCCCATTGACAGGCAGTGGGCTCAAAGCCAGGCAATGACAGTGGGATTCTGGGAGCTGGAGGTGGCATTGGCTGCAGGTGGAGGTTGCAGTCTGTTGCCATCTTCTCTTGTCGCCACTCTGGTCCAAGCCACTCTGTGGGGTTGATTGTATATCTGGATGCGTCACTCCTGCTTCTTGGTTGAAATCCCTTTGTCTTGACCTTTGGTTCTTTTTGTTTCTGTCTGCTTTCCTGCAGTTATTGCTCTTTCCATTACATTCCAAGACTATTAGACTGGCCATAATAAACAACACTGGCCTTCCTGCTGCCAACTCTAGAAAGCCCACTCCTTTCCCACTTTGTACTTCCAAAACTCTAGTTGTTTTCCACTAGCTAACAATAATAGTAATAATTATGGTACTTGTTAAGCAACTACTGTGTTCCAGGCACTGCTCTAAACACTGGGGTAGATACAAAATAATCAGTTTGGACACAGTCCCTGTCCCACATGGTGCTCACACTCTCAATCCCCATTTTACAGATGAGGTAACTGAGGCACAGAGAAGTGAAGTGATTTGCTCAAGGTTGCACTGAAGGCAAGTGGAGGAGCTGGGATTAGAAGCTGTGATCTTCTGACTCCTGGACCTGTCCTCTATCCATAATTCCATGCTGCTTTCTGGTCCAGTAGAATGGCATTGGCAAAGTCCTCCTGGTTTGATTATCTGAGTCTCCAGTGAATTCCAGGAGAGTTTTAGAGATACTTTCTCGAATTCAAATGGTCAAAGCTTCCTTACAGTATACAAAACTTCCAAATCTGAGTTCTTTACATCAGCAATAAGGGGGTAAAAATCTCTTTTTCTCCAAGAGGGGTTGGGGCTTTTCTAAGCTTGGATGAGCAGGCTCAGGGAGTGATATGGTCCTTTGTAACCTAAAAGTCACGTTGTCCCTGTCCTCTATTTCTTTAAGGAATTGGGCAGTTAACTCTATCATGCCCAGCTCAATTTTGCAGTACCAGCCAAGAGTTTCCTGCCTCTTTTTCCCTTTTCCTTAAATCATGACATGATGTAGAAACCTGAATGGAATACTTATTCATCAATTACTGAACATCTACTGTGTGCATAGCACTACTAAGCCCTTGGAAGAATGCCATACAAGGGGGAATCTCAACTTTTTATTCCTCTCTATTTTAGGAAGACTTGATTTTGCCAGAGATAATAGCAAATCTTTGGGGCTTCAGGCAGGGAACTCAATCTTCAACTTCAGTCTTAAGTGAATATTGAAATTGGGTTATTTTAGGGGGTTATATGTTTTACAATCTTCCAACTAGGCAAGCTGATTTTTGAAATAAGAACTCTGCTCAGTTTAAACTACGTATTACCTCCTTAGGGGCAGCAGTGTTTTGGGTGATGCAGAAAGATCATCATTTTCAAATGACCTTTGTAAGGTCGTAACACACTGAGCACTTGGAAAACACCATTCCAGAGAACATATTCCTTCCTAAAGCCTAAAAACTCCCTAGATGCACCAGAAAAAACCCACTAAGTTGAAGAATAACGGGGGCCGGCGGGGGAGTCGGAGAGTTTGACATCCAATTATTGAGCTGTCAACAGGAGTAAGTTGAGGTAAAAGTGATGAGAAGGCAGTTCTGCTAACAGGGTAGTGCTTTCTCTTGGGATCTGGATCATTTTCTTCCACGGGAGAGTTTATAGGGGCAGTCAGCTCTGGAGAGGTTAGAGCAGGAACCTCAGTGTCAAATTCACTCACAGATTTCACCTCCCTGAGGTTTCTCACAACCACATTGGGCAGACATAGGAAGGTGAGATTTTCTTTTTTTGCTGGGAGGCAACTATATTTTCTAGACACACCTCTCTCTCTGTCTCTCTCTCTCTGTCTCTCTCTCTGGTTCAAACCATCTTGGATCAGTCCCAGTGAATTTGCCATCTGCTTGTTGTGATGGAAATAGGAGTGGAAAAACAGGGAGAAGTTTGAGGACTGTTTGGGCTGGTTTGATTGGTTCGATGCCATCTGGGAGCCAATGGGCTCTGTGGTCATTAGGACCCAAACTTTCGGACATATGAACATAAGAATGTAATAAATGCCATCCTGACTTACACCCATCACCCACCCACCCTGGCTTCTGTCTCCAGTAGAGGTAACAGGATGCTGGGAAGTATGATGTGATGATAACCTTCCTTGCCATACATCATTATGGTTGAGGATTTAACTGGCCTAATCATCCCCTTGATAAATGACCATGGACATCTTGACCAAGATGCCCTGTGATAAGAATGCATTTTAAAGAGGTACTGTTCCAGTAGTAGTTGTTTTGGTAGCATTTATTGGGCTCCCACTTGATTTGATGCCCTTTATTGGACACTTGGGAAGTGCTGATTAACCAAGGGACCTTTTGTCTGCCCACAAGGAGCTTTCATTCTGGGGCAGCAAAATGGAAATTGCTGAACTGCTAGAAACTCACTAGGAGTGCAGAACTGTAGCTTTCTCTTAGTCCTTAAACCCTCAACCCTATATAGTAAGTGCTCAATGAATACCTTTGATTGATTGATAATGAAGGTGGCTAATATTAGAGCAAGGGACATCAAATGTGGGTTTTTGAAACTCTGAACTTTGGCAGATGTGCCTGAATTTCTCCTCTTTCCAGTGGGCAAACCTAGAGTCTAGGGGCTCAAGGATCACTGAAGATGGTCCTAACCTTCAGAAACATGAACTCCTTACCATTAGCTTTAAGGCACTCAATTCACCTATCCCCCTCCTACTGTACCTCACTGCTCTCCTACTACAACCCAGCCTTCACCCATCACTCTTCTAATGCCAATCTACTTGCTGGCCTTTGATTTTGTCTATTCACCACTGACTTCTCACTCGCATCTTGGAACACTGCCCTCCCTCTTCATATCTGACAATCATTCTCTTCACTTTGAAAGCCTTATTGAAGGCACAGCTCCTCCAAGAGGGCTTCCCTGACTAAACCCTCATTTCCTCTTCTCCCACTTCCTTCTGCAGGACCCTGATTTGCTCCCTTTATTTACAAGCCCACAACTCCAAGCCCCACAGCACATGTTATACCCCTAATGTATTGATTTATATTAATGTCTCTTTCCCTCTCTAGACTGTAAGTTCAGTATGGGCAGGGAATGTGTCTAACCAACTCAGTTATATTATACTCTTTCAAGTGCTTAATACAGTGTAATGCACACAGTAAGTGCTCAAATATAATTGATAGATATGTGCCCTTTTCTGGGAGGCAAGAATGCTTTTCCCCCCTGCCCCAGCCCCACAGTACTTAAGTATTCATCTGTAATTTTATTTGATTTATCTCTTTCTCTCCCACTGCACCCCGCCCCAGACTGTGAGTTAGTTGTGGGCAGAAAATGTCACTGTTTATTGTTGTACTGTATTTTCCCAAGCGCTTAGTACTGTGCTCTGCACACAGTAAGAGCTTAATAAATACAATTGAATGAATGAATGAATAGCAGTAGTAATGGTTTTCAATGAACACTCTTTAACAAAAAAAGTGATGTGTTCCCTGTCCATAGGGAGCTCACATTAATTAGGAGGAAAGATGAACAAAATTAAAATTGTGTAATCACAATAAATGAATGCATGAATTGAATGTATGAATTGAATAAACTGAATTAAGTGAATGTGCTTAGAATGAGGGCAAATTAATACATAAGTTGTAGACCTGGCTATTGGATTTATTCAACTTAGGGTGTTGGTAATTAATCAGGGAAGACTTGTTGGAGAAGCTGGGATTTTAGAAGGGCTTTGATTATGCAAGGAGTGTAGCCTGTCAGAGTGGGAAGACATGGTGAATATCATAAATGAGGGGACAGAGCTGGGTGACCTAAAAGGAAGGTGTGATTAGAAGCTTAGTTTAGAAGAATGTAGAAAACCAGGAGGGGTGTAGTAAGTGAATTGGTGGGGGACGGGAGAGTATCTCTAACTGCCCTGGTACAGGTGTCCAAGATAGGGTGGACAGAGAACAAGGGTGTGTACACATATACCCAACAATCATCTCTGCCACATGCATTTATTTGCCCTTATCCTAAGCATTGTGATTGTTTATGTTATACACACACATATAGGATGTTTTCTTTGAAGATATCTTCTGATAGTGAGCTCCTATCCAGGGGTGTCAGGGTGACTGAAAAGACTGATGCAGAGATTGTATCTGCTTTTATGGTGCTCTCCCAAGAGGTTAGTCTAGTGCTCTGTCTGGTACAAGCACTCAGTAAACATCATTGATTGGTTGATAGGGACAGACCCATTCCTTTCCAAATTTTTTTGCCCATAAGGATAGACATTTGCTATGTTAACAGGATTACCCTTGTCTCTGTTTTTGAGCCTTCCTCTTGGCTAGAGAAAAGAGGATGGGTCAGGGAGTCAGAGGATCTGGGTTCTAATTCTGGCTCTGCTCCTTGACTGGTGGGTGACTTGGGCAAATCACTTAACTTCTCTGTGCCTCAGTTTCCTCAACTGATTCAATAACATTCTTCCTCCTATTTAGACTGTGAGTCCCAGTTGGGACAGGAACTGTGTGACCTGATTATCTTATATCAACTCTACTTAGTACAGTGCCTGGACACAGTAAGTGCTTAACAAATACCCCAGTTATTATTCACAAATTCTTTCCTGCTCATTTAGGTTGGTCACTCTGTTGCAGTAGTTTTCTTAGAGGACACTACTAAGTCAAATGGTTTGCTACTGTCCCATCCCTAATTCACCAATGCTTCCTTTCAGGTTTCCAAATAGCCGCTGTATTCCACTGTCCCACTGTATCCCACTGTCATCTCCTCCTGAAATGTCTCCCTCTCCCAATTCCCTCAGTTGGTGTTGCATTTCTGTGAACCTCGCTTCATAGCTCTGAACCAACTTTTCCAGAACCTTGTGGGTGATCTTGTCCTGCCATTTGATATTGGGTGTAGTTCATAGTTGATGTTGGTTAGACAGCTCAAGAAGCTGGCTATTCCTTCTGTGGTCTGTCCAATTATCGTTTTCAGAAATTCAAAACATAGTGATGAATTCAGTCCTCAAAAAAGGAGTAAGTTAGAGAAAGAAACTTCATTTGAAGAATTACACATTTTCAGGTTTTAGAGTCTTTGGATACCTGAATGAAGTACATATTTACTCTCGGGGTACTTTTTTAAATGGAATTTTTCTGAATGCTTTCCTGTACTAGTTGGTGTGTTTGGTAGCCATGTTCAATGGCCTGATGCTGAGAAGTCTGCAGTTTTAATACCACTGATACCATTGATGGACTGATGCCTTCAAGGAGCTTGCTACCTAATACCACAGTCCATTTCTCCACCTGATTATCTGGATTTTGAGGTGTCGGGGAGAAGAGGTGAAAAGGAGAGGCTATTAATGGAGGTAAAATGCTTTTTAAAATACTGCTGTTCCAAATCACCTTTCTGGCATTCAGTTGCCCTGAGAAACAAGCCAGGGAGCAAAGTTCACACATCAGAAAAGCGCATAAACTTGGGCTCTTTCTCTTGTCTAGTTTCTTTGATTTTTTTCTTCTCTTCATCATGGAGTGAAGCCAACTTTGAGCAATGTCAGTGAATGAAAGGGGGCAATACTCCTCTGTGACGTTTTTTCTCCCTCAGAGAAGCCAAGGGGCTTTTTTTCATTTGAGCATTATCCATGGGTGATGTTTGTTTAGCCAATCAGGTTTGCTCTCAGTGAAGGCAGCTTTCAGGATGGAGGAGAGAATCTTGGCCTATGCCAGCATTCTTCCCAACTGATAAAAACAATCTCCACTTTCCTCAGCCTGTCTATCCTACAGCTCCCCAGCCACCCCTTGTGATAAAGCCTCTATACATATCCGCTCTACATCCTAAAGGAACTTAACCCAGAGGAAGGCAAAGGCAGGTGGAGTTTCACCAGTTAAATTTTGGTGATTTATTTTTGGCCTCAGACATGGGCTAAGCTGGATGAGAGTTAATTCTGCGTAAGGTAGAGCACCATGAAATCATCTCTCTCTTGTCCCCGGTTTAGGACAGACTCAGCCATAGCCAACTCCTCCATCTCAGCCATCCAAAAAAATGCCACATCCTTGATCTGGAATGAGCCTCTAGACTATAAGCTCAGTGTGGGCAGGAAACATGTCTAACAACTTTGTTATTCTCTACTCTCCCTAGTGCTTAGTACAGTGCTCTGCACACAGTAAGCAGTCAATAAATATGATTGATCAAGTTTTCCTGTGAATGTCCCTTGATCCCTAAACAAGCTCTTACTAATACACGACCGAATAGGCAAAGGTATTAAATTAGTCACACCTGTCAAAATACATTTTGCAAGAGAAAAGTTTGTGTGCTTGTGTGCTTTCCCTCTTTTTCTCTCCCTCCCTCTTCCCCTTCCCCTCTCCCCCCATGATCAGGCTCTTACCCCAATCTATAGAATGGTAGAATGGGAATTAAGATTGTGAACTCTATGTGGACAGGGACTGTGTCCAATCCAACCTGATTAGCCTGTGTCTACCCCAGTGCTTAGAACAATTCTTGACACATAGTGAACACTTAACAAATACCATTATTATTATTATTATTATCTGCTACTTTGCAAAGTAGGATGATATGATGGAGGGGGAGAGAGGTCCAGCCTCTCAAGCCTATTAACCATATTCTTCTGAACACATAATCACAGAAAGTATCTAGCTCTAAATTATTTACCCATATTTCACCACATACCATTAATTTCATGCTGAAGTGATTTTTGACTACATGTGGTTAGGAGGAAATCCACATTTATTATGAGGAACACTTCTTCAGTACTACTACTCTGAACAAAAATTATTTTGTAGTCTCACTACCCACAAGTAATTATTATCCCAGTAGAATAAAATGTCCGCTATATCACATGGTTTTCCTGTCTGGTCTTTGTGATAGCAGTAAATGTTTTTAGACAAAGAATTCTTTCAGTGAAATTTACAATATTGAGACTAGTAATTATTGAATGCCAGAATCCATTTTTCTTTGATAATTATTCCTTAACCAGAGATGACAATCTTGGGCATTTAACTCATTCATTAAAAGGCAATCATGATTTCTCCAATAGTTTTTGTTACCAGTAATGACATGCATTATTATGCACCACTAATTTCCATGAAGAATAACGAGGAACTATTTTGTGGTCATCTAAAATTGCTGCATTATTTCTTTGTGAGGTAATGATGAAAGGCAGAAGAGACCAGTCCAAATTAAGCTTCCTTGAATGCAACCATTAGAATATTCTGCTAAATCAGCAGAGTGTATCAGAAATGCTGCTAAACATGTTCAACTCATTTTAATTGTTGCCCATTTTGCATTAATAATTAGGATGGATGTCAAACTAACTGGCAACCATTAACATCCTTTGCCTTAAGAAGAGAAGCCATTAAGAAAATTGCCTTAAGCAACTTGTGCATAATGGCTAAAAATGGGAAAATGATTAGGATTAGAACTTAAAATTAGGAGCTAGAGGAAAACAACCTTTAAAATCCATCACCAGTTATTTCTTAATGACTGTCACAGTTGCGTCTCCCTTGCAGCTAAATTACACTCCCTAATCCACTAGAAAAAAACAGCCTCCTTATTCTATTTTGTGTCTGCCTGCTTCCTCCATTGGATTGTAAATTCCTCCAGGGCAGAGATAGTGTCTTTTACTTATCTGGACTCTCCCAAGTGCTTAGGTCAGTGCTCTGCACAAAATAGGATCTCAGTAAATAGTAATGAATGAGTGATTGAACAAAGGAATGAATGCCTGAAGATTTAATATCCTAGATGCCTATGGATGAAAGAAAATATTTACCTTGATTTGCTTAGACAGAGGCTACTTCAGTATAAGGGCTTTGGGTGTGCTTCCTTTATTCCTTCTTCAAAGGGAATTTTCTCTCCCTGGAAAATTTCAAAATAATTGGAAGCTCAAAATAAATCAAGTTGACATTTTTGAGACACATCTGAACAGAAGGGCTATCCAACATGATAGCACACAACTGAAACGCTTCTTTGAAAAATTACTTTTTAGCAGGTGCATATTTCACTGGGTAATTTAGATTTGTAGAATAACTGTAAATCATAGTCTTTAAACTACTGACATCCATATATCAGACATGACATTTTAGACCTGTTAAGGTGAAACAATCTGGAAAGTATTTTTCCACATCACAGATGTATGTTCCTCAGGATTGTAGCAGCTATCTCCATTAAGGTAAAAGAAACAATTCAAATCACCTTGATTTCCAAGCCAAGACTATCCTGTTTCTGGACCTTCCACGGTGAAATTGAAAAAGTATAAAAGTAAGGGAGTTGAAGAAAAACAGCATGGCCTAGTAGGTAGAACACAAGCTTGGGGATCAGAAGGACCTGGTTCTAATTCTGCCTTCTTCACTTGTCTGCAGTGTGACCTTGGGCAAGTCACTTAACTTCTCTATGCCTCATTTGCTTCAGCTGTAAAATGAGAATTAATACTTTGAGCCCCATGTGAGACATGGACATTGTCCAACCTGATTAGCTTGTATCTACCCCAGCTTTTAGTATAGTGCCTGGCTTCTAGTAAATGCTTAACAAATACCATTAAAATACATATTTTTATTAATATTGATCATTCTAATTCCATTTGGTTCTTAGGGCTGCTGAAGATTTTTGCTTATCAATGCCACTTGTGCTGTTGTCACTGGAAAAAGTATGAGTGGATCCTGGGATATACAGGGAAGGGTCATCCAAAAGGTATGAAAGCACAATCTAATGGCAGAGTCTTCATTAATATGGGAGTCTATTTTTGAGGGGTAATAGAAGAACAATGCCCACTGTTTCCAACTGTAAGCTCCATGTGGGCAGGGAATGTGAATATGACTGTTACATTGTACTCTCCTAAGCACTTAGTACATTGCTCCACTCACTGTAAGCACTCAAATATAACGAATGTTGCAACAAATGACTGGGTTTCCACAGCAGTTGTGGCTGTTGCATCCCCAGTCTTGCTACTGTGGTCGTCTGAATGGTGAGAGCACTAGCTGCTCACCATTCCAACAGCATAGAGTCAATCACTTGTATTTATTGAGTACTTGCCATGTGAGTGCTTGGGAGAATACAATATAGCAGACCCATTCCCTGCCCACAATAAGCTTAGAGTCTAGAGAGACAGACAATATAAAGAAAATTACAGATATGTACGTAAGTGCTATGGTGTTGGGAGGGGGGGTGAGTAAAGGGAGCAAGTCAGGGCAACACAGAAGGGAATTGAAGAACAGGAAAAGAGAGCTTGGTCAGGGAATGCCTAGTGGAGGAGATGTTCCTTCAATAGATTATAAAAATATGGATCATATCACGAATATGTGTGTCATTCTATGGACTGCAGCAGCAGCAAAGTTCATTTAGGTGTATCTCTGAAGATGGATTTTACAGGAACACCAAACTCTGATATTATTGGTTTCTCTTGCAAAACCAGTCGCTTTCCTGGGTTATTTCCATCTTCCGCCCCACCTAACGTGCACTCCCTACTCATCAGAGAATCACTATGCTCGCCATATAACAGATGGTTTCTTGTGTCAGAATTTGTAATCAGACAGAGGGGCTGTTTCCTCAGCTGCTCTCTACCATTGCAGCTTAGCTTCTGATGCCTGATTTTTTTTATGGTATTTGTTAAGTACTTACTATGTGCCAGGCTCTGTATTAAGAGCTGTACAAGCCAAGCTGGTTGGACAGAGTCCCGGCCCCACAAGGCTCACAGTCTTAATCCCAATTTTACAGATGAGGTATCTGAGGCATAGAGAAGTTGAGTGACTGGCCCAAAGGCACACAACAGAGAAGTGACAAAGCCTGCTTAACTACTCAGGTCCTTCTGACTTCCAGGCTCGGGCTCTATCTACTAGGCCATGCAGCTTCCCAGTGTATTCCTTTAGTTCTTTGCAAAAAGGTGAAAGCTATCAGTGCTCTTTCCCAGTTTATTCCACTGTTTGCAAGTGAACAGAAGAAACTAAAACCTTTCAAAGAAACATTCAAATTAGAAACTCATTGTGTGGGCTAGCCATTTTCCACTGCTGCTCTGGTTTCTTTGACATATTTTCCATTCTTTGTGTGATCAGATATGACAGTAGATCATTATGAAAACCATAAAGAGCCATATAAATATCACGACATAGCAAGCCGATTTCCACTTTGAAACGGTAAATGTGTGGATTTTATTTTTTAATCAAATGAGCATTTAAAGATCCTCTGCATTTTTTTTATCTGCTGACATTTGCTCTAAATTTACCTAACAATTGCATTTCATTACAAAAGGAAAGAGAGTCTTGTGAAGGACCCAATGTGAAGGGCTTTGTTTTTAGTGGTGAGTGACTGGAATCTGTAAAAACAAGCAGTTGTACAAATGACATAACAATAAAATCAAGAAGGCTTTAGCTAAATTCATGAGAGAGCAGTCCATAATGGGCCACAAGAAGGAAAATTAGAGTTGTAGAGGGGAAAAAGTAGAGGTGCTAGATGTTCCAGCCGCTAAACATGGCGAATGACTTCTTTTTTTAAAAAGGCAAACATTCTGTTGCCACTGTCATAGACTGAATACTGAGCTAGATGATCTATTTGTCTGAGCCAGTAATAACATTCCTTATGCTCCCGTCTTTAACCACAGTAATAATTAAAAAAAAAATCTTTACTGCAATTAGTTCACTAGAATGTTCTTTGTTGATTGAAGTTGGGGATGGAGATTCCAATTTTGGATAAAAGGAGCTATTTCAATCCAACAAACAGTCTAAAAAGTATGTGGTGAAAATCTTCAATTTCTGAACTATTCATTGAACTTCCAATCTTGAAATAACCCTAGATGGATTTACCAAAAAGGCTTGATTCTACTACTAACTCAGCCCTCTTCCATTCCTCCATCTTTCCTCAACCTTTTCTTGACAGCTTCACCAATTGTCTCCATCCTTCCTCCCCTCATCTTATCCCCTTTTCCAAAAAGAGTAAGCAGAGTTGTCTTAAGGCAGGGCACAGCAGTTGGCCAAAGGACAAAATTAAACTATAGTTTAGGTAATGGAGGCTGCAAAGCTTGCCAGTCTCTTCTAACCAGGAATAGTTCTAACTCACCACAGGTGATTAGTACTGATGAAACAACTTCTGTGTCCTGGGTACTTAATTAGGTGCTTGTGGGGAGAATAATTCTTATCCCAGTAGATTTTAGTTTGGATACAGGTAAACATGCCATGAGATAAATATGAACAATGTAAAAAAATGTGGGAGTTGGAATGAACGAAATAATCAGGAACTGCGTAACTCCTAACATTGGTGAATTTCTCTCTCAAACTTTAGTTAAAAGTATTCTTCCTTTCAAAATTAAAAAAGACCAACAAAGTAGGGGAGTTGAACTCCTGTCCAAGATGTGGCATTCAAACTCCTGTTGCCCTGTTTTCGATATTGTTTGGTTTCTTCTCTGCTTCCAAGCTTCCAGCTCTTGTGTGCTTTTCATGAATTAGAAAGATGGCGACAAGCTTTCCATTTGAAGGAGCCAGGAAAGATTCCTTCCCCGAGGAGGCCCATGAAGAAAGGGTCGAGTCAGCACATTGGGAGCCATGGAGAACGCTTCACAAAGCATGCTGCCTCATTAGCAGCTTTCTAAATGTCGCTTTGCTCGTCAGTGGGTGGTGGGTTGTGAGTAATTGAACAGAAATTGGCTCGCTGATTGGTCTCTTGAAGTTTTTCAGAGGTTTTTCTTCCTGTTGACATTGCCCTGAGGTGTGGGCCATGTTTGATCATGCTTTCCAAGTTGCCCTGCTGAATGGCTCAGTCTTAGAGGGCTTTGTGTTGGGAGAAAGGCACCATGTCATTTTGGCACCATAGGCAAAAGGGGTCGGGGAAGGCAGTTTGTTTGTGAGGCGAGAAACAGAAGTTGGTCAGAAAGAGGCACCTCTCCACCCCCTCACCCCTAGCTCAAAAACACCCTAGGCAAAAAGCCTAGTTTTCTGGTAGGATAGAGTCAATCCCAGAGACAGTTGAAGTGGTGATAATTGTGATATGAGCACCTGATACACTTGAGATGGCAATAATTGTGATATTTGTTAGTACTTTTTGTTATAGTTTTTAAGCACTTCCTATGTGCCAGGCATTGTACTAAGCATTGTGGTATATAAGTTAATCAGGTTGGACACTGTCCCTGTTCCACAGGGGACTCAGAGTCCCCATTATAATACCCCATTATACAAATGAGGTAAATGAGGCATAGAGAAGTGAAGTGACTTGCCCAAGGTCACTTGCCAAGGTGACCTTGGGCAAGTCACACAGCCGCTGAGTGTTGGAGTTTAGGATTAGAATCCTGGTTCTTCTGACTCCCAGGCATCTGCTCTATCCACTAGATCAAGCTGCTTCATAATGATGATTAAAGCATCTAAGTGGTATTTGTTAAGCACTTTTTTATGTGTCGAACACTGTTCTAAGTGCTAGGGTAGATACAAATTAGGCTGAATACAGTCCCTGCCCCACAAGGGGGTCAGAGTCTAAAAAATGAGGGAAAACAGGTATTGAATCCCCATTTAACAGTTGGGGAAACTGAAGTATAGAGAAGTTAAGTAACTTGCCCATGATCACAGAGCAGGTAAGTGGCAGAGCTGGGATTATAACCCAGGTCCTCTGGCTTCCAGGCCCATGCTTTATCCACTAGGCTATGAGCACTGAGATGGATACAGTCAGATCAAACACAGTCTCTGTCCCACCTTGGGCTCAGTCTAAGAAGGAAGTAGAACAACTATTCAATACGCATTTTACAGATGAGAAAACCAAGGCAAAGTGAAGTTAAATGAGCTGCCCAAGGTCACACAGCAGGCAAGTAGCAGAGATGGGATTAGAACCCATATCTTCTGACTCTGGGACCTGTGTTGTTTTTCAGTAGGCCACGTTGAGGAGGGGGCTCATGGACCAGGCTGCTGTAGCTCGAAGTGTGACAGATATGCATGGGAAAGAAAGAACTCAGAGACAGATTCAAATTGAATGTTTTTATTGAATGGCAGGATTGCTAGGGGTTCTAATAACTCATCTCAAACTTGTTCAAAGTTTCCCCCACCTGCAGCAGCTTACCTCCAAGCTTAGTAGAAAGGGCATGGACCTGGGAGTCTGGACCTAGGTTCTAATCCTGGCTTCTCAACTTGACTGAGTGACCTTGGGCAAATCACTTAACTTCTTTGTGCCCCAATTTCCTCATCTGTAAAATGGAGATTAACTACCCCTTACACTGTGAGCCTTACATAGGACTGGGACTGTGTCTGACCCAATTATCTTACAACTACCCCAATGCTTAGTCCAGCGTTTAACACATAGCTCCTTGCGGGTAGGGAGTGTATCTACCAAGTCTATTACATTATTCTCTCCCAAGTGCTTAATACAGTGCTCTGCATACAGTAAGCACTCAAGAAATACCATTGATTGATGAACTTCAGGATTTGAGTTCTGGAAAAACTTGACAAGAGGCAGTATGGAGCTTTGCCCAAGGACACTGAATCTGGAGAGAGCAAAATAAGAAAGACATGGAATTCAGAAAAGTCTTTCAGCCAGAGTATCCACTGTAGTGCTGCTGCTTACTGGATCTAGAAAGGAAAAGCCATTTGTAATCAGGGGTCTTTCAGTGAAGATCATGTTGAACAAAATTAACCAGAAGCCTTCTTACATAAGATAATAGATACAAATCACACAAAATCCTCCATGTTTCAACCTTACTTTAATTAATAAAGTATGAACCATTCAGTAGTTATTAAAAAATGTGGCAGAAATAGGTTGACTGTACAACCAGGATTTTCCTGGACAGTTTCATTAAAATGAGTAGATGTTTTGGAATCAGGACATCTGAGCCAAAAAGCTCATTTTACACAATGTCAATACAGCTACTATTACACTCTTTGAATGCTAGAATTAAAGCCAGGCTGGAGCATGCTCAGAATATGCTCAGTTTTAGGTCTTGTATCATTCTGGGAGTTGTAGTTAAGTTGCCCTAGAATGTTAAGGGACTCTGCCAAACATTTTCTCTGCCACCTGGCAGCTGTGTGACTGTGGGCAAGTCACTTGACTTCTCTGTGCCTCAGTTACCTCATCTGGAAGATGGGGATTATAAGACTATGAGCCTCAAGGGGGACAACCTGATTACCCTGCATCTACCCCAGGGCTTAGAACAGTGCTCTGCACATAGTAAGCACTTAACAAATACCAACATTATTATTATTATTTTTCTCCCTATTCTCTCCCAGTCACTAAGAGGGAAGAGAAAGACCTTGCTCAGTTTAAAAGAGAAGTAATATAGACAGCCTAGAGACAAATGGATACTTTTTGAAAATGTTTAGTTGTGGAATGGTATTTAGAAGAATAAAACATTTTGCAATTAAAAAAAAATCCAAGAGAGTCTGTCCATAAAAATATTTTACCATCAGGTATTTTAGCATTATTCAGAGTCTGGATGCAATTTCCGGCTTCAATATTTTCATAGTAAACTTCATGGTAAGTTTGTGATTGGCCAAATAGATCACAGTCTACCAATGAGGCAGTGTAGTCTAGCGGAAAGAACACAGGACTGTGAACTCAAAGCCCTGAGTTCTAGTCCCAGACTGGCCTGCTGTGTGATCTTGTAGAAGTCACTTAACCTCTCTGGGCCCCAGTTTCCTGTAAAATGAGGATAAAATCGACTGTGAACTATATGTGGAACAGAACTGGGCTCGATCTGATAACCTTGTACCTACTCCCAATGCTTAGCATGGCATAAATGCTTATAAGTACCATTGCAGTTATTTCTAATCTGTGGGAGTGGAAAAAAGTTTTCTACCTTACCACCTGCTCTTTGCACTGGTGAGGTAGGGGTTAAGGAATAAGAAAGTTTCTGGGAGGGGTGACTGTGAAACCTAATAATTGTTTTGAAGCACTTACTATGTGCCAAGCACTGTGATACATTCAAGGTTGGCCATCAGATTCAGTCCTGGTCCCACATGAGGCTCACAATTAAAGCAGTAAGGAGAATAGGTATTAAATCCCCAATTTTACAGATGAGGAAATGGAGGCTCAGAGCAATCAAGTCACTTGCCCAACGTCACACAGCACAGAAGCTGCAGATCTGGGATTGGAACCCAAGTCCTCTGATTCGCCTAGCCAGGGCTCTTTCCTCTAGGTTGTACTGCTTCTTAGAAAGGAGCCATCACTTCACCTTTGCCCATATCCTCCAGTGACTCTTTGAAAAGCGGAGCAGTTTGGTGACTGTGTGAAAACATGCTGTTTGCAGATGACATTTCCTGGGATGGCATACAGCAGGCAATGAACTTCACCCTCCCTCTCCCATCCCCCAACTTGTTATTTTTTGCTCTTCAAATGTAGGCAACCTGACTTCTTCGTGGGCTACAGACAAGAAGGCTCCCCAGTACCCTACTTGTTAGGAGACACGGTAATCCATCATTCACAAAAAGAGTTAATGACTCTCTATAATTATTTTCCAATTTTGGCATGTGGTGAGGTAAATGTCAAGGTCAACCAGAAAACCCTCTTAATCACCTCCCTGAGCCTGGTGATGTATATGTCTTGCATGTCTAATCCTTTGTACAGGCGAGTAGCTGGAGTGTAACTTATTGCTTGGGGCTAGTAACTGGATGAGGTGGGTGGAGGGAAGGGTAGTCAGAGATGAGCACCCCCAATATGAGAATAGAAATCTTTTTGTAGAATGCAGTTTATTTTTTTTTGTTTTAAAGGTAGTACATTTTTGCTTGGTGAGAGCTATAGTCTGAAATAGAGAGATTTGCAAAAGGAATGGAGGAGACCTCCCTGGTTCCTGTCTCTCACCACTCCAGTCCATAATTCACTCTGATGCACAGATCATTTCTCTAAAAAATATTTAGTCCAAGTCACCTCATTCCTTAAGAATATCCAGTGGTTGCCCATCCACCTCTGTGTTGAACCAAAACTCCTTACTTTCTTCAAAGCACTCAATCAGCTCGCTCTCTCCTACCTTACCTCATTACTCCTACTACAACCCAGCCCACACACTTTACTCCTCTAGTGCCAGCTTATTCACTGTGCCCCATTCTTATTTATCTTGCCACTGACTGCTTTCCCATGTTCTCCCAGTAGCCTGGAACTCCCTCCCCCTCCATATACATCAGAACACCACTCTTCCTGCCTTTAAAACATTTATTCAGGTCACATCTCTTAAGAGGCCTTTCCCAATTAAGCCCTCTTTTCTCCAGTTTGCTCTCCCTTTTGAGTCATCTATGCACTTCTATCTTTGACCTTTGGTATTTGATATTTACCTCATTCTCAACCCCACAACACTTATGTACATATCTTCATATATCCTAAATTATTTATTTATTTTAATGTCTGTCTCCCCTCTAGACTGTAGGCTTATAATAATAATAACAATGACGATGATGGTACTTGTTAAGCACTTACTATGTACCAAGCACTGTTCTAAGCGCTGGGTAGATACAAAGTAATCAGGTTGTCCCACATGGAGCTCACAGTCAATCCCATTTCACAGATGAGGTAACTGAGGCCCAGAGAAGTTAAGTGACTTGCCCAAAGTCACACAGCTGATAAGTGGGTGGGGCTGGGTTTAGAACCCAAGACCTATGACTCCCAAATCCATGCGCTTTCCACTAAACCACGCTGCTTCTCAGGGAACGTATCTGCCAACTTTGTTGTACAATGCTGTGTACATAGTAAGCACTCAATAAATCCCATTAATGATGAGAGAGAGAGAAAGGGAGTGATCCTTCCTCTAAAACAACATTAATGTGTGATCTTTCCATGCATGCAGATAAAAATTATAATAATGGTAATTATGTGCTTGCTATGTGCCAAACACTTAAACAATGGGATAGATACAAGGTAATCAGGACAGTCTCTGCCTTACGTGGGGTCACAGTGTGAGGGGGAGGAGAAATAGGTATTTGAATCCTCTTTTACAGATGAGGAAATTGAGGCACAAAGAAATTAGGTGATTTGCCCAAGGTAACAGAGCAGGCAAGTGACAGAACTGGGATTAGAAATCCAGTCCCCTGCCTCCCTAACCAATGCCCCCTCCATTTGGCCACACAACTCCTAGGCCACGCAGGTGTGATGGAAAAGATTTATATACAATTGGCAATCCATTTACCAATATGAGCAGGTAAGGATGATCCCTGTTATGTTGAAACAGAGAGAAGAGGAAGAGAGCAATTAGGAAAGAAATGGTGTGAGGAGAAGTTGGAGAGGGAGGAGCTAACACATCAAAAGCCTGAGTGTTTGGCAGCAGACAGCCATTAGTAGGCTGCTGATGACTAATAAACATCTAATCATTTGAGCCATAATTGCATGTTAAAGAGAGGACAGATGAATCTTTGTTTCTCTTTAGGTCATGAATAAAAATTATAATATATCTTTGTGTACTGCCCTGGCTACAAGCAGGCATTCAAGATTTAATGATACATATGTGATCTGAATCCCATTTAAGACAAACAGTTTCAGCAAAAGTTGTAAAATTAAAGCAAAAATGTAAGTACTTTTAACATAAAATTAGAATTTGCAGTTTAAGACAATGTTAGCTGGGTTTATTTTTATAATTAACTTGTTGAGCTATGTTTTAAGCTGTGTTCCTAATAGCTCCAGAGTGTTATACGGTTATCCTGATGGGAATTTAATGCAAACTGCAGTAATTTGACATTCTTCAAAAGATTGAACCCCAAACTGTAGACAGGGCAGATATCATTATAAACAAATAGATCATCACCACTCATTAACAAATTTTACAAAGCATTGGAGGATGGGTATCACTGTGTTAGTGTAGAATGGCGTTTACCCTCAAGAGTACATCAGTATAACAGAGAGAAAAGACAGACAAACAATCACTACAAATGTATATAAATATTTATACGCAGGCACATAAAATCTAGGAATGGGTGGAGAGGATGGTTGATTTGCTGATTCACAAAACAATGGGTAAAGTTGAACAGGGAAAGTTTCCCGGAGGAAAATGAGCCTTTAACTCTTTCCCTTAATAGTGTTTGTTGTGGCTTACTGGGTGCAGAGCATTGTACAAAGTGCTTGGGAGAGTACAATACAATTAGCAGACATGATCCTTGCCCTCAAAGGATCGTATAACCATAACTATTCAGATCAAAAATCACATAGCCCAGTAAGCACCTTCAAAACATTCAGGTACCTGTTATTCTCGTCTACTCAGCAACAGTCTTTCTGGAGAAATTCATTTTTTCCTCTACTTTCTGAAGTTTGTTAAAATCTTTGGTAAAAAGGTGAATATAAAGAACCAAAGACTAAGAGAAATAACAAGGTGCAACATGGCCTAGTGGAAAGAGCATGGACTTGGAAGACAGAAAACCTGGATTCTACTCACAGCTCTGCCACTTGCCTACTATGTGTCCTTGGGCAAGTCACTTAACTGCTTTGTGCCTCGGTTTCCCCAACTGTAAAATGGAGATTCCAATCCTGTTTTCACCTCCAGTGAATGTCCAGTCTGGGATCTGATCATCTTGTTTCTACCCCAGCACTTTGAACACTGCTTGACACATAGTAAGTGCTTAACATATAGAAAAGTATTCTTATTTCTAACATTAAACTCTTACAGTATGCAGAGCAGAAGCAGCATGGCTCAGTGGAAAGAGCCCAGGCTTGGGATTCGGAGGTCATGGGTTCAAATCCTGGCTCTGCCACTTGTCAGCTGTGTGACTGTGGGCAAGTCACTTAACTTCTCTGTGCCTCAGTTACCTCATCTGTAAAATGGGGATTAACTGTGAGCCTCTCATGGGACAACCTGATTACCCTATATCTACCCCAGCACTTAGAACAGTGCTCTGCACATAGTAAGTGCTTAACAAATACCAACATTATTATTATTAAGTATTGGGGTGATTACATGAAGCTCAGTTGGGACTAAGACACTAGTCTACTGACTCCTACTCAATCAATCAATGAGCATTTACTTTCCACACAGCACTGTACTAAGTGTTTGATTCCTAGTCCCAAATTCTTTCCACTTGTCCTTACTGTGGGAATTAATGCCTGCCCTGTGCTCTTGTGGCAGGAGAGTTGTGGAGAAAGTGGGTGATTTTTTTCACATGGTGTCTGGTGGCAGAGTGGGAGCATTAAGATAGTCATTTCTAAGAAAATCTAACCATTACTATTTCAGGAACAAGCATTTCTGTACTTGAAGTCTCATTAAACAGAATTGGCTGGATTAATCAGGTCACCTTTTCATTTCCATTTGTATGCTAAACAGTCCTTCTTCCAAAGCCATGCTTTTAGGAAAACGTTTCTCTCTGAGGGTCTGAAATTGTCAGGGAGCATCATTTCCCTTCTTCCAGGTCTCTCTTCTAGGGCCCTGACGCCTGATGGGAATTTGATGCTTTTTTTGAAAGAGAGAGTGAGGTCTCTTTGATGATTTCAGAGGTTTCCCACCTTTGGAAGACACTAAATAACCAGCATCTTTTTCTTCAGAAAGACCATGAATAGATTGTTTGTGAACATCATTTCGGGTGTGTTTGAGTGAGATTCTAAGTGCACTCTGACCTTTGGGCTCTGGCATATTTCGTCTCTCAGGAAACAGCTTTACACTTAGAAGCCTGGATTCAGAGCAGTAATTTGATTCCCTTCAAAAGCCAGATTAACTCTGTACCATCCCCCTGAAATTGTACCCAGAATTTAACCATTTGAAATTGACCAGTGGTGAAATATGTCTTACGTCTGTGATTTTTTTTGCCATTTCTCCTTCTGCATAATTCCGTGGATGACATTTTAATTTCATTCTTAGCCATTAAAATGAAAACAATTTTCCATATATCAAGACTGCATACGGTCTTTTCTTTCTCCAGAGCAGTGTACTGGGATGAGTTGAGATGAGTTTTAGATAACCCAAATGAGCTGTTTTTGGTGTCTAGCTGAAAGTATCTGTCCTTTCTTCATTCATTCAATTATAATTATTGAGTGCTTACTGTGTGCAGAGCACTGTACTAAGACCTTGGAAGAGTACAATTTAATAATAAACAAAGTCTCTGCCCACAATGAGCTTACAATCTTGGTTATACCCCAGTTCCTCCCCCAGTGAAGTAAGAGTATTCATTCATTCCCCCAATTAGACTGTAAACCCGTCAAAGGGCAGGGACTGTCTCTATCTGATACCAATTTGTACATTCCAAGCGCTTAGTACAGTGCTCTGCACATAATAAGTGCTCAATAAATACTATTGAATGAATGAATGAATTTATTCTTCTTCTCTTGGCCTATTGAAATGTAATTTTAGGAAATCCTTCTTGTGGGGGTAGGATTTTATGATGTCAGTATTGATACTGAAATGTAACTAGTTCCAAAGGAGGCAAGAAGGAATGGCTCTTGGAGATGGTGATTGACCTAATGATATCATCTCACTCCTGATTAGCAAATGGTGCATGTCCCACTAAAGGAGGGCAGAGATGGACTTCTAGGGTTGGCCGGATAGAATAGAATAGAAGCAGAATCTGGGCGGCCACAACTCAGAGCACAGACTTGGGACTCAGAAGAATCAGTGTTTTCATGCTGGGTTGCCACTTGCCTGGGAGTGTGATCTTGGGCAAGTCACTTTACTTCTCTGTGCCTCAGTTATCCTTGGCACATAGTAAGTACTTAGCCAGTACCATTCTTAACAAGTACCATTATTATCTGTAAAATGGCTATTAAGACTGTGTGCCCTTCATGGGGCAGGGACTGTGTCAAACCTGATTAACACAGCAGGCAAGTCAGGGAGCCGGCATTAGCACCCCGTTCCCCTGACTCCCAGACCCATGCTGTTTCCTCACTAGTAAGAGTGAGAATAAAGCAAATGGATGTGTTCTCTGTCTCATCTCAAAAGTGAAAAACATAAGTGTGCTGGGGGACATGAAACAGGCTTATCTAAAATTCTGGGTGGGAATGAGATGATATAATGAAGTTATGGGTTTTTCTCCAAGCATTCCTAGTGCTGGCTTAATGTCTTGATTGTCATTATCCATGATCAGAGGATTGGTATTTGGAAATCTCTAAGAAGAAGAGGAAATTATTGGTATGCTCCTTAAAGACAGAGACTGGCACTTGGGTAATACTCAATGTATCTCTTAAATGCCCAATAAAATGCTTTAGGTAAAGAAAGTGTTCAATAAATATTGCTGAAGAAAGTGCCATGATAAGGAGGGAAAGAGTTGAGTCAACACTGGTGAAGTCTTGCTAATACAATCATCAACATCATCCTCAGTTTTCACTGAGTGCAGAGCACTATCAGAGCACTCAGAGGCATACATTGAATAATAGACACAAATTGTAAAAATGTAATGGGAACAAGAACAAAATAAATGCAATGGTATAAAACAAAGTAAGCAAAAAATAATGAATAAATGGAGTAAGAAAGCTAATATGCAAAATAGGTGATAAGGTTGGCTAATGGTATGACATGATTAGGGATGGGGAATAGCCAAAGAGTGACTCCTGAAGGTGGTCTTTTTTATAGGATGGCTTTGAAGGTTGTGGGGGACTGGTTTTGTAGATTTGAGGGGCTTGGTGGGCTCCCTGAAAGCTGGAGTCTCTACATACAGTAAGTGCTCAATTAATATTGACTGAGAGGACTCTGGGCAAACAGCCATTTTTTCCACTAGAAAATGCAGACCTGATCAGGGGAGAGTTTGTCAAAGATCTAAAATGGGATGGAAAGCATGGCACTAGTGATTTGAAAATGATAGTTCTCAAGATCCCAATTAGAGGGATGTGAATCTGCATGGACACAAAGGAAATGAATTTTAAGAACGAATATTTTAATGGGTGTAGGATGCTGGGCGGAAGGACCTGATGAAAAGGATTATCAGAGACAAAAATGCTGGCAGGCCTTCAAAGCAAAACAAACAGTTCTGTTGGCAAGAAAAAAAGCATGCCAATGAAGAACAAGAAGTATAGGTAGCAGGATGCCAAGTTAGCTAATATCATAACTCAACACCATCTCCTGGCAAATGGAAAAACTACCAAAGTGGACATTAAGAAGGAGGGGAAGTAATGGTATTTATTCACAACATGCAGGATACTGAGCTAAGTACTGGGGAGAGGTACAAAGAAATTGTTTCAGAAACAGAACCTGATGCAAGAGGATGCTCCCCATCTAAAAGGGGGATGGCTAGCTAGGCACTCAGAGAAAGAATGACTGGAAATTCAGCAAAAATAAGAAATGGTTCATTATTGCTGCTCCAGGCCAGGAAATCTTTGCTCTAAAACTGCCCCAGTATTAAATGAGCACCTACTAAGGAGAGTCTTAATGCTTCTTCTGCTTTCACTCTTTGTAAATTATTTTTTCTGACTCCTTCATTAGATTGCAAGCTCCCTGAGGGCATGAGCTGTGCTTCTTTGTTACCACTGTACTCTCCCAAGCACAAAGTACTGTGTGAAGCATCTGTAGCATTCCATATGTATTATTGCAATTTAAGTCACGAATTCCTGGTCCTTAAAGAGATCATGATGAAAAGGTGGAAGTTTTTCATTTCTCTCCATCCTTGTCTTCATAAAAAATATCAAATGTAAACCATTAACCAGAGTGAGCTTTGAAAGCTTTGGGAAATGGAAATCTAAATAGACCAAGGGAAGAAATGGCTAAAGAACACACCCTCAAATGGGTGTTTTTGTCATCGTTATTTGAAAATTGCCTCCTAAAGAAATTAGTATTCTCAAAACAGGATTGTTTTTCCTCTGTGCCTTGGCACAAATAAATAATACAAGTCATTAGTAACTCCAGCGCCATTGAACAAGGAAGGAAAGAAGTTTTTGAGCCAAGAATGACACTTGAACTCGATATATTTAAGCAGAAACCTTGGTCCAGGAAATGGCAATATGGTCAGTTTTATTTGGGTCCAAACATTCAAGATAAAGCAAATGCTACACATCATGTGCAGAATGAGAATATGAACTTTTGTTGTAGATCTTGGTGTGTCTCATGTGATGTTGAAGGGCAAAAGGGTAACCATAGTCTCTCTTGGAAAAAATCAGGGTTAGGATAATAATTATGGTTATTTACTATTAGTAATGATGTTCATTAGATGCTTCCTAAATGCAGAGCATTTTGGTAAAGACTGGGGTAGACAGAAGATTATCAGGTTAGACACAATCTTCAGTTGAAGAGGGAGAGAGAACAAATATTTTACTGCATTTCCATTGTGGCCTAATGGAAAGAACATAGGCCTGGAAGTCAGAGGATTAGGGTTCTAATCCCAGCTCTGCAAATTGCTTGCTGTCTGACCTTGGGTAAGTCACTTAACTTTGTGTGCCTCAGTTATCTCATCAGTAAAATGGGGATTAAATGTTCCTCCCTCCAATTTATACTATGAGCCACATGTGAGACAGGGTCTTTGTCCAATAAGATTAACTTGTACCTACCTCAGAGGTTAGAACAGTACTTGACACATTAGTAAGCACTTAACAAATACCATTTAAAACACACACACACACATACACACATAGAGAGAAAAGGGCTGGTTCATGAGATATAAGGCGGGAGTTTTTACCAGTGGAATAGAATCAATCAATCATTTATTGAGCACTTACTGTGTGCAGAGCACTGTACTAAATGCTTGGGAGAGTACAGTACAACAGAGTTGGTAGACACTTTCCCTGCCCTCATTGAACTTACAGTTTAGAACCCAAGGAACAATATACTGTTGTATAAGAGCCTGGAGGCCATTGTTACTGCTGAGCAAATTGGATGGAAGGAAAAGTTGGGGAGAAAGGAGACAAAGAGTTCTGAATGACAAGGCAGTTTTATTAGACATGGATTGACTCACCTGAAAAAATATAACTAGGGAAATCAATATCCCAAAGTTCAGAATAGACACATTAATGAAGGCAAAATACTGACTTCCAAATAACATGTACAAGTCAATGACTTCCCACAATGCATCTGGATGGTACCAGCTTTAATTTCACAATTAATCAACCAATAATATTTATTGAGCACTACCTCTCTTCAGAGCACACTAGTAAGTTTTTGGGAGAATGCAATCAAGTTTTTACACATAACTGTTTATAATCTAGTGGGCGATACAGACACTGAAATAAATCACGGTTTGAGAGAAACAGCAGAATTTAAAGATGTGTACATAAATGTAACAGTTGGGGGGCAAGAAATTAATATGTCAACTCCATCTGAAAGTGACTCAGTGAGTCGCTTGCTGGAATCCAGTTTGGGAACATGGACAGAACTGGGTCTTTGGCAGAGATGCTCTGAGATAGTGTTGAGGGAGAAAAATGTTCTCCAATCCTCTGGGCAGAGATGCAGGAAAAACTTCAAGGACCTTGCTCACCTTCTCCAAAGGAGATTATGTTGTTCTCTATGAATTAATCAAGGAAAGCTCCAGAATGATGGGATTTTTCTAAACATCTGGAGAAGGAGGTGAAAGAAAAAAGAGTCACTCTCTAAGCAATGTCCACATAGCATTTTGCTGTAGATAAAATGAGGCTTCCTCCCACTGTCAACCCCATAGCACTTATGTACATATGTTTATATATTATAAATTATTTACACATATTAATGTCTGTCTCCCTCTCTAGATTGTAAATTCCTTGTGGGCAGGGAATGTGTCTGCTAGTTCTATTGTATTATCTCAAGTGCTTAGTAGAGGGCTCTGAACATAGTATGAGCTCAAAAAATGTGATTGATCGATTGATTCAGACAGTTTGAACCACTTTCATTCAATAGTATTTATTGAGCGCTTATTATGTGCAGAGCACTGTACTAAGCACTTGGAATGTACAAATCGGCAACAGATAGAGACAGTCCCTGCCCATTGACGGGCTTACAGTCTAATCGTTTGCCACTTTGCAGTCATTTCACCAACCCTGTGTTCTTTGGGTCAGTATCTGTCACCCATCGCCGGGGACACATTCTTTTGGAATTGGTGTGGCGAGAGAGAGAGAGAGGCCGGGGATGGAAAACCTGAGTTTGCATAAAATTTATTCCGTGGGGTGAATTGAATTAATTAGTTGTTTAGACGTGACAAATGGGCCTTCCCTTTTGGGAGAAATATGGTGTTAGAGCTTCCCTTTTGGGAGGAATATGGTGTTAAAGCTTCCCTAACAGGAGGAATACACTGGTATGTTACTCGCTTATGGCTGGATACCCGGGCCCGCCCAGGCAGAACTCACTTATGATTTACTCACACATGGTGAGGCAGCTAGCTCCCACCATGTGCACGCCCCACTCAGGAGGAATCCACCTTTGCTTTAAATACACTTATGGGTTACATACACTTATGAGTTAACATACACTTATGCGTTAAACACTTATGAGTTACATACACTTATGCATTAAACCCAGTTATGCGTTACCCCCTTATGTGTTACTCGCACTTGGTGAGGTGGCTAGCTCCCACCCTGTTCACATCCCAGTCGGGAGGCACCCACTTAGGCATTAAATCCACTTATGTGCTACTTGCTTTTGGTGAGGCGGCTAGCTCCCACCATATTCCCGTCCCACTGGGGAGGCACCCACTGAGACATCAAATCCATTTATGTGCTACTCGCACTTGGTGAGGTGGCTAGCTCCCACCCTGTTCATGTCCCACTTGGGAGGCACCCACTTGGGCATCAGATCCATTTATGTGCTACTCGCACTTGGTGAGGCGGCTAGCTCCCACCCTGTTCAAGTCCCACTGGGGAGGCACCCACCTAGACATCGAATCCACTTAAACGTTACATACCCATGGTGAAGCATCTGGCTTCCAACCCCCACGAGCGCTCAGCAGGATGGGACACTCACTCATCCCACGCCTCCTCACTTGGTGGAGGCGGAGCGGCCTTCTCACACTCTGGACAGAGGCGACCTGCAGCTGGCTGCTGCAAGTCCCGTTCCTCTGCAAGGAAGGTTAGAGGCAGCAGGTATTTATCACCTGTGCCCTTAGGCCACTCCAGCTTTCGGCCTCAGTTTATCCAATCTCTGCCCTCCCCTCTCCTCCATTCCTAATTTGATTGGCATGGGGGCGATAGACACCTTCTGTATTCCCAGCTTGGGCTGTCAATCTGGCAGTGTCGGTTGTGGGGTTGGTATTCCACCCTCACTACCGAGTTCCGCCTGCTGGCTCAGGAGGTCATGAGATAGCATTTGACCTTGAGATGGTCGGTACCCCAGGGTCACCTTGGGACAGTATCCTGATCAGGACTAACATCCTTTCTCAATGACTAGAGAAGCCACAGCACAGTGAGGAGGGCTTTCTTGGCCAAGGTCACCCAGCAAGAGCAAAACAGAGCCAGAACTATGACCAAAGTTTTCCACTTCTCAGTGCTATGTTCCATTCATTAGAACAAGTTGTCTCAGGAAGATGCAACAGAAGATGTGTTTCTGGGACTGATTTTTAATTAGGAAAATCAGAGGTGAGAAGGCTTCTACTGTGTCAGATATTGGAAGGTGTAGCTGTGTCAAAATGAGATTTAGGGCTTAATTTTGGGATATCTCCCAGGAGTTTAGCTTTGTCCCTTATTATTTTATACATTTCCTGTTTCTGAAGTTGGTGGGGGGCTAATGGGGCAGGGGGAAGTCCAGAAAGAAGAGGTTAGAACTCTGAGCCCAGTAGTCTCACTTAAATAAATGTTTTCTCCTAGCTCTACTATCTTTTTCTCTTTCCACAGATGGTTTGACTTTAAGCCCCAAGTGGTAATGTAGAGGAGACCCTTTTCCAATGTGAAATGGGGACAATTACCCTGATTTCTTCCATCCAGGTGACCCTGCCCTGTCTTTCTCTGGTCAAAGCTACTCATGAATATAAGAGCAGATTCTTTGTTGTTTCCTCATTTCCACAAGGTGACCTATTATAGACTCATGTCATTTCAGCTTTAATGGTGAAGATAACTAGGTTGGGATAGACTGTGGATGGATTGGCCACTTGGCCCAAAATTAAGAGGATGGATAGACAGTATGTCTCACAGACAGGATACTCAAAGACAGTAAATGGCCTTTCACAAAACAGAAGATCTTCTGAGAAAGTCCAGGGAAAAAAATTCCTTGTCTGAGTGAAGAAACAATAGAAGTGTAATAGGATGGAATTGATTTGCATAAGTGGAGGGTTGGACAAGGACAAATCATATGAAGTTGGCAAAGGTGATTACTGCAAAGGTAAGCTATTATTACTGGAAAGATAACCTACCTAAAGGAAACATAAATTGCTTCTCCTTGGAATTCCCCATCTGACCTTTTATGGGGAGAACAAATCCAAACATCCCTAACATTTAGTTTCCTGGAAAGGTAATAATAATATCATTAATAATAATTATGGTATTGGTTAAGCACTTGCTCTGTACTAAAACCTGGGATAGATACAAGATAATCAGGTTGGACACAGTCCTTGTTCCAAGAGGAGCTCACAGTCTGAGGGAGAGCAGGCTTTGAAACCCCCTTTTACAGATGAGGAAACTGAGGCACAGAGAAGTTGTGACTTGCCTAAAGTCACACAGCAGGAAAGAGGCAGAGCAGGATTAGAACCCAGATCCTCTGACTCCCAGGCCCATGCTCTCTTTCCATTAGACCAACTCTATTATCCCCTGAGTGTGGTGAGCTTGAAGTGGACACATCTGAAAGTGGGATGGAGAATGGAGTGAATGGGGATGATACTTTACTTTATGGGGAATGAAATTTCAGTGAATCCTATATAACTTTCCCCACAGAACCACTGCCATTGGGAAAAAAATCAGAGAAAATCCTTGAAAAATAGCCTGAGACATGAGAGCAAGATACTGTTGGAGATCAGTCTGGGAGGAACAAAGAGTCTGAGTTGAGGTGCAGAAGAAAGCAGGTAAGTAAGAGGGGGACAGCTGGTGGAGACCCTTATAACCAACAATTAATTTTTTTTGTTTAATGCAGAGAAAACAGGGTAAGCATTTTAAGCATGGCATAGAGTCAAAGTGGAACTTTGACTGTGTCCAACCTGGTTTGCTTGTATCCACCTAGTGTTTAATACAGTGCCTGATACATAGTAAGTGCTTAACAAATACCATCATAATAATGATAAATAATAATGCATTCCAAGTGACCATTATAAAGATGATATGAGAAGCTCTAAGTAGGATAGATTAAAGAAAAGAGAAGCTGGAGACAAGGAGGCTGTGATAGTTATCCAGACAGGAGATAGTGAGGACTTGAATCAGTTCAGTGGTCATAAGGATGAAGAGTAAAGGGTGGACCTGTAAAATCTTATAAAGATTAAGATAGAGAAAATAGATCTCATGCAGAGGGTAATTGGGACTATCATATAGTGGATTTCCTCCTCTCCACCCCGTCTCCTCTGAAATATATAGTATATAGTTAAGATAATGGTTGGAGACAGGATAATGAGAAGAAAACTAATCAAACATTTGTTCATAGGATCTCAGGATGGGGGAGGAGAGCTCTACGAGATGCCTGGTGTATCTTTCTGTCTCCAGGCAGGACAGTACCTAAATACTCTCTCAAGCTGATTATCATCTATTCCATTTTTCAAATTTTCCAGTGAGGGAAATTCTGCCACCCACTTGACAGCACCCAGCATCTACAATTCTGATAATTGGGGCTTCAATGGAGAGACCTAAAATAAAATAATAAAAAAAATAGATTATTGAATCAACTTTCCATCTCCCAGGCTAATTGAGGGTGTGTTTTATTCACAGAGAGAGATGAGAATGTGGAGGAGCAGGGGAAAGGAAAGAGGATGGGGGAGAGGATTGGAGAGAGAGAAGTGGGAGAAAGGAGAAAAAGAGAGGGAGGAAGGAAAGGAAAGAAAGGGAGGGGAATGGAGAGAGGAAGAAGGGGGAGAGATAACGAGGGAGAACTGTAGTCTTTGAGACTTGGGAAAAGGGTCAGAAGTCAAAATAAAATGGAGACTAGGGGAAGTAGCAGATTTAAGTTAGTCAAAAGGCAGAAATGGAGGTTAGCCTAATCATTTTGTAGCTGAACCCCTAAACAAATGGATTCAGGAGATTTTTATTTTTGGACCATGAGAAGCATGGTTCTGATGTTTTGTCTCCTAGTAGACTCTAAGACTGATTTTTCATCTCTCACTTCTCCACACCAGTACAACAACCAGGCCTAAATGTTACTCAAAATTGTGCTTTTGACTTCCCTTAGAGCATTTCCTCTGGCTTCCTTGGTGCCTAGTTTCCTGCCTGGCGTTTATCCAAAATTCAATTACCCTGGTGAGCTGAAGGAGGAATATTTTTTCTCAATCAGAAGCAACTTTGAGTGAGCCAGACGCCAAGCTCCTGTCTGCGCCTGACAGGCAATTCTGAGTTTCACCAGGCAGCAGGCACTTTCTAGATAATCCTCCATTTTGTCCAACATAGCAGCAGTTCAGATGGGTACTGTGAGAGCATGGTAGGTTAGGCAGAAATCAATGGTTTCTCTTAGGAGCTTACTATATGCTAAGCACTGTCCCAAGTACAGGGGTAGATGTAAAATAATCAGATCAGATGTGGTATCTGTCCCTCATGGGACTCATGTAAGTACATTTAAATAGGGGAAGATAGATATTTACAATGTTAAGAAAGAATAGCCAAGCAGTGTGGCCTAATGAAAAGAACAAAGAACCTGGGTTCTAATTCCAGTTCTGCCAATTGCTTGCCATGTGACCTTGGACAAGTCATTTAACTTCTCTGTGCCTCAGTTTCCTTAACTGTAAAATGGGGGCTAGATACCTGTTCTCCCTCCTTCTTATACTGTGAGCCCCATGTGGGAGAGGGACTGTGTCTCGCCTAATTAACCTGTACCTACTTTAGCACTTAGAACAGCGTTTGACCCATAGCAAGCCCTTAACAAATAACAAAAAGAAAAAGGCATTAAATGTTAAAATGCAATAGACCAAGATGATGATGTTACAAGAGTCAGTGGAGGGGCAGGATTCACACAGTAGAAGCAGTAATATTAAACAATTACTAGAAAAAAATTATAGTGGCAATTTTAAGCACTTACTATGTGCCAAATGCTGTACTAAGCACTGGGGTAGTTGCAAATTATTCATGTCAGACACATTCCCTATTCCCACATGAGGCTCACGGCCTTAAGAGGGAAAACAGGTATTGAATTCCCATTTTTGCAGATAAGGAAACACAGTACTCTAAACAGACATGGGAAAGAGTCCAAAGGTGGGAATTAGACATGGTTCCTGGGCCTTTAGATGCTCACAGGAGAAGCAGCGTGGCTTAGTGGATAGAGCATGGGCCTGGAAGTCAGAAGGACCTGGGTTCTAATTTCAGCTCTGCCACATGCCCTTTGTGTGACATTGGGCAAATTAGTTAACTTTTCTGGGCCTCAGTTACCACATCTGTAAAATGGGGATGAAGAGTGTGAGCCCCATGTGGGACAGGGACTGTGTCTAACCTGATTAACTTGTATCTACCCCAGCCCTTAGAAGTGGCAGTACCAGTAGCAGCAGGGCTTAATGGAAAGAGCATGGGCTTGGGAGTCAGAGGTTGTGGGTTCTAATCCTGGCTCCACCACTTGTCAGCTCTGTAACTTTGGGCAAGTCACTTAACTTTTCTGTGCCTCAGTTACTTCATCTGTAAAATGGGAATTAATAATAATAATAATAATGTTGGTATTTGTTAAGCGCTTTCTATGTGCCGAGCACTGTTCTAAGCGCTGGGGTAGACATAGGGGAATCAGGTTGTCCCATGTGGGGCTCACAGTCTTAATCCCCATTTTACAGATGAGGGAACTGAGGCACAGAGAAGTGAAGTGACTTGCCCACAGTCACACAGCCGACAAGTGGCAGAGCTGGGATTCGAACTCATGAGCCCTGACTCCAAAGCCCGTGCTCTTTCCACTGAGCCACGCTGCTTCTCCACAATTAAGGCTGTGAGCCCCATGTGGGACAACCTGATCACCTTGTATCTACCCCAGCGTTTAGAACAGTTCTTGGCATATAGTTGTTGTTATTATTATTAAATAGAAAAGCAGAGAGAGGGGATTGGTAACAGACATATAGAGAGAGAGGAAACAATGAAAACACAAAAGCAACAAAAAGGATAAAGAATAATACTTCAAGTAAAAACCACAAAGCAAGAGGGGGCTGTGGCTAGAGGAATAGAGGTTTGGAATACTCATGGTTCAGAATTCAACCATCAAAGTGTGGCTATACAGTCACCACCTCTGCTGCAGCTGCCACCACTATGGCACTCTCAGAATTCTATGTTGTGGGGAGGCTTCTGGCTGCCGCTGCTTCTACTTTAAGACAAGATGGGAGTGAGTTTCTTATATATTTTTAAATTCTATGCTTTAAATTACTTTATAATTACTGTAAGCTTGTTATAGGCAGGAAGCAATGTGGACTAGTGGATAGAGCACAGGCCGAAGAGTCAGAAGGACCTGGGTTCTAATCCCAGCTCTCCCACTTGTCAGCTTCGTGACCTTGGGTAAGTCACTTCTCTGTGCCTCAGTTACCTCATCTGGAAAATGGAGATTGACTGTGAACCCTTCACAGGGCAGAGACTTTGTCCAACCTGATTAACTGGTATCTGCCCAATTCTTAGTACATAGGGTTTAACAAATACCTTAAAAAAGGGAATTGGTCTGCTAACTCAGCTGTATTTTCCCAAGGGTTTGGTATAGCACTCTGCATATACTAAGCACTCAAAAAATGCCATTTATTTATTTTCAGCAATTTCAAACAACAGACATCTTCCCAACAACTTTAATGTTATGGGGACTTCTGTGCCATGGTGGTGTTGGAAGCTGGGAAACTGCCATGAGCACCAAGCAGACTCTTGCAGACCCCAGAGCTCTATATTACAGGACTAAGGAATGTACCCCCAGTATCTGCCCCATCCTGGCTCTTAAGCTAGCTCTTGGGCCACAACAATCATTATCTTTAAAAGCATAGGAGAAAACACATCATTTCCAGTCTGGTTCATTCTGATGAAAGTATTGATTAGCAGAAGAACCAGACAAGTAAATCAGTCCCAGTGCTAAATAGATTATGAGGCTGGAATCATTTCATCCTTAGACATGAGGCCCCTGAAAAATCAGATTCACAAGCACTTTCCTTACTTTCTAACATTCTTCATTTTCCAATATAAGAAAAACGTCTATGTTTTTTCTTTAAATGGGAAAAGCAGGTGTCAGTTTTAGAAGGAAACCCTTTCACTTGGATGGCTGCATCTTATGTAATAGCACCGATTAATGTGATTTAAAGGAAATGAATTCTAAAACAAATGACATAATTTCTTGGGTTTTCTACCTTAGGTAATTATGGCCTTAGTCAATCATCCCTGGGAAATAAGAACTTTCATTGGTCAGTTCTGAAGTCAATGCAATTTTCTAAAAGTGGGACCAATGTTGGAATCTAGTGACTGTTCGGTTTCCTAGTGGTGTTAGCCTAGCTCCAATACTCTACCCAGAAAATTATGGTCTGTGCTAGTCCTGCAGAAGTGAGGAAACATTTACTTTGAAAAGCACAAAGCCTTTGAATCCTAATTAGTTAACAGATTGTCTGGAAAAGGTTTTCCCACCTTCAAATTAAATACTAGGAAAGAAAACTTTTACCTCCCTCCAGAGGTGAATTGTACCACTGTTCATTAGAAAGGACTCATCCTTTGAGAGGGAATGTTGAAATCTCCCCATCTCTCTCTTTGCCATCTCATTTCACCATAGTCCTCCATTTTGTCTATATCCTGCTTAATTCATCTTAAAATAAAGCTCTGGCTTTCCTTAACCCAGAGTTTCCAGGACTTTCATAGTGGGGGAAATGGAGCCATAGAGATCTGAAGAAATGTCTCAATGTAATAATAATGTTGGTATTTGTTAAGCGCTTACTATGTGCAGAGCACTGTTCTAAGCACTGGGGTAGACACGGGGGAATCAGGTTGTCCCACATGGGGCTCACAGTCTTAATCCCCATTTTACAGATGAGGTAACTGAGGCCCAGAGAAGTGAAGTGACTTGCCCACAGTCACACAGCTGACAAGTGGCCAAGCAGGGATTCGAACCCATGACCTCTGACTTCAAAGCCCGTGCTCTTTCCACCGAGCCACGCTGCTTCTCCAATGGTATTTATTGAGTGCTTACTGTGGGTAGCGCACTATGTTACCCATCCTCTTTTTTTTAACTCCTAAATGCCCATGGGATATGTGATACCAGGGAGAAAGTCCCCTGTCACCTCAGGGAAAAACACACAGGCAAAGTTTTTTAGCCTATCCTTAGCTTTTTCCATTGCTGGCCTCATTTCCTGCTCTACTTGGACTTTTCTCAGGTGCCTTATGACTGGTTTCTGACCCCTGTTTTCATTTTTATTGTTAGGGCCTTTCTTCACCACTCTCCCCTGACCTTACCCCCAACCCTCCTTTTCATATCTTTCCTGATAGATCTCTTGAGCGCTGTTTGCACCCTTTTCAACTGCTTTCTGCTACCTGTATCTTGGTTGTGAGAATACAGGCTTAGTCATGGAATGCCTTTTGGAGGAGGTGTGCTTTTTAAAGGTTTTGAAAGTGGGGAGTGTGATCATCTGTCGGATATGAAGAGGGAGAGGTTTCCACGACAGAGGAAGGATGTTGGTGAGAGATCAGTGGTGAAATAGATGAGGTCAAGATACAATGAGTAGGTTGGCATTAGAGAAGTGAAGTGCGCAGGGTGGGCTGTAGTTGGAAATGAGGGAGCAAGGTGATTGAGGGCTTTTAAAGTTAATGGTTAGGAGTTTTTGTGTGATGCTGAGGTGGATAGGTAACTACTGGAGGTCCTTGAGGAGTGGGGAAACATGGGCTGAGCAATTTTATAGCAAAATGATCTAGGCAGGAGTGTGAAGTATGGACTAGATTGGGGAGAGACAGGAGGCAGGGAGGTCAAGAAGGAGGCTGATGCAGTAATCAAGATGGGATGAGATAGAGACGTGGCTCAGTGGAAAGAGCACGGGCTTTGGAGTCAGGGCTCATGAGTTCGAATCCCAGCTCTGCCACTTGTCGGCTGTGTGACTGTGGGCGAGTCACTTAACTTCTCTGTGCCTCAGTTCCCTCATCTGTAAAATGGGGATTAAGACTGTGAGCCCCACGTGGGACAACCTGATTCCCCTGTGTCTACCCCAGCGCTTAGAACAGTGCTTGGCACATAGTAAGCGCTTAACAAATACCAACATTATTATTATTATTATATGCACTTAAATTAACATGGTAGCAATTTGGAGAAGAAAGGACAGATTTTAGTGATGTTGTGAAGGTTGAACCAACAGAATTTGGTGACATTAAATATGTGGTTGGAATGAGAGAGATGAGTTGAGGATTATCCCAAGGTTATCGGCTTGTGAGACAGAGAGGATGGTTTTCCTATCAATGGGAGAACAGTCAGGGGGAACAGGGAATCTGGTTTATGGAGAAAAAGGTTAAATTCTAAAAGGGAAGGTCAGGTAAAATCAACGGATTTTGAGGAAGAATTTGAAGGAGGAATAGGAGCTAAATGAAGGAATTTGCTCCACAATTAGGAAAACTGTCCTGTGCCAAGGCCAAAATAATACTGTTCTGGGAGCAGTTTACACAGTTGTATATGTGTGCTCTACTCTTCTTAAAGAGAAGTGACACGTAATTAATGAAATACTGTTTTGGCTATGTGTTGATTTGCATTTGTGTTAAGAATCAAAACAATGTTGATTCTGAGCAGAATTACATTTAGGAATATGTAACAGGTACATGTTTAGTTTTCTCTGACACGTCCAAGCCATATCCAGAAGCAATTTCTTTACTGAAGTCAGCAACCAGGGAAAATTGCAGTCATACTTAATTCAATTTTATTTGTTAATAAATCCCAGAAACCACAAAAACTGCTTCTAAGCAGGTAAAGTGGAAAGTAGAGACAATTACTTTGATGCTTTGGGGTTAAAAATCTACTTCCAAAGGTGGTTTTTGTGGGGAAGGCTGAATTATCCAGTTCGTTTGTCTATGTGCCTTGAATTTGCCAGAGAATTACTGAACTCCTTATTCCTCTTCATGAAAGATACAATCATATGTTGGGCAAAAGCGATAATTATTTTAAAAAGTTCAAATAAAAGCAACCTCAGCATTGATTTAAATAAGAGGAGGATTTCCAACTCAGTCTCTTAGTGGTCATTTTTTTAAGGATTAAGAACTGGTCCTTTTTCTTTCTTCTCTGAGGACAATTTCTCTTACTGTAGTGATTATGTGGCTCTCACTCTTTTAATCAATAGAAAGGAGGCATTCTTTCCAACTAAGGTACAAAAAATAATTAAAATAATTAATATAAATAAGGTACTCTGCTTTATCCTTCTATAATTGGTTGACTATGTAACAGAAGTTATTTCCCAGTCTTTGTCTCTCCCTTGTTATTTTTATGGGCATGAAAAGTGTCATTTCTTTATTTTCCCAGGCATAGAGTGCACTGCATTCATTGCACCCAGGGTGCACTTAAGAATTGCCATCACTACTTCTAATACTAGCTAAGGGGGCAGTAGTAGTAGTAATAGTACTGTGCTACACACTGGGGCTCACAGTCTAATACTATTACTACTGCTTAAGCACTTAAAGCATGCGCAACAGTATACTAAGCACTAGGAAAGAATACACAGGTAGGAATTAGACATGGTGACGCTCCCTCAGGTGGTTCACAATCTAAGCCCTGTTAAGGTGCAAAAGCTTAGTATAAAAAAGCAAAAGCAAACAGAGACATGTGCAGACAATCAATTAATGGGATTTATGAATCACTTTCAATAATAATCATGGTATTTAAGTGTTTACTATGTGCTAAGGACTGTACTAAGTGCTGGGGTAGATACAAGATAATCAGGTCCCACATGAAGCTCACAGTCTAAGTAGGAGGGAGAACAAGTATTCAATCCCCCTTTTGCAGATGAGGGAACTGAGGCACAAAGAAGTTAAGTGACTTGCCCAAGGTCATACAGCAGGTAAGTGGTAGAGTCAGGATTAGAACCCAGGTCAACTGATGCCCAGGCTCTTTCCACTAGGCCATGCTTCTTCCTCATTACGCAGAGCTAATCCACTGGGGAGCTCATCAGGGAAAATAATATAAAACATCCAAACCATTTAGTTCAAAGTAATCTATGGAGATATTTATTTAGATCCATGGATTTCCTGGAACCTGTAAAGATTTTGTTCATGAACATATTTTTTTTTCCTGGAAATATTTTCTCCCAAACTATAATTGCCCTTGGTGGGCATGATCATAGAGTCCCAAGGGTAGGATAGGGGACATTGAAAAACATCCCTTTAGTTTGTTTCTCGTTCTCTTTCTAGTTGCATATAACCTTTATCCAAAGACTCTTAGAACACAATAGCAAGGGGCAGGCAATGGAAGTTTACCCAGTGATTTGTGGCATCCCTATCAGCTTTCTTCCCATTTTCTCCAAACTCTGATGAAACAAATCTTGAGACTTTCAGTTTTCAGGTCACTTTTTCTCTTTCAGGAAACAGTGAACTCAGTCACCTGCTTCCTTATTTCCAGAAACAAAAAACCAGCCCTTAAAATAGACAGAAAAGACATCCTCATAAACAGGTCAACTTTCAAAAAGCAAAGATGTAGCCACATTCCTTGCTGCCTAGCTTGGAAGTATCTGGAATCAGACACTTCAGTCACTTTAGAATCATAAATTCAAAAGAGAGAACATGGCCCAGGGGGCTACAAGAGTAAAATTTTAGAATTGGATTTGTTGTGCTATATAGTCACCACTTCTACTTGATTGGTTTAATGCGATTTGAATTGAGATTCAGCATAGAACTGGGTGCTAGCCTTGCCTCTTTCTTTTTTTTCTTTTCATAGCATTCGTTAAGCACTTACTGTGTGTCAGGCCAGGTCCTTTGACCTCCAGGTCTGTGCTCTTTCAACTAGGCAATGCTGCTTATCACAGCTACTAATGGTGGGATCCTATGCCTTAGGTTTCCCTGACCTTACAGATGATGAAGGTATCTGTCCCTCCAACTCGCAGATTGTTGATGCTACAATAAAATGAGAAAATGTGAAGTCAGTCTGACCTCTGTGGAGGTGAATTCCGGCAGAACACCAAGCCACCATGTTAAGATTATAGTTTAGCCCTTTGGATCTGTTTAGGTGAACTGCACTTTTCATTTTTAAGCTTCAATATTTTATTTTACTGCGAGACTTTTGACCTTATTCAGTCTGTCGCAGAAAGACGCAGCATACCAGACGAGAGTAAATGCAGTTAATTCTGACCCTCTTCTGTGGATTAACCTTTTGTGACTGTCATTCTTCTTGCCCTCCCAGGGGCTCTTTTTCCTTTCTGCCTACTCAACATTAATTCTTTATTCGGTGGCTTGAGAAAGATGCTTCATCCCAATGTCAATCCAGGAGAGATTTTAAAGGAAAAACAAATGCTCCTTGCCAGGTGTATTCCATCTTTCTAACCCTTTCCCACCCCTATCTACGTTGCTTATCACCCACTCATCTCCTTCCATTGTTATTTTTCAACTTACACATTTTACTTTTTCTTTCCATCTCTTTCCAACTCCGAACCTCCAATTGCCAACCCCTGACCTGGCTGCAGAGGGAGTCCCACCCTGCCTCCTCCCTAGTCCCACCCTGCCTCCTCCGTCTCTTCTCCTTTTTCCTAGCAATGCTGAAACACAGTCTTAATACACTGACAAAAACGTAGAGTTGTTTTGATAAACTGCTTGAAAATGGTCAATCTCTGGGAAATTTGCTAAACAGAAGAGTCTCTGTCCATATATTGCAATTGGTCTCATGGTAGTAGGATTGGGTCTCCTTAACAGTGCTCTTGGAAAGCTGATATCATTTCAGAGTCAGCCTGTTGTCCTGTTTTGTCCATCCTTTATTCTTATCTAGACCCCTTTATCTTATTTGGAACCTCCTAGGTCCTTCTTTTCTTGGTAAAATAGAGCTCTCAATTGAGAAAGTTACATTGCCTCTTGCTTTCTTAATATCAAGCACCTTGCATGTTTGAATCCTGGTTGCCTTTGAATTACTACTTAGCACCAGCTGCTAACACCACTCCTCACTGCCCTTCTCTGAATAGAGAGCTGTGCTTGCAAGACCAGAATTTAGAAAAGAGGAAAACTGCTTGTAGAAACTCCAAGGGGCCAGCAAATTTATTGTGCTTAGCTTGCAGAAGAATTATGTATGTTAGGAGCAAAAGATAGAAATATTAGAGTAGAGATGATAGCATTAGGTAAACCATTGTACTGGGAAAATGATTTTTTTTGGTTGATATCCTTCAAGGGTTGAGCCTTGGGAGATGGTTTAATCTTGGATAAGCCATGAATGAATCTGCCATGTGTTTATTGCTATGGGACTGCCTCATTGCAAGAAATGCCCTACTGACTTAGAGAATTCAAAGCTAAATCTTACCACATGTAATTTAGGCTTGTAGATTTCAGCTCAGACAAAACATCTGGTGATTAAAAGTAATAATGATAATAACTATGGAATTTGTCAAGCACTTACTATGTGCGAGAGCTGTATTAAACACTGAGATAGGTACAAGATAATCAGGTTAGACCCAGTGTCTGCCACACTAGGGGCTCCCAGTCTAATGGGGAAGGAGAGCAGTTATTTAATTTCCATTTTACAGCTGAGGAAACCAAGGCATAGGGAAGTTAAGTGACTTGCCCAAGATCATACTGCAGGTGGGTGGTAGAGGTGGGATTAGAACCCAGATTCCCAGGCCCATGCTCTTTCCACTAGGTCATGCTGCTTCTGGTCTCTTGCCAGCAATTATGAGAAGAAAATGTTAGCCCTCATATCATCCATATTTTTGGAAGTGCTTAAGGCCTTTCAGAGAGCTTCGAATGGAGAGAGAACAGGAAAGAGAGAAAGAAAGAGAGAGAGAAAGAGAAAATCCCTGTAAATCCCTTCATTCTCACTTGGATGGATGGATGGCAATATATAATTAGATTTTGAGCTCCTTGAGGGCAGGGATCTTTATTTCATTTTACTTTTATTGCACGATCCCAAGCACTTGATTGAATGCTCTGCACCCAGGGAGAAACTCAGTAAAAACATGAATTAATTTATTGTTTTGATAGGTGAGTGGTGGAAAAGAAGGCTCTTCTAAATTGGAAATCTGTACCTATTTTTGTGGTGTAGATGTGCCTGCAAATGGGTGACTATAGCACAGGGGGTGAAGGGAATTGGCATTATTTTGATTACCTTAAAAGGAGAGGGAGAGTGGACTCAGTTGTACCATAACATGTGTTTTCACTATGTATTTTAGAAAAAGCCATATTAGAGAATAAGCAATTGTTCTTCAGACATTGCTTATCTATCTGGGTAGAACTTGATGTGCTATCGGAAGAAACTGTCTGTGCCCAAGCATGTAATGTTGGTCAAGTCATTTTTCTTAGCACAGGGTTATTTAAGAATACAAGCTACCCTTTTTAAAAAAACTGAGAATGTCTCATTTTTTAAAAAAAAGTTAAAATGGGGCTAAAATTTAACAGGACATTTTCATCTGGAACAAGCCTCTAACCCCAAACTCCCAATCATTAGAAAAAAAATTATTGAACCCACCCATGTCCTTTTTCTTTTGGGAGAATGCAAGTCACTGACCACCCAATCAATCATTCTTTCATTCAATCATTTATTTAGCACTTATTGTGTGCAGAGCACTGTACTAAGCACTTGGAATGTACAATTTGGCAACAGAGAGACAATCCCTGCCCAACAACAGGCTTACAGTCTAAAAGGACCATATTGATTGAGTGTTGACTGTGTGTAGAGCACTGTACTAAGTCCTTGGGAGAGTACAATATAACAGAGAGTTGGTAGACACATCCAGGCAAAAAAACCTATTATGAAGCCTTCCAAATAGAATGTTGATATATTGTTGGATACAAAGCAGAGCCAGTTTACACAGGCATAAAAGACTGTAACAGCTGGCAAACAGAGAGTATTTATTTTTCTGGAGGAGCCATCCATCAAGACACTATACGCTAACAAAATGAGCCACCACATTATGGGGGAGAAGACTGATCGTGACAGAATGAAACATTGAAAACTTTTTTCTTTTGCCCCTGAACTTTAGTGCAAGCAACTGGGAATCAAGATCTGGGTCATGAACATTTTCCTTGTTTTTCTAAAGCAAGCAAATAGAAGGGAGTCAACTCATTGCTTAACAGATGGGCCACAATATTTCTTGCAAAGCTTTCTCAGACCTTTGGATGTCCTGCTTCCTGCTTCTCCACCAAAGACATTTGGGATTTAATCCCAAGCCTCTACTCCCTCTGCCCCCCACTTGCATCAACAATAAGTTTTCTGTACTGAATTTCTTGATTGTGAGGATTCATGTTTTCAATTGGTGATAATGCCACTTGGTTTTCTAGGCCTTGGCCTCACTAATGATTTGGAGAAGAATTAAACAGGGAGCACCATTGCAAAATTTAATGCTCTGTTGTTCCATCAAATAATTCATTTGGGGGTTTGGGGTACTTCAGGGTGATTAACTAACAGGCCTGAACACCATAGAGAAGCAAACTGCAATTCTGACTACTCCCTTTCACAGAAAGATGAAAGGGAAGAAAGGTGAGTTGAAATGTAATCTTTGTTGTTTTTGTCATTGACATTTTTAAGCACTTTGTAGTCTCCAGTTAAGCTATGATTTCTATAGTCTCAAAAGGCAAAAGACATTTAACTGGTGTGGTTCAGAAAAAAACCATTCCTGCTTTTATTAAGCAAATCCTAAGATATTTCTGAGTTCCTCTCTTTAGACAGAAGATCAGATACTCGGATGGCCTGCCAGATGATAAAATATCAAAAGGAAGTAACCTTCAACTAAACTCCCCTTTACACAGTTTATTGGTTTCATTATATGATGTTCTTGTGGCACGAGACATTTTTGCAATACCTAAGCAGAATGCAAGAGCTAAAAGTTGTCACTATAACTTGTCTCATAAAATTGATCTTGTGAAAACTAAAGGTTGCTGAAATAAAATAGGAATAGGGTTATCTTTACTCATAGTCTGACTTCTACTTGCCTATCAGCAGGGTTGGCATTGGGATGAAGAGGCAGGACAACTGCCCAGAGTTTTGACCCTGGGGATCACCCACTTATCCCAACTGGAGGGTTTTTTTAAGGTATTTAAGTGCTTACTTTCATTTAATTGCATTTATTGAGTGCTTACTGTGTGCAAAGCACTGGACAAGTTCTTGGGAGAGTAAAATATAACAATAAACAGACAAATTCCCTGCCCACAATGTGCCTAAAGTCTAGAAACAAGCTTACAATCTATATTCCAGGCACTGCATTAAGTGCTGGGGAAGATATAAGTTTATCAGGTTGGATACAATCCTGTTAAGATAAGGATCCCCACTTCCTCCTCAACTGTAGTCTTCTCAGGGATTGGTACAGTGCTCTGCACATAGTGAGCACCCAATAACTACTAATGTAAGAATGAATTGGATGCTGATTGTCATGGATTGCCGATAATAATAATGATTGTAGTATTTGTTACACGCTTAGTAGGTGCCAAGTACACACTGGAATTAATGTAATATAAGTAGATAGGACAGAGTCTCTGTCCCACATGGAACTCACAATCTTTGGGTAAGGGAGAACAGTAGCTGTTAATCTTGAACTGTTCTTTCTTTCTACCTCCCCGCAGCACCTGTGTTTTCTGCAGGCAATAGGTGCTCAAGGAAGGCAGTAAATTTGTAATAACAGCAGTCAGGAGGACACCTAGGTGTCTGGTCCTCTTTCTAAACAAAATGGAAACTAGTATATTTCTCATGGTCCTTAGGGCTGAGAATCTTTTGCTTTGGGACCCAAACCACTGATTATGCATTTTACTTGTGGACTGGCTGATTGGGAAACTTATTCACCCCTCTTCTGTGGGGGGCGGAGAAGTACTGGCTCAAGACATTTGGGGTCACCAACAGTCACTCATGTCTGTATTCTTACTCTTGTGTTCAGACTGGGCTTGCTTCTTGCAGCAGGGGAAGAGGAGGGTTAGGGGAAGAACTCTGTGGATGCCCTGGTTTCCATCCTTGCTCGTTGTGGGCAGGGAACGAGTCTACCAACTCTGTAACATTGTACTCTCCAAAATGCTTAGAACAGTGGTCTGCACACAATAGCAACTCAATAAATACCATTGATTGATTGATTAAATGGCTTTCACAGAATCACTTGCTTTTACCCCAAAAGGTGGTCCCTTCAACATCTCTGACAAAGTTAATTGGAAACTGAATAGATTGGGAGACCCATATGGAACAGGGATTGGGTCTGGACTGTTTATCTCGTACACAAGTATGTGTTTATCCAGAACTTAGTACACAGTGAGTGTTGAACAAACGATGTTAGTAGTAGCAGTTCAGATTATTTTACTTCAGTGTAACAGTTACCAAAGACCCAATAAGAGGGTCACAGTTTGCTGAAAGAGAATTTCATCTTCTGTAGTTCGAATGGGATTTAGAACAAAAATAATTCATTTAAAAAAATTCTGAGTTCTAATTCCTGTGTCAGTGCCTTCCCCCATCATTAAATATTGTCAAACGTACCCTAGGCACCCCCTGCTGGTCATCAAATTAACTCCTTTTGGATTGATGTGCTTCTGTCTGGACAGAGCCTATTTTGCCAGAACCTGAGAACTTTCTACTTCACGATAAGAAATGTGAGTGTATATATATTATATTCACACTCTCTCTTTCTCTCTAACTCATATAGGGTATGTTCACTGTCGAGCGGGAACGTGTCTATCAACTCAGTTATATTGTACTCTCCCAAAAGGTCAGTAAGTGCTTAATAAATACCATTGATTGATTGACACATACATGGAGAGACGGGGGAGAGAGAGAGTTGTCTTTTGTTTTTTGTCGAAGACTCCACTGATGATGAAATTCACCTACCTGGGTGGCTACAAAGACCAAGGCTAGATCCACAGTCCTGGATACATTCAACTGGTTGTTGCCATTTTCTCTTTTGCCTCCATGTCTCTATTTCCAAAGCATTTATTCAAACAGAGCTACTCCCTTCTGGAAGCGGTGCACCATGCAGGTCTGTCCTCAGCAATTGTCTTCCAGTTTTCAGCTGGGATGCAGCATTGTCTGAGGTTTTGTTTATCCTAGGAAACGTAGAAAAGTAGAGTAAATGGGAATCAGGGCCAGATGTCAGTTCACAAACAATGAATTTCTAGAAAGTAGTCTGTCTCCTAGCATCACAGTTATGTCAAACAGTCAATCGTATTTACTGAGAGCTTGCTGTGTACAAAGAACTGCACTAAGCACTTGGGAGAGTACAATACAACAGACAAATTCCCTGCCCACAACGAGCTTTCACTTGACACAGTTATGCTGTGTAGGATACATGCAGAGAATGAGTGACTGCCGGATTTCCAAAAAGCTACTGTTTGGAGTGCTAAAACTGGGAAACCTGAAAGCAAGGAGGGCAGAGGAAGCATTTTAAACTTAATCCATTCACAACTGTATGATATTTGGGATGTCTATCAGGATTCATGTCACACATCAGTCATGGTTTAGGTGCAGTCAGGTATGGAATCAGCAATTCTATCTATGGTGAGTTCGGTTATTTATTCCTTTAGGAGAGAAGAGAGGAATGAATGTCTCTTTAATATAGATTTGCAAATAGATCAGCAAGGCTGTAAGCATTAGATTTAAGGAGTGCTAGTTATTCTCTTCATGCTTCAGCTTTAACCACTGCTCCCTTCATTAAGCAAAGTAATTTTAAATCTGTTCCTCCTGCTAGGACCCTTTGAGCCTCCTCTGCATCCTGTGTGGTTCCCTGGACAAGTTATATTAAGCTAATTCTCCTGGAGAGTCTAGAGTGAGACAGACCTTGACTTTGCCTAGAGATGTTCTACCTAGCATGCAAATCTGCCTCTCTGTCTGAAAATATACTATCTTCCAGATATATTTGTTTGTTTTATTGCTGCAGCAGAATGGAAAGCTCAAAGTGTAGTGGGAAAGGATCACAAATTGATATTCATTCAATCGTATTTATTTCAATACACTCTGGATCTTTGCTTATTCAAAATATTTCCCCTTCCAGTCTAGCACTGTCTACCACTGAATGAAGTCAAGGTGCAAGAATATATAACAACCAATCAAGAACTAGACAAGAACAAATGAATGAATTCAATGAGCCCGCCAAGTCTTTCGGTAATCATTCTTCTTTCCTCACTGCATTTAGAAGCTCGTTTATAAGCACAGTGAGGAAAGAACTGGGGCTTTCCAAGAATTCAGTCACTGAGCACTGAGAGCTGAATGATTTGTGATGTTTAAATCTCATTTACAAGCACCTCTGCTGTTATTAAATAAACAGCCACCTATGTTTACATTATTCTGGGGGTAATTAAATCAAGGTTGCTTAGGGAGTGATCACTTTCCATGTAAAATGTTGAAACCAACAGTTTTTAATGCAATAAACACAGAAGCTGAAGGCAATTACTTGCATTTTTTAGTTTAAATTTTATTTAGGTCTTCTGGAGTGTTAAGCTTGACTGCTTTTTTTTTAAAATCATAGTTCTGCAAATATATCTCCAGGAATCATCCCCTATTATTCTGTTCAATAGCATGCTAATCATTTAAACATCTTTATTTCAAGAAATTTGCTGTGTGTAGATGGTATTGTAAGCCATTAATCTTTTATTTGTTCTTGAAGCTAAACTTGAAGCTACTTGACATAGAAGGACAAGCCAAGTTGAGTACTAATACCCTTCTTATTCTCCTCTGGCTCGTCCCTTCTGCAGAATTTCTCCTTGCTATTGGAATTGTTGCTTACCAAATCCCATAATGTCACAGTCCTGAAGTTTAAAGATGGTTGGTTCAGAACAAACACAAGGAAGCACTTCTTCACTCACTGGGTGAGTATTTTTTTATGACATTTATTAAGCACTTACTATGTGCCAAGCACTGTACTAAGCACTGGTGTAGTTACAATAAGGTTGGACATAATCCCTCTCCCACATGGGATTCTCACAGGAAACATATGTATATAAATCATTATTCATGTGATGTTTAATCTATCAACAGTGTTTATTGAGCATCACCTGTGTGCTGAACACGGTACCAAATGTCCACATAGGGCTTAGAGCCCTAATCCCCACTGTACAAATGAGGCAACTGAGACCTAGGGAAGTGCCCAGGGATCCTAAGCTTTAAGGGCTCTCACCCCACTCTGATCAAGGAGCAGGGCCAGGGGGTCCCAGGGACCTGGCTAGGGCAGGGCAAATCGGTCCCAGGAAAATAATAATAATAATGGTATTTGTTAAGTGGTTACTGTGTGCCAGGCACTATACTATACTTAGTGCTGGGGTGGATACGAGCAAATTGGGTTAGATACAGTCCCAGTCCCACATGGGGCTCTCAATCTCCATTTTACAGATGAGGTAACTGAGGCACAGAGAAATGAAGTGACCTGCTTCAGGTCACACAGCAGACAAGGGGTGAAGCTGTTATTAGGTCCCATGACCTTCTGACTCCCAGGCCCATCCTCTATCCACTACACCATGCTGCTTCTTCCAGGAACTTGGCTGGGGCTGCAGTCATGCAACCTGGGGCTCCTCCTCCAGGTGGGTCACAGCATCTGTGGAGAGGCAAGTCTCTCCTCTTCCACCATCGCTGGGGTGAAGACAACCCCTGGGAGCAGGGATGTGGCCACAGGGGACAAACGGCAATTCTCTTTCCAACAATTACACCCTTGAGATGGTTATGGCTGTTGAAATAGGGACAGCACTGTCGGGATCCCGGACATGTCTCCTTTTAGCAGTTTTGTACAATTATGTGGGTAGCTAATGTTTGTTCTTATATTTATCCCATTATTTCTTTCCCTATGTGCATTTTGTCACTCTCTCCTGCAACACCACCTGAAAAATACCTTTTAGACTTTGATCCCCCTGATATCCAGCCCATCTCTTTCTCCACCACTTAATCCAGTCCATTCTTGCCATAACTTGAGCTTTTTTAATGCAATTTGTGTAGAATGCAATTGAGGATGAAGGCACTGCTGTTTCTAAAACATATTTGTCTAAATTCAGTGTGATGCCACGTTAAAAGAAATGGTTTTATGCCAGGGCATGGCATCAGATAAGCCGAGAGGGATACAGCTGCATTTTTCCTTAATGGGGTATCTTTAAGAAAACACTTCCCCCATGCCTGTGTTCAAGGAGAGTTAACTGCACAGTGCTTTCTCCAAGAGAGCACTTTAAATAAATCATAAGTATAATAATGTCTCACAGTTTCAGTATGGAGCCAGGGGTAAACAGCATAATTTCTGTGCTGGTAAGTAGCTTATGCCTCCCCCTTCCTCTGGACCAAATCCTAAAGCAGTTCCTTCTGTGAGTCTAATCCAGGCTCCACCACTTGTATGCTGTGTGTCCTTGGGTAAGACACTTTATTTCTCTGTGCCTCAGTTACCTCATCTGTAAAATGGGGATTGAGACTGAGAGTCCCTTGTGGGACAGGGACTCTATCCAACCCAATTTGCTCGTATCCACCCCAGCGCTTAGTACAGTGCCTGGCACATGCTAAGTGCTTAAATACTACAATTATTATTACAATTACTAATCAATCATGTTTATTGAGCACTTACTGCATGCAGATCTTTGTACTCTGTATTCTTTGTATGCTTGAGAGAGTACATTATAACAGAGTTAGTAGACTTGTTCCTCATTCATCAAGAATTTACAGTCTGGAGGGGGGAGACAGACAATACAAAAAAAACCTTCAGATATGGTCTTAGGTGCTGTGGGGCTGAGGGAGAGATGGAAAAAGGAGCAAATCCAAGTGCAAGAGTGATGGAGAAGTGAGTCGGAGAGAGGGAAATGTGGACTTAGTCATGGAAGGCCTCTTGGAGGAGATGTGCCTTCAATAACCTACTTTATCGGAGATGGGCCTCTTCCCTAGCAATGGTGGGCAGGGGTAGGGGCAGGGAGATGATGTCCTATTCATCCCATACCCATCGTCCCCTCCAGTGTACCTAAGGCCCTAGTAGTAGGGGCAGGTCCTGGTAACATGACTGCAGCCACAGCATCTGTCCACCTTCCCCCATTTCCTTTACTGGTGTTGTCTGTTCCTAATGGGTCTCGATTTTTATATTTGGGGCTGGAACTCTTAAATTCAGAGAGAACAATTAATTATGCTTGCAATAACACAATGTCTTCATTTTCCCCAAGCCTTTATATTTATATTTTTAATTCATCCCATACTTGGGAATGTGTTTTCACTCAAGGCACTTAGTATTACAGCATTTGATCAGTTGAGACCAGTTCATGTAGGCTATTTTCCTGAAATTAAAAAGTCAGTGTTTGAAAGAGAATGAGCCCAGCTTTAATGGTTCTGCAGAGCTTGTTTCCCTGAGTTCCATCTGTCCTAGGTTGAGAGAGGGTCACCTCAGACCTCTAAAACAAACCCTATAATTGCTGAGTATTCTCCTTTTATGACTGTTTTCTCCTCTCCTTGTTTGGGTGATAGGGAGCAGGGGAATTGTAGAGAATTTCAGGTTTTCTGGCCCTGTAGAGGCTGTGAATAAACTTTACCCTTACAAATACAGCCCAACCAGATCATAATGGGCAAAAGTTCTATAATGGTTCAGTAGAAGCTGTGTGGCCTAATTGATAGAGCATGAGCCTGGGAGTTGAGGGACCTGGGTTCTAATCCTGACTCCACCACTTTAGGGGAAGTCATTTAACTACTCTGTCCCTTCGTTTCTTCATGTGTAAACTGGGGATGAAATATCTGATTCCCTCCCTCTTTCTACTGTGAGCCCACCTGGGACAGGGACAATGTCTGATTGGATTATCTTGCATCTACCCCAGCACTTAGCATGGTGTTTGACACATACTGAATGCTTATCAAATACTATTATTATCATGATTACTAGAGAGAACTTTAGGAATGTCGAGGGAAGTTGGTGTTCAATGGTCCATTAGATCTTATGATTTAATTCCATAACCATTTGACAATGAAGGAAGGATAAAATGATCCTGGCATAATGTAAATCTGAGAAATGGAAAGAACTCGAGAGGTGAGACTTGTGGTCTCTGTTTTCAAATGAAATTCCCCATGAAACCCCCTTTATTATAAGCAGAACAATCACTTTTGGAACTGATTTATGCAGTTTCATGTCCTGGTTCTTGCCAGTTGCTAGGAAGTATCTGCCGCTGGGGAAGAGTCTTGAAAGGATTTTCAGTCGGACTCCATGTAAGGTTTCCTAGCTAACCCCATCCAGGCTTACAAGGGCCCCTGTCCAGGTCTTTCCGGGTGATTGGTTTGGAGAAACCCTGGCCCATGCAGGACAATAACCCCAGAGGAAACCCTCTTGGAAGCATTCATCTTTCCAAAGCCCATCTAGACCCATGGTGGTTGCGCTAAATTAGATCCTTAGAACCGAGACCGCGGGCCGTATGTTCATCGTCATGACCCCTTCTTCCCCTGTCATAACACCAGATGGACCCAAGCAGCCCCCCTGGCAGATCTGCAGGGGCTCCTCAGTGTTGGTGCTGGCTTGAGTCCCTGCCATCTGCAGATGCTGCTCTTCCCTGTCACGGATGATGAACCACCAGACTTGTAAATCCAAGACTCCTGCAGGGTCCTCGAACGCTCACCCACCCAGGGTTCGTCTATGGTCCCCTCCTCCTCCTGCCCCTGCCGGGTGAGTTATTTGCGTTTATTCCTTTTGTTCACTGTCAAAGAGCAAGGAATGCACAGAGGTAGAAGAGGGTGTGGATGGAAGGTACAGTGAGGAACTTCATTATCAGCACTGTTATCACATTCACCAATTGATCCACTGATCACTTATAGCAATAATAATTGTGGTATTTGTTAAGTGCTTACTCTGAGCTAGGGACTATACTAAGTGCTGTAGTAGGCACCAGATGATCAGGTCCCACACAGGGCTCACATTTTAAATAGGAGGGAAAACAGGCAAAGAATTCCTATTTTGCAGATGAGGGAACTGAGGCACAGAGAAGTTAAATGACTTGTTCCAGGTCACTCAGAGGACAAGTGACAGAGCTAGGATTAGTTCCCAGGTTTTCTCATTCCCAGGCCTATGTTCTTTTCATTAGGGCACTCTGCTTCTGGGGCACCTACTGTGTGCAGAATTGTGGACTAAGTGCTTTTATAGTAGAAGAAAAAGATCTGATATTCTCCCTCAAGGAGCTACCAATCCAAGGGGAAAGACAGATACAAATATATCTTGAACATCTGGAGAACAGAATTGGTCCCTGCCCTCAAGAAAATTTCATTCTAAGCTCCTTGTGGGCCAGGAATATTTCGACCAACTCTGTTGTACTGCACTCTCCCAAGCGCTTGTTACAGTAGTACTCTGCACACAAAAGGCACTTAGTACCAGTGATTGATTGGCTGATAGTAAGAAAGACAAGAGAGGCAACCATACACATAACATAAATATGTTCACAGAGATATATTTAGTAATTCCAAGAAAGAGCTGAGATGTTCACTGTGGGCAGGGAATATGTCTGTTCATTGTTACATTGCACTCTAAGTGCATAATACAGTGCTCTGCACAGTAAGCGCTCAATAAATACGATTGACTGACTGAATGGCAAACAATGCAGCAGATTACAGAATGAGTCAGGATAATCTAGAAAAGTTTGTTGGAAAAGGTAGGGTCTGACTGAAGATAAATCACCATATGCACAAAGAGCATTTTCCCTTTGGAAGCTTGGGAAAGAAAGCACATCTCATCGCAGTGTCTCAGGCTGGTTTTGAATTTAGTTATTTAGCAAAGAGGAGGGCTGAGTGATGAGCAGGTTGTCAGAGTAAAGGAGTGGCAGGATCTGTGTCTACCTACTCTACTGTACTTTCTCAAGCTATTAGTACAGTAGTGCTTTGCAATCAATCAATGTTATTCAAAGAGCACTTTAAATGTGTAGAGTACTGAACTAAGTGCTTAGGAGAGTATACTACAATAGAACTGGTAGGCATGATCCCTGCCCAGATGGAGCTTACAGTCTAATAGGAGAGACAGTAAGTACTCAAGAAATACCACTGATTGATTTGATTTTAAGGAGGTTGCTGGTGTTTATCAGTCCATGAATAAGGAGTTCATTAGGAGCAAAAATAGCTTGCTGAGAACTTCCAGATGAAGAGAGAATGAACCCTGAAAAATTTTAACAGCTTCTAGGGATGCATGAATGATCACATTATTCACACAACTGGCGCTCCAATGGCTTCTGCTTCTTCCTGCCACCTACCTATCACCTCCCCCAATTTAGTGATTAAATTTGGTTTATATGTCCCTGGATGAAGCATCTTAATCAGCTCTCTAGAAAGCAGCAAGGGTTGTACGACTGCTAACACGGTTAGCCTTACACGCCCAAGGTCACATGGCAAGCAATTAGCAGAGCCTTGATTAGTACCCGAGACTCAAGCTTGGAGTCTCAAGCTAAATTTATCTTCCTGGTGGTTCACTTCCAGATCCATATTCTTCCCAGTTCCAACCACAACATGTTAAAGGAGGAGTAACATTGAGTGATTGGAAACCTCTCCCCACCCCAAATATCACTTCAGCAATACTGTACAACCTAAGCACTGGGGTACTTAGCCTTAAGAGAAGTAGTGTGGCTTAGTGGAAAGAGGACGTGCTTGGGAGTCAGAAGACGTGGGTTCTAATCTTGACTCTGCCATCTGTCAGCTGTGTAACTGTGGGCAAGTCACTTAACTTCTCTGTGCCTCAGTTACCTCATCTGTAAAATGGGGATTAAGAGTGTGAGCCTCATGTGGGACAACCTGATTGCCCTGTGTCTTCCCTAGGACTTAGAACAGTTCTTGGCATATAGTAAGTGCTTAAATAACATAATTATTATTATTATTGTGTCACACTTATGTAAATCTCCTTATACTCTATAACTTCAGTCCTTTGGGTCATTTTCTTTAGTCCCTGCCTCCCTTACTAGACTGTAAACTTCTTAAGGACAGAGAACACTGTCTAGTAACTCTATTGTATTCTCCCAAGTGCATAGTATAGTGGGACTCAACAAATACTATTGGTCAATTGAAGAAATGCAAGTATTCAGTGTATCAGATGGCACAGGGATTTCTCCAACCAAAACAGCAACAAGACTATCTGCATCTCTGTCCCCAGGCATAAGATAAATCCTGGGTTGTGTGAAGATGGAGATATGGCTACACAGCACCTATTGCCTGCCCTAGTTACTCCCCAAAACACTTCTGCATTTGCTAAGATGGAGATACAGAGGCCCCAACCCTCCCATACACCCAGTGGACCTGTCTTGTCTGTTAACTTGGAGTGACTGGGAAGCCTCTGGGGAGTGGAGCTCTTTCTAATTTTGCTTCCGCTCTTGTTACTAGAGAAAGGAGAATTCCTCAGCATCTGATGATGGGTTATAACACATGTCCTTCATTCCTGCTTGCAAAGTGATAAATACGGTAAGGAGAAGGCTGGCTTAGCAGTCTTGGTGACACATTTAAGTCCTCAGACTCCTAGGAGCCAAGGGCTTACATTCCAGCAAGTCCTGTACATCATGGGTTCTAATCCCAGCTCCACCTGTCAGCTGTGTGACTTTGAGCAAGTCACTTCACTTCTCGGTGCCTCAGTGACCTCATCTAGAAAATGGGGATTAAGACTTTGAGCCTCACATGAGACAACCTGATTACCCTGTATCTACCTCAGCGCTTAGAACAGTGCTCGGCACATAGCGCTTAACAAATACCAACATTATTATTATACATATTTCTCCCTCTCTCTTTTTTTTCCCCTGGGAAAGTGAAGTCAATTCAGTATCATCTTTGGTGTGGGAGTCTCCAGGGTAGATTTTAGAGCCAGGGCACTTAGTTTCCAGGAGCCATAAATGATCCAGTGGTTACAGTTGAGAAGTTGACCACAGTTTCTCTTTGTTGACTGGATTTGTTGGGGCTTGTGCAACAGTATCCTAGCTGGATGGGAAAAATCTGGCATTGTCTAAACCAGGAAAAGGGGGGTCAGCGTGGCCCACTGAAAAAGAGCACAAGACTGGGAGTCAGGTGAACTCAGGTGCTAGATCCGGCTCCCCCGCATGTCCACTGTGTTATTTTTAGTCAGGTCTTTTAATTTCTCTGTGCCTCAGTTTCTTCATCTGTAAAATGGAATTAAAATAACTATTCTCCCTCCCTCTTAGACTATAAACTCTGTATGGGACAAAGACTATGTCTGATGTGATTATCAGCTCCAATTCTTGGCACATAGTTAAAGCTTAATTGATATTATGATTTTTAACTATAGTACTGACAAATAATTCTGTTCTTTTAAACTCCCTTGGCCCCCCCTCCCCCAAACAAAAATGAGCCCAGAAGCAGTCACATGGCAAATAACATCAACTAGTTTTGATCATGGCTGGGCTGGTAGACTATAGACTCCTAACCTGAAATGAATAGGAGGGATTCAGGGAAACTCCTATTTTCATCCTTTTTTTACAGTATTTGTTAAACACTATGTACCAGGCACTCTACTAAGTGCTGGGGTAGATAACCAGGTTGGACATATTCGATGCCCCACTCTTAATCCTTATTTTTACAGATGAGGTAACTGAGGCACAGAGAAGTTAAGTGACTTGCTCAGTCACACAGCATACAAGTAGTGAAACTGAGATTAGAACCCAGGTCCTTCTGACTCCCGGGCCCATGCTATATCCATTAGGCAACACTGCTTTCTTCTTTGTCAAAACCCCATTTGACTCCCTAAGGAACTTCCTCTCTCTCTGTGGATCTCAATCTGAGCTATTCATATGGTTTTCTAAAAGTTCCAATCTCCAGGAATGAAGAATTTTCACTCTATTACAACCACCACACCAGGGCAGTGGAATAAGTTAATGGGAGAGAGGCGAATTCCTTGTATTTTGCACTAATCACATTTCAGGACCAGTCTCATGGCTTATCAAGTTGATTTTGATGAGAAGCATATCCCATCCTCTATCTGCTTCTTGCTCACATCTTTGTTCATAGTCGAGAAGCAGCTTAGCCTAATAGAAAGAGCAGGGGCCTGGGAGTCAGAAGCCCTGGGTTCTAATCTCAGCTCTGTCACTTGCCTCCTGTGTGGCCTTGGGCAAGTTATTTATCATCTAAGTGCCTGAGTTTCCTCATCTGTAAAATGGAGTGGAAATGCCTGTTCTCCCTTCTACTTACACTGTGAGCTCGATATGGGACAGGGAGTATATGTGACCTGATCAATTTGTATCTGCCCCTGCACTTAGTGCAGTGCTTACATAGTAAGAACTTAACAAATGCCATTATTATTATTATTAGCATTACTCTTGGGGTCCAAGCAAGAAGACAACAATCCAATCTAGCAAGAAGATAAACTAGGACGAGTTCATCCCAGCACAATTATCTTTTGCACGACAATAATCTATTGCCAGGGGAAATCCTAAAATGTCAGGAAAATCTCAATCTAGATTGCAGACGCCTAACCAGAAGAGTTCCCCATTGCCAAAAGAAAAAAAAAATGCTTCTTGGAGTTCCTTTCTGTACAACTCTCTAGAATCAGTCATGCAATGCTCCTTCCTAATATGCATTATGCACTTCATTACTCCAAGGGCCCTGCTGAAAACGTGACCTATTGTGGTTGCTTTTTTTCCATGAGGTAAAAGCTAACCCAGTTTAGAGCTAGATTAAGTAGTAAGGAAATTTGAGAAGGCAGCTGGTGCCATGTTCCCCCGTGAAAATTCTGCCTTCAAATATCATATTTCGCTCACGTCCTACACCAGCAAATTCTCTCAGGCAGAAGCATCCATGTCTCCTGCAGAGCCACTGGAAGTAGCCTTGAGTGGCGCCTGGATACTGAGACTGGACCTTTCTCTAGCATGAAGGTAAAATATGTCTCATGTTGCCTCTTGTCTGCCTCAGGGCTAGAGAGCCTCCTGGAAAATAGCAGGTCTCCAGATTCAATATCAGGCTGGGCTTTAATCAAAACCTAGATGCAGATCCTTTTTTCAACTTTCAGGTGGAGAATTTCCAAATTCTACTCCATCATTAACCAGTTACTCTGTGAAGCAAAATTACCCTGGGCAGGAGAGTAAACTCCCATAAGACTTAGCCTTCATGATCCAGAGGCCACAGCTGATTTTTGAGCGTATGGAAACCGGGACCAAAAGGAAAAGTGTGTGTTTTCTGCCTGCCATTTCAGCTGACTGTTGATTGCACTTGGTTCATTTCCATATGTGTGTTTCCTTTTTATCATAAAAAAACTATGGTAAATCCATGGTTCCTTTTTCAGAATCAGATATGTTCACTATTGGCTTGAGCTAGGGAGTCAACCACCAACACCTACTTTCCAACATGTGCGGAATGGTTGAAGGCACAGTCTTCAGGACAGCCAATCAGAGGTGAAGTATATTTGGTTGCTACCAAGGAAGGTGGATTTCTTGCTTTTAAGGAGGCTTTTAACCCTTCTTTTTAGGATGATTTGGGCACAATGCTGCTCAGAGGTGGAGAGACTAACCAGATAATATACAGCATAGTTCAGTGGAAAGAGCACGGGCTTGGGAGTCCGAAGTCATGGGTTCAAATCCCAGCTCCACCGTTTGTCAGTTGTGTGACTTTGGGCAAATCACTTAACTTCTCTGTGCCTCAGTTACCTCATCTGTAAAATGGGGATTAAGACTGTGAGCCCCAAATGGGATAACCTGATCACCTTGTATCTTCTCTGGTGCTTAGAACAGTGCTTTGCACATAGTAAGCACTTAACAAATGCCATCATCATCATAATTCTCATATTAATGTCTGTCTCCCCCTCTAAGCTGTAAACTCATTATGGGCAAGGAATATGTATGTTAATTCTGTTGTACTGTACTCTCAAAAGTGCTTAGGACAGTGCTATGCAGTCAATCATATTTATAGAGCACTTACTGTGTGCAGAGCACTGACCTAAGCACTTAGGATAGTATAATATAACAATAAACAAACACATTCCCTGCCTGCAATGAGCTTACAGTCTAGAACACAATAAACATGATCAGGAGCTAAAAAAATTACAATAATTAGTATTTAAGTGCTTACTTTATGCCAAACACTGTACTAATCACTGGAGTAGATCCAAGATAATCAGGCCTGACAGTGTCCCTGACCTCCAAGGGGCTCACAGTTTAAGGATGATCACTGAAGGTCCCTTTCAGCCACTGGATTCCAGGATTAAACTGTATTTCCATTAATATTGATAGGTGGGCAACAGTCAAGCTTGTTCTGTTTGATTCCAACAGTTTAAGCAACATCTGATTGAATCATTCAACCCAAATGTGCATGTTTTCTCTGACATAATGCCTCTTCTTAATTCTGTTTTCACCAGGACTGTGGAGGGAGCCAGAAGAGACCTAGTGTCACATTTTCCCCTGTCCACCCCATTTACCACTACAGATCAGCAATTATCTGAGTGGTGTTCCCCTGAAGACAAGAGAGAGGGAGAAGACCCACAAAGAGGGAGGGAGCAAACAAAACGGTGAGCCATGTGACAACTTCAGTCTCTCATACAAAGAATGCAAAGCCTCGTGGGTAGGAAGGGAGTAGGAAGATAGGTCTCACACTTAATTTGACAGAACTAATCTTCCACTTCTACACAAGGTAGTGGGCTGTCTTAAGGAAGTAAAAGGAATCTTCTGTCCTGCACTGAGGTTTGGTGGGTGGGAATATGACACTTCCTAGGTTTTCAATGAGACAGAGCAGGGAAAAAATGAATAGAGGAAGAGGGGGAGAAAGGGAAGGAAGGAGAGTGCAGTGGCTTATTTTCTTTCCTCACTGAGAAGTCTTACATATGCATATGACTGAACAGACCACACACCATTCCACACTGATGAATATGGATCATCCTCATCAAAGTGGAGTTAAACTCTTTTTCTTGGTCTCATGCTAGTCCCAAAGCCTCTGTGCAAGGAAAGCAGCCCTTTCTCGACTTGCTGTTTTAGCCTCCTTGAAGTCCACATCCTTTGAACCTGAACCTCGCTGTGGCTTTTAAAGTCTAGAGGGGGATAACCTCGTTTCTATTGGTGGAGCTCTCAACTTAATAAGATGGAGCAAATCCCAGACAGATACAAATATATGAAATATTCATGGAGCACAGAAACTTAATCAATTGATGGTATTTACTGAGCACTTACTGAGTAGAGAGCACTGCACTATGTCCTTGAATAGAAGCAGAATACATGGGAGAGACCATCAAAAATGATTTATAAATAGGGGGAGCATGAGGAATAACAGATGAAATAGGTAAAAAAGTGGCTAGTCAGGATGGAGAAGCAGCGTTGCCTAGTGGACAGAACAGGAGCCTGGAAGTCAAAGGACCTGGGTTCTAAACTCAGCTCTGCCACTTTGCTGTGTGACCTTGGGCAAGTTGCTTAACTTCTCTGGACCTCAGTTCCCCCATCTGTTACATGGGGATTAAATCCTACTCCCCTTACCTAGACTGTAAACCCCACGCTAGTCAGGAACTGTGTCCAACCTGACGACCTTGTATCTACCCCAGTGCTTGGCACATAGTAAGAGCTTAACACATACCATAAAAAAGTATTACAGAATAAATAATTGAATGTGTGAGTGAAAGTGCAGCTACATATATATGCTGTAGGTGGGGATGAATGCATAATTGCTCAGGGTAGCCATTAGATTAATGCAAGTAAGAATGTTGGGAATAAATTGTGAAAGACTTCCTGGAAGGGGAGAAAGGGGAGGGAGGAGGCAGGGGATATTGTGAACTTTGAAATCCTGAAAAGTGAATTTTGTCTGAGAAACAAGTACTTTTCCAGACCATTTTTAAGTTCCTTGTGGCCCGGGATTGTGTCTACCCACTATATTGTACTCTTTCAAGTACTTAGTATAATGCTTTGCACACAGTGAATTCCTTGATAAATCACATTGATTGACAGGCTGATTGAAGAAGGACCATTTATAAAGATTCTGGAGAACATTAATGACCAATAGAAACCCTCAGCTCCCTCTGGAGTTTCTAAGAAGTTAAATTCAAAAACAACCTTTTCCAAATCTAATGCCAACTGTTTCTTCAAAATGGTCCTAGATACCACACTACTCCTCTCTTAGTTACAATGTTTGGGGAAAAGGGAAAGGCTCTACAGATCAAGTAGGGGCTGAGAGGGTCAGCAAGCACTCTCCTGCACTCAAGGAATCCATTCTTCATTTGAATCTGTTTTGGAGAAACAGATCCGTCACAGTTGCTGGAGAAAATTAACTGGAAAGTGAATGGCTGTTCATGGCTTGCCGTAATTTGAAGCCCCAGTTTGTCTGTTTAGAGAGTGCTGCTTTTATGTCTCAGTTAATTGAATGGGAGATTTATTAGCCATTTAGTGACTGATATGTCGAATCAAGCAGTTTTATTTTCTGGGTCCTATCATGTTGCATTAGGACTAGTGATGGATGAAGATGTAGACCCTGAGCTTGGTTTGCCTAAACCCTACACTATCTGGATGCACATCTGTAGCTAATATGATCGCTAGGGAAGGGATTACAGGATTCCAAGGACTTACTGTGTTTCCTCTTTCAGTGCTGGACAAAATTCAGGTTTAAAACCCTCTTAGTACCAGGGATATTAATAATCCTTTCATCCAATTTAGCCAAAGCACTCTGCATGCCAAAAACTCTTATTCCCTTTTCCACAGTGAGAAACTGAGGCAGAGAGAGGTTCTAAATTCTCCATTTGTCTAAGGGAAGCTTAGATCAAGTAGTGTGGCCTAGTGGATAGAATATAGGCCTGGGAGACAGAAGGACTTGAGTTCTTCATTCATTCAATAGTATTTGTTAGCACTGTACGAAGGACTTGGGAGACTACAATATTACAGACACATTCCCTGCCCACAAGCTTGCAGTCTAGAGGGGGTTCTAATCCTGGCTCCACCATTTGTCTGATTTGTGACCTTGAGCAAATCACTGTACTTCTCTGTGCCTCAGTTATTGTAAAATGGGGATTAAGACTTCAAGCCTCATTTATTGCTGTATATTGTACTTTCCAAGCACTTAGTACAGTGCTCTGCACACAGTAAGTGCTCAATAAATATGATTGACTGAAGGAATGAATGTGGCAGTTCCTCGAGGCTCAGCTCTGGGTCCCCTTCTATTTTCCATCTAATACCACTCCCTTGGAGAATTCATCTATTTTATTATACTCTCAAGTATAGTGCTTTGCATACAGTAAGTGCTAAATCAATACCACTGACTGACTTCCTCAGCCTTGTCACCTATATCAAGCAACCTCTTGCTCATCCTGTGGTCAGAGAAGTGATCAGGTCACATCTGAGATCAGTTTAGGGAGAGGTAGACACAGAAAAGTTTGAGGAAAAATTCAAGGACTCAGTTCCTAAAGGCCAAAGGCAAGTATCCAACCAGGTCAGTGTAGAACCTGTAGGTCTCTCTAAAGAACTGGATTCCTTCCAAGGGCTTATCTGAACCTCAGGCCCTTGATATCCTCAGTAAACACTCCAGAAAATACCATCCACTCAAGGTAGGATGAGGTAGGGAGCCCTCACTTCCCTTACTCCCTCTCTTGCCTCTGCATTGCCCTTGCACTTGGATTTGTAACCTTTATTCATCCCACCCTCAATATTTATATACATAGCCATAATTTATTTTAATGCCTAGCTCCCCACCTAAATCGTGAACTACTTGCAGGCAGGGAACATGTGTGCCAAATCTGGTATATTATATTCTCCCAAGCTCTTAGTAAAGTGCTCTCCACACAGTAAACACTCAATAAATACCATTGACTGATGAAGCTACATGATTTAGACCATCAGTCTCTGGGAGGTAACAGGGTTTTTTTAAATAGTATCAATAATAACTTGTGGTATTTGTTAAGCACTTACTATGTGCCCAGCCCTGTACCAATGACTGGGACAGATACAAGATAGTCAGTTCAGACACATCCCTAGCCCAAATGGAGTGCCCAATCTAAGGGTATCTCTTGATAGGACCCACCACAGTATCAGGAGCTTCATGTGAATGTTTAGGTAATGGCAGAGGATAATGGCAGAGGAAGCTTCTGGGTTTCCTTAGTAGTTTAAAACATAACGTGATTTTCAGCTCAAAAAAGAAACATGATTTGTGATCCTTGCATGCACACCTTGTAAATCCATAAACTTAGTTTTCTCTAAGATTAATGTGTTAATTTTAAATCCAGATCCATGAGGTTTAGAATTATGTTCTCTATGAGACTACCAGATTACTGGTAAATCATTAGTTGCAGGGATTCTGCATAAGATCATAATACAATGCTCTGCACACTGTAAGTGCTCAATAAATTGATAGATGAGGTGCACAAAGTAAAAGAAGAAACCGCATATCCATATCTAGCACTTCAAAGCCACTCTGCCAAAATTCTCTCTGCTTCTCTGTTCCCCACATCTGATTCATTTATTCCTCTTCTGTTACTTTACAGGCGATTAATTTAAATTCACATTGTTTCGCAGGCTTTGGTTCTCTCATTTAGAGGAGTTAGAGGTCATCAATTGTTATGTCTACAACTTCGATTTTTATCTCTACTCTTCTCACTTTTAACATGTAGCAGAAGAAATTTCTATCAAGGGTCCCCAGCCCAAACTTCAGTTAATCCTGCAAGGTCCTTTATAAATCCAGTATGACACTGGATAAATACAGCTGATACATCAAATTATTCTATGGTAAAAAATGGATGCAGACAGATTCCACTCTTAATTTGCAGAATCTCAAAAACACAGTACTCTATGGAGTGAAATTTAGGGGAAATTTTGAAAGGAGAGGGTACTTTTGCAGTTAGAAACTGAAAGTATTTATTTGGGTGCTTACTGTGTGCAGACCACTGTACTAAGCACTTGTGAGAGTATAATATAATCAGTAGAAATGATTGCTGCCCTCTAAAAAAAAATGAGTACAGGATGTTTCAAAAATTACCAAAATAATATAGTAAATTTTTTCATTCCTCTGTGGCAGGTGGAAGTGGCTTGAAATGAGATGGAAGAAGAGATCCATTCTTCCAGATGGGTTTTTCCCAAAGGTCTCTCAATTTACCATTTCAATTCTGGCACCTCTTCCAATGTTTATCAGAATTTTGCTAGTGAATAATCCCTCTTCTTTCCTCAAACACACTTATATATATGTCTGATTTATCCATTCTCTTATTCAGTGTACCATGGAGCTCCTAGCAGGAATTATGGAAGCTTTTTTTTTCCTCTCTCCATTTCCTTTCTGCTGAACTCAGGAAGTCCTATCTCTGCTTTCATTGCTATTCTTTTGACTTTTTTTATTTTACCAAGGAAGGAAATTCTAGGGGAGCTCAATCCAGATAACCTGGCAGGCATGCTGATTGTAAAGGGGGAAAATATCTTGAAGGATAGAGCTAAGTATAGGACTACGATATCAATTTCTAATAGAGGATTATGTCTGAGTTTACCCAGCTTGTCTCATAACCCTGAATCCATGCCTTCTCTGGAGCCTATGAAAAAGGTTAAGATTATTGTTTGTCCTTTCTTCCCATCCTAGTAGAGAAACTGAGGGCCCTGGTCTTAGAATAACTTTTCCTTGAGGTGCTCAAAAGCACAAGGCCAGATTCAAACTCATAGCTCCCAGTTTTCCAGTGAGTTCTATATCCTGTTTCCTGCCATAACACAGGACTGATAGATTTAGGAGTGTAAATGTATAGAAACATGACAGGGAGAAAAGTTGTCGAATTATATCATTTGCCTAATTCTATTGTACATTCTTTCCCAGGGCTCAGTATATTCTGCACACAGTAAGAGTTTAATAAATACTATTACTCCTATTACTAAGAGGAAGTTCTAATTTATTCAGGTTCTTTTTAGTCAAGAGAGCTTTCAGGTTTGAGGAAATTTGGCATAAAGAACTTACTTGGCCCATTTGAGTTCCTTTTGCATTTAAAACCCATCCACCTATGCACTTGGAAGCAACAATATCACACATCTGGTTATCTAGCAGGCCTAAAGACCCTCGTGAAAAGGAATATCTGATGTAGGGAATTTGAGCAGGAAAAGTTTATCTTGCTCCCTCTAAATATGTGGAAGTTGAATTTTCCCACAGTCTAATGCTCAGTTGATTAATACTATTATACTATTGATTGATGACCAACTCTTAATTATAAACATGGTTAGCTTAAATTTGTATAAATAATATAATAGATGCCACTAACTTCTAAATTCATAATTTTTCCAGAATCCATTCTCTTTATACATGGTTCAGGTGACCATTTGAATTTTAAAGAATTTTGATGACTCAGAAAGCTTTCCAGAGCAGTGTTGGATTATCAAGGATTTCTAATCAACAATCTTCAGGAGCAGAGAATGAATGACACGTTCAGGGAACATTAAAGTGGGCAAGGGATTGAATAGGGATGAACAGCAATGGAAAGAGATGGAAGTCCAGAAAGGAAAGGGCAGGAGTTTCATGGCAGAGTAATAGCGAAAACTGTGTTAGGAGGAAACCCATCAAAAATCCAGACACTCAGGGAGACGGGGAAAGTCCTGAAGCACGGTAACGCTGATTGAAACTGAGGTGATTCTAGATACCTAATTGGCTATCATGGCACAATGTGACATAGAGGCCAATAAAGGTCAGTGTAATTTGAGCTGCTTTAGTGGAGTCATCACTTCCCAGAGCATAGAGATCATATCCCTTCTCTACCGACTGGGCTTCACAAGGGAAACATTTCAGTGCTTATCAAGATTAATTGTGAAATAGAATCCAAGCCAACTTCAGACTTGTGTTCAGGTAATTAGAGGTGTTCAAGGTGACTTTATACTCCACTTTCTCCTGCCCAAAGTGTCTATTCAGAGATAAAGGGCAGTGGATACCTCTCAGAGACCATCAGGACCTGCAATGGCCCTAACAGCATGGCTTAGTAGATAGAGCTTGGGCCTGGGAGTCAGAAGGTCATGGGTTCTAATCCAGGCTCTGTCACTTGTCTGCTGGGTGACCTTAGGTAAGTCACTTCAGTTCTCCTGTGCCTCAGTTAACTCATCTGTAAAATGGGTATTGAGACTCTGAGCCCCACCTAGGATAGGGACTGTCCAACCCAATTTGCTTGTATCTACACCAGTGCTTAATACAGCGCCTTGCCCATAGTAGCAATTAAATTATTAATTATTATTAACTTTATTATTTGCCCACCTGCTGCAAGGAATTTAGGAGTTATTCTAAGTTATCTGTCCCGAAAGCTCTCCTCTCCTTTGACCTTACCAAAAGCTCTTTCTCAGCAATCTGCTCTCTTCTCCCACTGCACCTCAGATTGCACTCTTTGCTCTTCCCAAGTCGATTAACTCTGCCTCATTTGCAACTCTCTCTCATTTCCAACTCATTGTCCATATCCCCATTTTCATCCTCTTCCCTCCTACAAGGAATTTCCTCTCAAATCTGATCCACCAAAGTCATGTCATTCCCCAACTTCCATTTATTTAAGGATTTAAGGGCTTGCTTGTATTTTTATTATTGGTATCTAAGTGCCTTCTCTTTACCCTTCCTGGACTGTTTTTATCACCCATTAAGGAATTGAGCCCTTTTTTTCTGTTGTTTCCCAAAAGCCTGCGGGGGGGGGGGGGGGGGGGGGGAGAGGGCCTCACTGCTGTCTGTGATGATGAAAAGGATGAAGGAGGTTTTGCTATTTCAGGTGCCTAGCTGGGAAACATGGAGATTAAATCCTATTCCCTCCAGCTTGGCCTGTGAGCCCCATATGGGACATGGACTGTATCCAACCTGATTACCTTGTATTTTCCCCAGCGCTTATTGCTGTTTTTGGCATATAGTAAGTGCTTAATAAGTATTATTGTTGTTATTATGCCTGGGAGAAAGGAGGCAGGGCTGGCATTTTAAGTGGCCTAAGCACTTCTGAGCCAGATTGTGTTAGTAATTCTTATAGTAAACAGAATGCACTTCTAGGCCTAGATATTTCTGAACAACTTGAGTGGCCACTACTGTGTAATGAGAGCATGACATGAGATGCCCCTCTAGACTTATTAATTACAATAATAATCACTTTGGTATTCATTAAGTACTTACTATGTTCCAGGCACTGTATTAAGTGTTGAGGTGGATACAAGCAAATAGCATTGGACACAGTCCCTGTCCCACATGGGACTCATAGTTTTAGCTCATTGTAAGTAAGGAATGTGCCTGTGTATTGCTGTACTGTATTCTTTCATTCATTCAATAGTATTTATTGAGCACTTACTATGTGCAGAGCACTGTTCTAAGCACTTGGAATATACAATTCAGCAAAAGATAGAGACAATTCCTGTCCAATGACAGGCTCACCGTCTAAACAGAGGAGACAGACAGTAAAGCAAAACAGAACAAAACAAAAACAACTCTCCCAAGTATTTAGTACAGTGCTCTGCACACAGTAAGTACTCAAATATGATTGAATGAACGAATCCCCATTTTACAGGTGAGGAGACTGAGGCACAGAGAAGTGAAGTGACTTCCCAAGGTCACACAGGAGAGACTTGTAAGCTCCTTGTGGGCAGGGAATGCGTCTACCAACTTCTTGCAAAGTACTCTCTCAAAGTGCTTAGTAATAATAATAATGTTGGTATTTGTTAAGCGCTTACTATGTGCCAAGCACTGTTCTAAGTGCTGGGGTAGATACAGGGTAATCAGCTTGTCCCACGTGAGGCTCACAGTTAATCCCCATTTTACAGATGAGGTAACTGAGGCACAGAGAAGTGCAGTGACTTGCCCACAGGCACACAGCTGACAAGTGGCAGAGCCGGGAGTCGAACCCATGACCTCTGACTCTGAAGCCCAGGCTCTTTCCACTAAGCCACGCTGCTTCTCCTACACTGCTCTGCACACAGTAAGTATCCAATAAATACAATTGATGAGCCTGGTCTATGCCATCACAGTCGAGGGTGATGAAGCATTCATGTTATCACCTTAAATTTCCCAGAAAACATGGCAGTGACCATCCCTGGGCAGAAAAATGTATCAGAGGTCCTGGGGCTCTTACAAGCCCAGGACCCAGTTCAGATGAGCCAGCCAAGTCAGCCTTACAGCAAAACTTCTTAGATGGCTTCTAGACCTGGTTCCTAATCTGTGATCTTGGGCAAGTCATAACTCTTCTGTGCCTCAGTTTCCACACTTGTAAAATGGGGATCTATTCTCTGTTTTGCTTAGAATGTGAGTCCCATGTGGGACAGAGTTTGTGTCTAACCTGGCTATCAGTATCTATCCCAACAGTTGAACAGAGCTTGGCACATAGTAAATGCTTAATTAATGCCATAACAATTATTGTCATTAGAGGAGTCAGCGGCAATGGGAATCATCAACCCTTTAGGAAGCTTGAAACTACACCAGAGAGAAAACTCTAAGGGAGGGTGGGACTTGGACTTGACTCATCAGTCAGGTGTCCCCAAGCAAAAACGAACCAAGTAGCATGACCACATGGAAAGCGTGTAGAAATGGGAATCAAGATACCTGTGTTCTAATCCCAGCTCTGCCACTTGGCTGGGCTGTGACTTTTGTCAATCAAGTTAATTTATTTATGCTTCAGTTTCCTCATCTTAAAATGGGGATTCAACACATATTCTTTCTTCTACCTAGACTTTGAGCACCATGTGGGACAGGAAATGTGTCCATCCTGATTAGCTTGTATCTACTCCCAGCTCTTGGCACATAGTAAACAATGAATACCACAATTATTATTATTATTGTATTATTATTATAAAGGATCCTAGTGTCTATGGGGTAATTCATCAAGGACTAGGACTGCTTGCATTTTTCACAGGAGGGCTCTGTGTGTGCATTAGCAAAATAAAGGGCCCTGGGAAGGTTCTTGGTTTCCTCTCCCATCTCTCATTGATATTCATTTAGTCATATTTACTGAGCACTTACTCTGGGCAAAGCACTGTACTAAGCACTTGGGAGAGTACAATACAACAACAGACACAGTCCCTGGCCACAACGAGCTCACAGTCTCGTTACAAGGAAGGAGGAAGGGAGGACTGTCATTCCATCCCATGCAACACAAATGCTATTTGTAGTCTCAGCCAAGTTTTCTTCCAAGACATGTGCCTGATGCAGATTGTCATCAGTCCCTCATGGTGCCAAGGCATATTCAGACCATCTGATGGGTTGGGTGGGGCAGGAGATTTGAGCAGCACCAAACAAATGAGGACCATACAGTCCCAAATGGAATTACAATACCCATATCAGTTGTGGCTGGCCTAGAGCTGAGATTGTCTAGAAGATAACTTGATTGATGGCCCTACATTCTTTCTTCTCCAGAAAAGCACTGAGTTGTATGAAATAACAGCCCATGGTCTTCAGGGACATCTCTGAAACCCTGAACAAGCCTGGGGAAGGTTGTTCAGCTCCATTAGTGAAATAGCAACTTAATGTCATCCAGAGACATGTATAACATCCTGACAAAAATTGTAAGGATTCTCTACCCTCACTCATTTCATTTCCATCCATAGCATGTCATAATAAATGCTTTTCCTTCTCTGGTATTCTATTTTCATATTTTCAGGACACTGAGACAGAGATTGTACTTTAGAAACAACTTCTGAAAAGAATGCAAAACAAAAATCCTTTATCTTAAAGTGTCTATTCATTAGTATCATCCTGCCTACACAGTTTAGGTGTTGATTACAAATAAGTTATTTAAATTTGAGTCACTTAAGATATAGAGTTTCCTTAACTGAGTACACAGTCCCAAGCTGAGAAATAAAAGTAAAGCAAAACTTTTTTCCAATCTCACTTTGCTATTTAGATATGTTTATATCTAAACTATGCACTTACTATCTATTATAAATAAATAAAATAAATACAGAGGTATTTATTTTATGCATCACATCTTTCTAAATCCCTGTATATTCTTTTCTAAGCAGTCTCACTGTGAACCAGTTGGTGACATTAATGATTGGTTTCTGGTCATTAGTTCCCACAAAATCAAATTCCTAATACCATTCCTCTATTCTTGGGCATTTTGTTGGGCTTTATAGTTTGGAATGCCTAAATATAATAATAATGATGATAAAATGTTTCAAGTGTTTACTATATTCCAAGCACTGTACTAAGCACTGGAGTAGATACAAGATAATCAGATTCCACACTGGACTCAAAGGAGGAGGGAGGATAGATATTAAATTGCCATTTTGAAGATGAGGGAAGTGAAGCACAGAGAAGTTAAGTGACTTGCCCAAGTTGCCCCAGAAGATATAGGGCAGAGCAGGGATTAGAACCCTGGTCCCCTGACTCTCAGGCCCATGCTCTTTCCACTGGGCCACACAGCTTCTCTAGGTGAAGATTTGCTTAATTCTAAGCAACCAAAGTTTGCTTAACCAGTAAAAAAATGATTCCATCCCCATCTTAATCAATAGAACGTCTTGAGCATTACTACTGTCCAAGGCACTGTACTAGGAGCAGAGGAGAATCCAAAGAAGAAAAAGAGAAGGTTCTTGCCCTTGTGGAATTTACAGTCTAAAAGAGGGAAGAAAACAAAGACCAGAAATGTATCATTCTATGTATCATAGTAATTTTAATAATGCTATTAAGGACTTACTATGTGCCAAGCATTGAGCTAAGTGTTGTAGATAGAAGATAATCATATCAGAAACAATTTCTGACCCACATAAGGCTCACCATCCAAGAGAGAGTGAGAAGATTAGGAAACAAAAGAGGTTAAAGGGTTGTCTTTTGTGGGTGAAGATAACATTACTTCTAGTGATGTTTTATCATCATGAGTGTGGCTAATAAGACTGATGCGTGAACACCACTGGGTGCCAATCAAGTTTACCCCCTTGCTGCACCACCTAGAATCCTGGTGGGGTTTCCATTTCTCCCTCATGTCACCATCTTTTCAAAGGTTCCATTCTATGAGTATCATCCTATTTCTAAGTTTCTGCTGCTGTCTCCCAACTGCTCCAGTCAATTAGTCAATCAAAAGTATTTAAAGAGTGCTTACTGTGTGCAGAACATTGAACTAAGTGCTTGGAGGAGTAAAATACAGCAGGGTTATAGTAGACGAAATCCCCGACCACAATGAGCTGCTCCGAACACCACACTGGCATACCTGGGCTACTGGCTCTGAATGGGCAAGCCAGGAAGTGCCCAGCAGACACATGGGTAACAGCACGGCTCAGTGGAAAGAGCATAGGCTTGGGAGTCAGAAGACCTGCATGGCTATGAGAAGCAGTGTGGCTCAGTGGAAAGAGCACGGGCTTGGGAGTCAGAGGTCATGGGTTCTAATCCCAACTCCGCCGCTTGTCAGCTGTGTGACTTTGGGCAAGTCATTTAACTCCTCTGGGCCTCAGTTCCCTCATCTGTAAAATGGGGATTAAGACTGTGAGCCCCATGTGGGACAATCTGATCACCTTGTATCCCCCCCCAGTGCTTTGCACATAGTAAGCACTTAAAAAATACCATCTTCATCATCACCTGAGTTCTAATCCCAGCCCTGCCACTTGTCAGCTGTGTGACTTTGGGCAAGTCACTTAACTTCTCTGTGCCTCAGTTATTTCATCTGTAAAATGGGTTTTAAGACTGTGAGCCCTACATGGGACAACCTGATTACCTTGTATCTACCCCAGCACTTGGAACAGTGCTTGGCACAAAGTAAATGCTTAACAAATACCATCATTATTATTATTATTAATCTTGGCTCTGTCAGTCACCTGTTGTGGTAGAGCCAAGTATTCTGGAAGTATAAAGGCAAACAATATTTCCTTCTCTAAGTATAATTTTGTCCTGTGAAAGAAAATAAGTTATTTCACCAAAGTCATGGTAATTTCTTGATGTACTATTTGAGTTGAAATTTCTTTTCTGTTTTCTCTTTATTCTTTTTGTACTTTAATTGTAAAACTGTAAGCTCCTTGTGGGCAAGGAACATGTCTACCATATCTTTTATACTGTGCTCTCCCAAATACTTAGTACAGTGCTCTGCACAGAGTAAATAATAAATACAATTGATTGATTTTAATTGGAGGAAGTTGTTCATTTTTTAGGCACACTAGTCTGAATTAGTTCTGGAGCTGATATGGTCAGCCACATGTCAGTACGTTCCAGAGGGATTTGAACAAATCCACACATGAACCTACTAGAAAAGCAGCATGGCCTAGTGGAAAGAGCACAGGCCAGGAAGTCAGAAGGCCCAGGGCTCTAACCCTGGCTCTGCCACTTGTCTGCTGCAGGCCTGTGGGCAAGTTGCTTAATTTCTCTGTGCTTCAGTTATCTATTTGTAAAATTGGGATTAGGAACTGTGAGCCCCATGTGGGACAGGGACTATGTCCAATCTGATTAGCTTGAATCTACCCCAGTGCTTAGTACAGTGCCTGGCACAAAACAAGCGCTTAACAAATGCCATAAAAAAGAACACTTCTTTATGGGTCACTAGAGGGATGAAGAATGAAAAAGATGTTAGATGGTCCACTCCTAATAATGAGAATGGTTGTCCAAGTGACCAAACATCACATTATTCCTCCCCAAGAGGTTAAGCAAAAATTGATCACAAGTGCTAGTTTCCTAAAGAAACTCCCAAATCTTAATTGAGTAGAGAGAAGGGAAATTATCTGGGAAAATCACAAAATACAAAAACATTTTAAATATATTCAAAAATGATCAAAACCCAGTGCTCATATTACAAAATGTGGAATGCCAATGAAAATGTTACAAACAATATAACAAAAAAAAGTAAAATAGCTTGAAAAATGATTCAGAGTGGAAATTGGGTTATAGTACAGCCCTAAAAATCTATCCTATTCCGAAAGCATTTTCTCATTAAATTGAAACAACTTATGCAAAATCCAACTTCAAAGCACCTAGAGTCTTTATGGTAAAGGCAAATAATTACATGTACTTCCTCTTTAATAACCACAATTCCAGCATCAGTACTAATAATCTACTACTTCCTTTTAGGTAAATAAAAACATGAATGAACTGAATGAAGACTTTGGCTTTTTTTAAATGAAAATTTTTCACACTGGGAATTAATGTAAATACAATTCTAAATTGATATGTATGTGTCTAAATATGTACAGATGTATCTATAGCCATATGGTAATCACGTGCCTGTATATAAATAGAGGACTTGGAAAATCTGAATAGCAATTTGGTCTCTGACAGATGAGGCTGATAAACAGACAGGGTTGCTCTTAATGGACCTTTACATTTCCTTGCTCCTTCTCAAAGGCAGCTGCTTGATGAGTTTGACAAGTGATTTTTCAATTCTAACTGGAGAGGTAGCCCCAGGTATTTTCAAGCCCTGAGCATAAGACTACATCTATAGATTCAAATATATTCAGTGCTTGAAAAATGAGCTGCAAGCTTCAAAAACTGCACGCTGGCCTTAGCTTTTTTTTTCCCTCTTCCACTCTGTCCACCAGTTAATTCTTCCATCCCAATATACTGTTCCTAATCTCTTGATCTGGTCATAGACTGAAGCTAAGATGGTCAAATGCACAAGGGTCTGTGATTGCACTTTCTAGCTCTGTTTCCAAAACAAAATATTTAAACAATCATGAGGATTTTATGGTCACTTTGTTCCTTCCAATATTTTGAAATACAAAGCTTGGAATTTTTTGCTATTCAAAAACCTATGAAGTGAATGTAAGCTCCCTGTCATCAGGGAATGTGTCTAGCAACTCTTGTTATATTGTACTCTCTCAAGCTCTTAGTACAATGCTCTGCACACAGTAAGAGCTCAATAAATATGACTGAGTCAAGTAAACTTTGTTTCTGTACTTCTCATGTTACTAGCACTTATGAACTTATATATACCCTCCTCAGCACTCATGTACAGATATTCCCTCAATTTATTTTGACATTGTAAATATTTTCATGATTGTCTCTCTCGGAGTGTTAGCTCCTCATGCTCAGAAAACATTTTGCCTTGTTACCCTGTACTTCCCACATACCAACTATAGTGCCCCACACCAACTTGGTTGTTCAATAAATTCTATTACTACCTTAAACATCGTGTTTGGTAAAATTTCTAGCTCCTCAAGATCAGAGACCCTGACTATTACCTTGATAGTACTCTCCCAAGCACCTACTACTGTGATCTACATACAGTAAATGCTCAATCAGTGATGCTGGCTGAGTGAATGACTTCTAAAACACTCAGGTTGGACATTTACTAAAACCTCATTTTACCAATAATTATGTAATTCAACACTGTTGTGGAGATAAGAACTGAAATGGTCACTTTGGAATAGCGAGAGTTAAAACAATACCGTGGCTCAATATTGCTGAAACTGCTAAACATTTCCTGTTTCCTGGTATTGGGGAGCAACACCCAGGTTGAAACAGAATGCAAGGTTAAAAAACATTTCCCCTGTACCAAGAATAACCACCGGCTGAAGTGATCACCCAGCTGATCCTAACCATCCCAGAGTTCCCTGTTAGCCCACTGAAACCTCAGTGCAACAACCACTTCTGCGACTGTATATACACTCCAAGCATGAGAAGCAGTTACCTAATGGTTAGAGCATGAGCCTGGAAGTCAGAAGGACCTGGATTCTAATCCCAGCTCTGCCACTTGTCTGCTGTGTGACCTTGGGCAAGTCACGTCACTTGGGGATTACGGCTGTGAGCCCCATGTGGGAAGGGGACTGTATCCAACCTTATGAGCTTGTATCTACCCTAGTGCTTAGAACAGTGCTTGGCACACATTAAGCACCTTACAAGTACCATAATTATTAACAAACATCATCATCATCATCATCAGGTACTTGGTGCCAGCCATATTCCACCATTGCCATCCTTGAGCTGTCACGGTTCTGCTCATCCCTGCCAGCTGAACTGGGGGATATAATAATAATAATTATGGTATTTGTTAAGCACTTAACTATGTGCCAGGCACTGTACTAAGCAATGGGGTGGATATAAGCAGATTGGGTTGGACACAGTCCCTGTTTCATGGGGGGCTCACAGCCTCAATCTCCATTTTACAGATGAGGTAACTGAGGCCCAGAGAAGTTAAGTGACTTGCCCAAAGTCACACAGCTGACAAGTGGCGGAGCCAGGATTAGAACCTCTGACTTCCAAGCCTGGACTCTTTCCACTGAGCCACACTGCTTCTCAAAAATAAAACAATAATGGTATTTGTTAAGCGCTTACTATGTGCTAAGCACTGTTCTAAGCACTGGGATAGATACGAGGTCATCATGTTGTCCCACATGGGGCTCATAGTCTTAATTCCCATTTTACAGATGAGGGAACTGAGGTACAGAGAAGTTAAGTGACTTGCCCAAAGTCACACAACTGACCAGTGGCAGAGTCGGAATTAGAACCCATGACCTCTGACTCCCAAGCCCGGGCTCTTGCCACTAAGATACGCTGCTTCTCCTATGATATATGCATCACAAGTTCCTGAGATCTACCATCATCAAGGGTTCAAGATCCAAGATACACCACAGCCTGTCCGGAAACCTTAAATAGCTGTCTTCATCCCCCTCTCGTGCCTGTTCTGCATACCTGTAGTCTGGATCCTTTATAATCACTGTAGGGTGTAACCAGTGATCTTTGGCTCCTCTGCCTGTGTGGTCTAATGCTGTTTTGCATTTCTGCAGGTTGTATCCTTTGTGCTAAGCTCCACTGTTCTCTTGAATAGAAGTTAAGAGTTTGTACCCAACTTGAAAACAGGAGTTTGTTTCATGGTCCTTGTATGCACTCACTAGCCAGTTGCACTCTGAAGCCCCCTCAGATGTCCTCTCTGGGTAATACAAACTCCCAACTGGAGCAGGTGGTCTGACTGCCAGTCTGATGGAAAACACTCTTGCCTGAAGATCTCCCCATATACTGAACAAGATGCAGTGTGGTCTAGTGGATAGAGCATGGGCCTGGGAGTCAGAGGGACCTGGGTTCTAATCCTGACTCCATCACTTGTCCTCTGTGTGACCAAGTCACTAAGCCACTCTGGGCCTCAGTTACCTCATCAGTAAAATGGGGAATTAAGACTGTGAGCCCCATGTGGGACACGGAATGGATCCAACCTGACTAGCTTTTATCTACCCCAGCTCTTAGTACACTGTCTGGCACTTAGCACTTAAAGACCATATAAACAAACAAAATTTACTATGTGCCAAGCACTGTCAAGTCTTGGGCAGACATAAGATAATCACACCATTGTTGAGTGTGGTAGTCACATCTGTCATTTAAATAGTGACAAATTAAATAATTCAGCAACAATTAAATGGATGAATACATGAGAGCTGAAGTGGCTGATGGAGTGGAAAGATTGGGAATGTTGAGTGATAAATCAGGGATTGTCTTCTGGAGAAGATTGGTTTTTCAGGTGGGAGGGACATGGGTTGGTGAAACAGCAGTGAGGGTATTATCCCAGGTGTGATTTGGGGCCAGGAGGAGGAGAGTTGAGAATGAGAGACATCTAGAAGGCATGTTTGAAAAGCAATGTGACCTAATGGAAAGAGCTCGGGCCTGGGAGTCAATAGACCTGGGTTCTAATCTTAGCCCTGCCTCTTGACTGTTGCATGGCCTTGGGCAAGTCACTTAACTTCTCATCAGCTTTGATTCCTCCTCTGTAAAGATTGGGATTAAATACCTGTTCTTCCTCCCATTTATACAGTGAGCCCCATATGGAATAGGAACTGTGTCTGACCTGATTATCTTGTATCTACCCCAGGGTTTAGCATAGTGTTTAACAAATACCCCTATAAAAATAATAGTATCATTGAATTTGCTGTAGGATGTAGAGGAGAGGGCAGATAGGTACGAGGGAAACATACAACAGAAAGTACTAAAGGTGTTCATCATGAGCATATTTTTAAGGGGAGAAGCAGCCATGCAGCATGTTGAGGAAGCTACTGATGGCTTCTGAACAACTGAGTTGTGACAAAAAAACTAACCAACCCAACAAATGCTAGCAAGCTAAATGGTGAGGCAGTGAGAGGACAGCACGGCTTAGTGGATAGAGCACATGCCTGAAAGTCAGAAGGGCCTGAGTTCTAATCTCAACTCCACCACTTGTCTGCTGTGTGACCTTGGGCAAGTCACTTAACTTCTCATCAGCTTTGATTCCTCCTCTGTAAAGATTGGGATTAAATACCTGTTCTTCCTCCCATTTATACAGTGAGCCCCATATGGAATAGGGACTGTGTCTGACCTGATTATCTTGTATCTACCCCAGGGTTTAGCATAGTGTTTAACAAATACCCCTATAAAAATAATAGTATCATTGAATTTGCTGTAGGATGTAGAGGAGAGGGCAGATAGGTACGAGGGAAACAGACAACAGAAAGTACTAAAGGTGTTCATCATGAGCATATTTTTAAGGGGAGAAGCAGCCATGCAGCATGTTGAGGAAGCTACTGATGGCTTCTGAACAACTGAGTTGTGACAAAAAAAAACTAACCAACCCAACAAATGCTAGCAAGCTAAATGGTGAGGCAGTGAGAGGATAGCACGGCTTAGTGGATAGAGCACATGCCTGAAAGTCAGAAGGGCCTGAGTTCTAATCTCAACTCCACCACTTGTCTGCTGTGTGACCTTGGGCAAGTCACTTAACTTCTCTGAGCTTCAGTTACCTCATCTGTAAAATGGGGATTACGAGGGTGAGCTCCATGTGGGACAGGGACTGTGTCCAACCTGATTAACTTGTATATACCCTAGTTCTTAAACTAGTGCTTGGCGCATAGTAAGTGCTTAGCAAGTACCTTAATTAGTATTATTATGAGCAATATCCCATGGGTTTTCCCCACAGGGACCTCATGCTTGACGGACATCGATCCTGCCAAAGTGACACTAACTGGGCACTTACACAGATAGTGCTTCTCTCCTTGACTAGGAAATAACACATTAAATTTGGAAATTAAATGGGCTATTTAATCCATGCAAATTGCCCATGATATGGATGAATTAGGAAGCACACTATATGAGAGTCTTCATGGTGCAGGGTGATTTCTCATTCTACCTTCACCACCTAGCTAGTATTTTATTTAATTTATTTTATGGCATTTGTTAAGCACTTACTATGTTTGAAACACTGTTCTAAGCACTGGGGTAGATACAAATTAACTAGGTTGGACACAGTTCCCGTCCCACATGGGGCTACATTATGCTGCACCTCCAACCCCCATTGTCTAGGAGCCTCAGGAGGAAGAGAAGCATCTAGTGGGACTGAACACTACAACTATTGTAATTTGATTTCTTAAAAAATCCTGGGGCTTCAGGGTGGAAATAGGTCACACCAGGAAAGTGGAAACATTTTATGGAGCAGTCTCACCCTGGCTACAGTCAGCTAACCAAGACCATGAGAAGGGGAAAATGAGTTTCACACCCCAACTTTTGCTTGTGTGGAGTTGTGGATCTCTCTGTAAGCTGCCGTTTTCAGACAAATAAGAAATGGCTTCATGTTAAGAGTCACTCTGTCTTGGTAAGGAAAACTGACAGATACTTCACTTTTCTGAAAAAGCAGCAGTGTAAAATCAAATTAGAAAAAAAGTGCAGTCAGGCTCTTAAGATCTAAAATATTTGGATGATATCCACTGGCCCACACTCTCACCCTGGAGTACCTTGATTATTTTTTTCCAAAAAGCTTTTGATTTTCCAAACTAGAATCACATCAATTAGCTCATTTACCTATGCATTATCCTCATGAGGTTGGGTGGGCAGGGACCATGTCCTCTGTTTTACAGGTGGGAAAACTAAGGTGATCAAGAGGGGTTCCAAATCTTATCCTTGGTCACAAAGCAACTGTAAGGCAACATCAGAATTAAAATACAGAATTCTTGCTTTCAGACCCAGATCACAGAGTTTCCCAAACCTACCTGCACCACTGTCTGTCTCGATCACAATCATCTCATTACTTAGGCACATTTAATTTCCATTAACTTCAAAGAGAAAAGAAGAAAAGACTCTAGGAGCTCAGTCTCTTTGATCACTTATCCCCTTTGCAATTGGATTTTCTAAGGCACTTTTTGTTTACTGTTGTTTTCTTCCCCACAATCCCATGAGGGCACCAAGACCCTCAGCTTCCATGTCAGAGAGGGTGGGGAGGATGTAAATACAGATCCTTGGAAATCCCAGACTACTTCTTCCCAGAAACAATTTCAAGTCATTCTTGGGAAATTCAGTTGCTCAAGGCCCATTTATATGGTATCTGGTCTAACTCTTGCCCCCAGTTTGTGTTCAAAAATGCTATTTTGAAGATGACTTTGAGGTCTTTTGTGGCAAAATCTCCCTCTCTCTCTGTCTCTTCTCACTCCCACCCCCAAGTAAATGAACTGGAGTATCTGGAACCAGTCCAGACCTCCACTGTAAGTGGCAAAGGTTTCTCAATTAAGGTAGAATGGAGTACTCTGGTCTGCTCTTTCCCCTCCCTCCTCCAGAAAGAAAGTCTGAGCTGAATTGGGGATAGAGGTGAGACTGATGTTCTATTTTTTATGGTATTTGTTAAGTACTTACTATGTTCCAGGCACTGTACTAAGTGATGGGGTAGATACAAGATCATCAGGTTGGGCACCATCCCTGTCCCACATAGGGCTCATAGTCTTAATCCCCATTTTACAGATGAGGTAACTGAAGCAAGTGAAGTGATTTGCCCAAGGTCACACAGCAGACCACTGGCAGAAATGGGATTAGAACCCAGATCCTCTGACTCCCAGGCCTGGGCTCTTTCCACTAGGCTATACTGCTTCTACCCTCCTATCCCCTCTCACTGCTCTAACTTTCCAGCAGACCGAGTCCACGACAGTTCATGAGAAAGGTAGCCAGGCCTGTGGTTTTACATAAAACAGTTCAATTTTCAGCTGGCCAGTCCCCTGACTGATTCTGATACAGTGCTAGATGATTTCTGTCCAGTCTTTTACTTTGGGATCGGGCCTCCCTCCAGCACGGTGTCTGCCACCAAGTTTCAAGGTTTGAATGCATTCCAGACCTAACTCTGACCCACCCACCCAAGAGGGGAAAGCAAAGACTCTAGAGCAAATGGAAGGTTCCAGATCCCCCCCGGAGAAGAGTCCATGGAACACATGAAAACTGTATACTTTAAAAAATGGCATCTGCGAAAATACAGTATGCAGGATCCCCAGGATAGCTCACGTTGTGTCATATGCCTGCTGTTGTCTAGTTTACAGGGCAGTGGTCACTGCCTACTCTTTCCATGATATGACAGCATGACCATGGGGGTGTGGGCCATCACCTCCCTGCACACCTCCTTTCCTGTCTCTGCCACCAGCTGGATGAGGAGGGCACTCTATCATAGAAAAATACAGTTAATGGGACAATCCTTCAACCCTCACCAAAGGGCAAGAGACATGAATGTGGTTAGATGCCTCCTTTTCTTCCTTCTCCTCCCTTACTCCAATTTTCTAACAGTGAAAACCTCTGCTGATTAACACTAATGAAGCAACTACTAGTGGATCCCACACAAAAACCCAAGGGCAGCTCAAGGAAGTCAGGGAGTGCCCAGCTGACTCAGTCACATCTGGCCACAAAGCTTGCACACAAGAGAGAGCAGCTCCTTGCTTAATGCCTTTGGCTGACACATATGAATAATCTTAGGCTGTTTCTGAAATTTTAATGACTTATATTTGGAGAAAAAGGTGCCATTACTGAATTTCAGAGTTGCTTTGTGTGACAACATGTCTCCAGTCATCTCAGAGACATCACCACTGATGCCAGTAGTAAGAATAATAGTAGGAGCAATTATTGAGTGACCGCTTGGTGTGAAGCAACGTACTAAGTGCTTGGGAAGTACAGAATAAGGAATGCCATGCCATGCCTCCAAGTGACTTACCTTCTGGGACAACAAATATGAAAATGGCATGTAAGATGATGATGATAATAATAATAATTGTGGTATTTATTAAGCACTTTCTTTATGCCAAGCACTGTACTAATTGCTGGGATAGATATAAGAATCAAATTGGACATAGTCCCTGTTCCATACGAGGTTCACAGTCTAAGCAGCATGGTCTAGCAGATAGGGCACAGGCCTGGGAATCAGAAGGAGTTGGGTTCTAACCCCGGGTCTGCCACTTGTCTGCTGTGAGACCTTGGGCAACTCACTTCACTTTTCTGTGCTCCATTTACCACGTCCATAAAATGGGGGCTACGACTGGGAGCCTCATGTGGGACAAGGACTGTGTCCAATGTACCTACCCTAGTGCTTAGTACAGTACCTAGCACATAGTAAATGCTTAACAAATACCATAAAAAAATACAGCTCAGTCACAGACAGAATACTTAATTCACCCTCCCCCCAACCCCTTACATCAGCCTCTGCACAATGACTTTAGCTCATGGACCTCCTTCCTGACCTTCCCACAACACCCTTGGCATAAAACCAGATGGACCTCCCCCAAGGGGTTCTGGGCCCCCTGGAGTCTCAGCACCCCAGGACCTGCCAAGCACCATCAAGGAGTTAGGGGCTAACTGCAGGGGTAGAAAATCACATCAACTGAAGAGGGGAATTAGGGCAATAAAGAACACCTGCTCTTCTGCACACCTCCTAAGGAACCCAAATTAGCTAGAGCTGCTTACTGAAGTGTCAGGCAATATAGGGGACTGGAAGAAAGGGCTGCTGACATGGGCAGGGGGCTTCTTTCCCAGCTGTCAAGAATTTCATGCCTGATTTAAGTGGCCTTCTCCCAAGATCAGCTCTCTCTCAGCCATAGAAAAAAAGCTATGGAGGGAGAGAGGGAGGGGAACAGAGATGTTCCAAGAGGTCACAGCAATAATTATAAGTGCATTTAATGAACTGCCTATGTGCAAACTTTCAGCCTCCATAATGAAATTAATCCCTTCTTTCAAGAAAAGTGTTATAATGCCCTCACGTGAAATTCAACCCAACAGATTATAATGATTTTAACAAACACGACCCCTTTCTCTCAAAGATTCTTGTACACTAATTTTGGCTGACAGGGCCTCTAGAAAGTGAGAATGCAGAAAAACTGCAATTTCAAAGAACTGCCAAAAAAATCTGAATATAGATGAGGCAGTGAGGGAACTACATCAATGAAGGCACAAATATTAGAAAGCCACAAATGTGCCAGATGATACTGTACTGTCCAAAGGCCCGATAGACCCTTTCTGCCAGATGAAATAGTTGAGCAAAGGAAGAGAATTAAAATGAACAAAGCACATGTAATCTCAGGAGATACAAGGAGTTGGAGTGACAGCCAGCAAATGAAGAAAGCTGAGCTCTAAAGGAATGGGATGTTTGAGCCAACCAGGTCAAACCCACAAAGAGGCTAAATGCCACTCCAACTGAACAGAAAGATAAGGACAAAAAGGAGAAGGCCTGGAATGTAACTAAATGAAGCTTGAAGCACGAGGACAGGGGGAGCAAGTAGACATGGGAGGTGCAGGAGGTATGTGCCCAACAGTGCCTGAGTCTTGTGGGGGCTTCCCCTTGTCATTGGCATCAGCAATGAGGGAGCAAAGCTTCCACTCATTGAATATGAGTGGCATTCCCCTGCCCCCACAGAATTTCTAGCACACATATCTAGCATGCCCTTCCTGTTGGAGCTAAAAGAGTTGGACTTTCTTTACCCCTGTTGGGCTCCTGGGCTGGGTTGGAGGTTCCTTATCACCCACTCCCTGCCCAGAGCCCAGAGTGGGCCTGTCAGGTGGTTTGGCAACCAACTAATATCCCTCCATTAGACTGTAAGCTGCTCCATTAGGCTGTAAACTCCTTGTGAACAGGGATTGTGCTACCAATTTTATTCCACTGTACTCTCCCTTGTGCTTGTTACAATGCTCTGCATCCAATAAGTGCTCAAAAAATACCATTCACTGATTGATTGAATGATCCCATGTTCAGGAGCTGCTGCAAGGATTCTACAAGCCCATGAGATCAATGTGCCAAGCCATCTTGCCACTCCCGATTTTGGGACTTCTGTCTTTTCCTGCACCTGCCCAGGGAGCAGTGGCCATAACTCAGCTGGCCCATCGGACCAGCTGTAGCAGCTATGGCTACTTGGCTGGTAGTAGTGATAGCACGACAAAAATATGAAAGCAGAGAGAAGGTCAACTCCATTCTCATTCCTCTCTTTTCCAGTCTTTCCTCCCTTCCCTCTCCCCCTTCTTATCTCTCTTCCCTAACTCTCCCTCTCCCCTGCTTCCCCTTCCCCCACCTCCTCCACTTCACAAGGATCCCTCTGATTTTATGTGCTCCAGTTCCCCCAAAGCCTTAATCTGGATTTGATGAAGAGAGAAACAAGTGAGAGCTGACCATTTTGCAACTGATGGTCAGCACCTAAGCTCTGGGGTGAATGGTCCAGGCTGGACTGGGGAGAAGCAGAAGGGCAGGACTCCTCCCACACAGTTTGCAAAATAGAATGTGTGGAACCAACAACGATGCCACAGAAATCAATCACTGCGACCAACACACTCCTGGAACCCGCCCCCCACAAATCCTATGAAGGAAGATGCTCAGAGACGGAATCAGCGGTTGCTAGGGAAGCACCGACTTAACACAGAGCACCCGCCCGCTATGCTCAACTGCTTGCAGTAAATGAGGCCAGAGGATTCGAGGGCTGCCCATTCCCATGATGGAGAGAGACAAAGAAATAAGGATTGGATAACCAGGAAAACTGAGTTTTTAATTTTCCAAACCCAGAGCAGACCTGATGGGTGATTGACTCACCAGGAGGCACTGCTCATTGCTTCATTCAAGAAACCATAGCACTCTTCTGCCTGAATGCTGAATAATTATGGACAACGCTAAATACCTCAGGCAATGCAACAAGAGACAAGCATATTAAACAAATGTCCTGTCTTGGTCTGTATCGAAGACAATGGGCTATAGGACTTATGCATCAGATGCAAGCTGGATCGTGGTATGCTCTGAACTCCATCAGGAATAAGCCTCACATTTTCATTTTGTCTTTAGAAACAGAGATTAATGGAACACATGAGAGGGAAAAGAAATCAGAAGGGTTTTAGAGAAATGGTGGACAGGGTCCTGAGGACATTTTAGGGGAGTAAAGCCAGAGAACCTTACATGAAGAAAGAGGCACCCATGTGAAATACATGTCCTCTATGGGGACTGAGAATGGTGGGACAATTTAAGAAAGACACTGAATGAGCGTAATTTAAAATAAAGGATATTGTTTATTGTGGAGCCTAAATACTCCCCTGAAAATGAAACAAGGCAAGAAAAATGATGAATGTAGGGACTGGAAATACAGACAGTATACCCCCACAGCTAATAACAGATATGGATTTCCTTGTGTCTGTTTCCTGTTTGACAAGGCAGATGAAGCATCTCTCCAGGAGGCTCCTTTGTGTGCTCTGATTGTCAAAACCTCCCTTTCTCACTTCTGCCCATCTTAGCAGACAGGCCCTAAATAAACGTTGACAAGACATGGCTAGGCTTCTGTTTCACTCAGCTAAATTCTGGACCGATCTCTCTATTGTCTGAGAAAGACGGAGCCCATTTTTTTTAATGGTATTGTCATGCATTTACTATGTGCCAAGCCCTGTATTAAGCACTGAAGTAGATACAGGATAATCACTAGAACACAATCCCTGCCCCAGATGGGGCTCACAGTCATAATCCCCATTTTACACGAAGTAATTGAGGCACAGAAAAGTTAAGCCAGTTGCCCAAGATCACACAGCAGACAAGTGGCAGAGCCAGAATTAGAATCCAGGTGCTCTGGATCACAGGCCCATACTCTATCCACTAAGCTACATTGCTTCCTCTCCTTGTGGAGGAAGGCGAGGTAAGAGGAGGCACTAGAAGCAAATGAAAATGATAGAAATGAGTGGCTTTCTGGAAGTGATAGTCCAGGAAGACAGAATGAGCATTGAAAAGTATATTCCACCCCTTGAATTTATGAACTTGGAAAACTCAGGTGGATTCTGAAGATTATTGTTCAATTTGCTGTTATTTTTGCCCTAAAGACATAGTTCCCGAGATCCTTTGTTAAGGGATGCCCTGAAAAGAGTGGACTTCACTGTAACTCCACCTCACCTGCCGACCTCTCACTCATGCCCTGTCTCTGGCCTGGAATGCTTTCTCTCCTCATATCTGACATTTCCCTCCTCATATGCCGCCTTTCCTCTTCTACCACACACTTCTGCATAGCTCTGACTTTGCTCCCTTTATTCATCTCTCCCTCCAAGCCCCACAGCAATTATGTACATATCTGTAATTTATTTATAATAATGCCTAATCTCCCCCCTAGACCATAAACTCATTGTGGGTGGGAAATGAGTGTGTATATTGTTTTATTGTACTCCTCCAAGCACTTAGAACAGTGCTCTGCACACAGTAAGTGCTCAATAAATATGACTGACTGACAGGCAAAGTTGCAGCAGAGATTGCACCTGCCATTTGGATAAGAAAATATAGTCTGAACTCCAAAAACCAATCACTATACTGCTAGCCATGGGTTTTTATTATTATTATTATATTTATTAAGCAATTACTGTGTTATCACTGTTTTAAACACTGGGATAGATACAAGTTAATCAGGTTGGACACAGTCCCTAGGAAGGAAAATGGGTATTGAATCCCCATTTTACAGCTGAGTAAACTGAGGCAGAGAGAAGTTAAGTAACTTGCCCAACATTCCTAAGAGGCAAGTGGCAGAGCAGGGCTTAGAACCCCGGTTCTCTGACTCCCAGGCCCATGTTCTTTTCAGGCACACTGCTTCCTGTGCTTTCAGATGAGCACTAATGTCCAACAAATCCACAATTTTGTACTCACACATCATACATTAGGACTGGCAAATAATCTTAATTAAAAATGTTTAGTAATAATGTAGGATTAGTCACTATACTTACTGAGATTTCTCAGTTACAATCATTTTATATTTATTGAGTGATTACTGAGTGCAGAGCACTGTACTAAGCACTTGGGAAAGTGCAATACAATAGTTGGTAGATGTGTTCCCTGCCCACAAAGAAGTTTACCTTCACAATCAATGACTTGGATTTATTGACAGTTTACTGTGTGTAGAGGTCCATACTATACTGTAGTGGAGCGTTCAAAATGACAGAGTTGGTAGCCACGATCCCTGCCCATGAGGAGCTTACAGTCCAGAGGGGCCATTTCATTTTTCAAACTTTACTGGGGCTGTTGACTTAGTTAAGCATGAATAACTCCTGATGGTTAAATTAGGACATGTATCCGATCACCATTGAACCTTCTTTGGCTGACTAAACAAGCCTAAGTTTGGTTCTCCAGCATCCCACCGATGGCCTTTAGTGTGTCAGATTCATCCACTGAAGAAGGGGCAGCAGCAAAGGCGTTTGAATTGAAAAACAGCTAGGGGAGGTGTAGAAATATGCCATAGGCCTTATTTCCTTTTAGATATTTTTAGAAATCCATTTGCACCAGATACAGAGCTCAGTATGGTATATAAATTGTTTTTCTTCATTCAATTTTCCCGTTTCTCAGTCCGATCCTTAGATTGTCAATCCAACAGTTTTCCATTAATGGAAAGACAGCCTCATTGTACTCAGTTTACTGTCTACACCTCGATAGATAAAGAGGATTCATGAGATTACTCTGTCACAGTAAAAAACACCCCATATAGATATGGAAAGTAATCTAGAACACAGAGCATTTTATGCATACTCAGTGTTTCAACAATTACTATTTACCATTCTCAGGAAACTACTTTGGTTGTATTTCGTATCTATAGCAACACATTTAAGGAAAACCAAACAAAGAGTCCCCCAGAGACAACGTACTTGTTACCATCAGATGTGATTCTGGACCTGAGGCATCACTGGAAGATGTGCCCAGGGATTAATTAAGGCTTTTATGGTTACTGTTTCCTTGTTCTTCTTGATGAGAACAATGGTATATTCACATAGGGAACAGGTTATCTGTTTTTTGCTCCCCCTCATCAAAGCAGGTGAAATGTATTTCTCCTCACAGTTCATCTTTTAAGATTCAATCAATCAGTCATATTCATTGAGAGTTTATGTTGTACAGAGAGCATGGTACTAAGAGTTCAGGAGAATGCAATATAAAACAGTTGGTAAATATGTTCCCTGCCCACAGTGAAGTTCATTTGATTTATTCTATTCCAGTTTTATGAAAGGTGTGAATGGATAAATGTGAATGCGGGTGGAAAGTTCAAATAAAAAGGAAACATTTCACCCACTTGATAGTTACCCTATAAATTGAAAAGCAGCAAAGCATAGTGGAAAGAGCATGGGCCTAGGAATCAGATGACGTAGGTCCTAATTTGAGCTCCACCACTTGCCTGCTCTGTGATCTTGGGCAAGTTACTTAACTTCTCTGTGTCTCAGTTTCCTCAACTGTAGAATGGGGATTCAATACTTGTTCCCCCTCCTCCTTAGACTGTGGTCTTTGTATGGGACAGGGACTGCCTGACTTGATCATCTGATTCCACCTCAGTGCTTAGTACAGTGCTTGGTACATAGTAAGTGCTTACAAATATCACAGTGATGATGATTATTAGAAGTTGGGATTGCAGGGAAGTTGTGCAGGAGGAAAATATCAGTAGGTCCAGCAGAGATTTATGTAAATTCAAGGATGAGCAATACATCATGAGTTAGAGTAGATGAGGGGAACATTTAGGGATTTAGAGGGGCCAGATTAGGGATGTTAATATGTCCCTAAATCTAAGGAAATATATAAGGGGACAACCATTGCATAATTCCTCCAAACATCCTGGTACTTCTGTCAGAGATAGAATGTTGGATTGGATGGACCAATACTCTGGCCCAGAAATGTCATTCGTATGGTCTTGTCTTTCTCCTTTAAAAATGAAGAACAAATGTGCAATTTTCTTGGTCCACTGCTTGACCTCAACCAAATAGTTATTCAGGGTTCAAGAGAGGCTATTCATGTTGGCTGGGATAAGCAGGCAATTTCATGGAAATTATTTGCCATTGAAATCATTTATTAAATACCCTGTGCAATTACAAACCTTTTGAATGCTGGCTAACGTATATCACTGGGGGAGTGAGGGCTTTTGACTCTGATTTTTTTTTTTTTTTAGCTATTCACAGGGGAAGGCTAATGAAACTGCTGTCTTTCATTCCAAGCATCCTGTGAAAAATCGCACTTTGAGGAATTTGATCTCTGGCTGGGAATGCCCATTTTTTTCCTTAAGAGAAGAGCATAAATACAAGCAAATAGCAAACTCTTTTCCTCAGTGTGTTCCTTGGGATTTTTTTTTTTCTTATTAGAGATTTGGGCATAAAGAGGCTAAAAAATGACACTAATATACTACAGACAGAGACCACTCCTCACCAGCCTAAAGCATCCGTTTAGGAGCAATATAACACTCCTGGAATGCAGAATGCAGAAGTGTAGGAATGCACAGAAGCAGTCTCTACCTAGTGGATATAGCATGGGCCTGGGAGTCAGAGGGACCTGGGTTCTGGTACTGACACTTGTCTGCTGTGAGACCTTGGGCCTGGAACTCCCGCCCCTTCCACATACACCAGACCAGGTGACCACTGTCTCCACCTTCAAGGCCTGATTATGGTCATGTTTCCTCAAAGAGGCCTTCCCTAGTTAAGCTTTCTTTTCCCCAAATCCCTCTCCCTTTTATGTCATCTAATTCTCTTGGATCTGTACTCTTTGGGTATTTGGTATTCACTCCCACCATTAGCTTATGTGCATATCCATAAATTATGTACATTAATGTCTATCTCCCCCTCTAGGCTGCAAGCTGTGTGGGCAGGGAATGTGACTTCTAACTTGGTTGTGTTGTGCTCTTTCAAGTGCTTAGTACAATGCTCTGGATATAATAAGCACTTAATAAATACCACTGATGAATTGGTAGACCAGAACTTAACTTTGGTTTTCTTCAGATTGATTGTCAGTCTGGAGCACTGTGATTACTTGAGTTAGTGTTGAACAGTCATCTCTGATCATTTACCTGTCACCATCAGACTAAAGGATGACTATGTGTGGTGAATCCAATCCTGTTTAAATCATTCAATGCCATTTTGCTTGATGTTGTTACCAGGGACCTGGAAGCTGTAGTCAGAATAGCTTTGTGATCCTCTGGTAAATTTTTCCAACTCAACAGGATATGAGCACTATCGAAAAGTCTGAGTCAGTCAGCCAGGATTCACTGTATGCTGATGATTGTGCTTAAGGCACATATACAAGGAAGAGACGCTCTCCATACTGAAAGGCATGGGAGCTTAATTCAGAGAGGCAATGATGCTTCTCACTCTGCCTTGTATTTCTAGAAGGCTTTCATGCAAAGATCTCAAATCCATGTACAAGTACAAAAGTAAAGAACTATACCACAGAGATTACCTCAAGCTTTATATACAAAGTGCCTAGCAAACATCTAGTCACACCACAGTAGAGCCTATTTACATATGCGAGGTTCATTTCTCTCTCTCTCTCACATCCAGAGAAGCACAATTTGAGCAGCTTTTAATTGTGGAAAATCCATATTTAAATATTTTGTCTTGTAGTAATTGTTCTAAAATATCCCAAACTCAAAACATGAAAAATTGATTTTATCCCAATGAACTGGTCAAATCAGAAATGACTAGTGTGTAAATAAGACAAAATAACAGTGAAAGAACCAAAGAAACAACATGGGAATAAAAATCAAATGATGCTATTCACTGGCCAGGGCCCGCACATACACATACCTAACTGCTATTCATCAGTCATGTCACATGACTCCTTTAGTCACAGAACCTGCCCACTCAGCAGCTCCCTTAACTACTTGCTGATAAATACAAACCCATTCAGATAGCTATCACTATTTAAATGACTTGCTAACTAGAGAAGAAATTTTAAGTATGAGAAATTAGAAGTCTGTTGTTTTGGAGGCAGAATGCTAACCAGTAAAGAGAGAGCATTTGCCACTTTTGGAATTTCAACTAAGAATAGCCATTTCCCCTGAAACTAACTTACATGGGCCCTGTGCTCCTTAGATGTCTGAATTGCTAGTTTATTACTAATATTATAATTACTATTATTCTACTTAAGTGCTATGTGTCAAGCCCTAAGTGCTGGAATAGATACAAGCTAATCAGGTGGACACAGTCCCTTTCCCGCAAGGGTCTCACAGTCTAAGCAAGAGGGAGAACAGGTATTTAATCCCCATTTTACAGTTGAGGAAACTGAAGTACAGATTATTCATTCAATAGTATTTATTGAGCGCTTACTATGTGCAGAGCACTGTACTAAGCGCTTGGGATGAACAAGTCGGCAACAGATAGAGACAGGTCCCTGCCGTTTGACGGGTTTACAGTCTAATCGGGGGAGACGGACAGACAAGAACAATGGCACTAAACAGCGTCAAGGGGAAGAACATCTCGTAAAAACAATGGCAACTAAATAGAATCAAGGCGATGTACAATTCATTAACAAAATAAATAGGGTAACGAGAATATATACAGTTGAGCGGACGAGTACAGTGCTGTGGGGATGGGAAGGGAGAGGTTGAGGAGCAGAGGGAAAAGGGGAAAATGAGGCTTTAGCTGCGGAGAGGTAAAGGGGGGATGGCAGAGGGAGTAGAGGGGGAAGAGGAGCTCAGTCTGGGAACGCCTCTTGGAGGAGGTGATTTTTAAGTAAGGTTTTGAAGAGGGAAAGAGAATCAGTTTGGCGGAGGTGAGGAGGGAGGGCGTTCCAGGACCGCGGGAGGACGTGACCCAGGGGTCGACGGCGGGATAGGCGAGACCGAGGGACGGTGAGGAGGTGGGCGGCAGAGGAGCGGAGCGTGCGGGGTGGACGGTAGAAAGAGAGAAGGGAGGAGAGGTAGGAAGGGGCAAGGTGATGGAGAGCCTTGAAGCCTAGAGTGAGGAGTTTTTGTTTGGAGCGGAGGTCAATAGGCAACCACTGGAGTTGTTTAAGATTAACAGATTAGTTAAGTGACTTGTCTGAGGTCACACAGCAAGCATTTGGCAGGGCTGAAATTAGAACCCAGGTCCTCTGACTTCCAGACCTGTTCTCTTTTCACTAGGTCACACTGCTTCTTATACATCATGGACTCGAAAGGTAATATATGGTGTGTATTTCTACCTGTTTCATGGGCCATAAGCCATACATGCATGGAATGAATCCAACTGTTAATCTGCTGATGGGCGTGGGCACACATTTTTGTGAGGGGGTTCTTTTCATCAGTTAGGGATTTATGGGGGAGGTAGGCAGGGTGCTAAATGGAACAGAGACACTGGCTATATAAGATGGATCTACGGGAAGTGTTAGACTGAGGCATGGAAGGAGCAATTGGGAGATTCCACCAGTAGGGCTCATTTCGTACTCTGCACATAATAAGCACTTAATAAATATGATTGAATGAATTTCGCCACAACAGAGGTTCTGGGGCTCAAGAGACTGTTATTTACCACTTAAAACTCTGTATTATTAAAGCAAAAAAAATTTATTTGGAAAAAATAGCTACTAATCTACTACTGAACAAGTACTAGATCTACAAATCTAAATCATTGAGTGCACCTTTATATTAAAAATCCAACCACTGATCTCAGGGGTGCTGGGGTTGTGAGGTACAATTTCACAGGTACAGGGGCTAAGCCAATTAAGTCCACCCCTTAATTGCCTTGACAGCCAAAGGATTCACCTTTGTTCATCAGTTTTTGTTAATGACTGATTTACATTTGATAATTCTTTTGAGGCTATTCTCACATCCACTTTTAGACTGTAAGCACCTCAAGGACAAGAACTATATCTTATACTTCTGTATATTTCCCAAGAGCCTTGTACAGGGCTTTGCCAACCTCTGTGCCCAGTGAATACATCGCTTTACAAAGACCCCACTGTAGGAGAAAGACCACAGGGCTGCAAGTCAAATGACATGCAAATTCATGAAGCATTCCATAATTTTAAGCCCTATTGAAGGCACACCTCCAGGAGGGCTACCCAGACTAAGGCCCACTTTTCCTGATAAAATTATACGATTGAATGAATGAAATGACCCACATCCTAATCCAGTCTCCCTCAACTGATCTGCGACCTAGAATAAGTCACTTGGTCTCTCTGGGCTTCAGTTTTCTCATCTGTAAAATGTGTCCTCCCTCCTTTTTAGACTGTTTAGCCCCACTTCAGGCGGGGCTCGTGTCTGATCTGATGATCCTATGTCTCCCCGAGAAGTCAGGGCATAAGTAACCCTAGCCCATCCTCAGACACCACACTAACAATTGCCTAAGTAACAATGGCCATGTCATCCACAGCTGTTATAGAATGCCATTTTTACTCATCCTATTGCCTGGAGGCAGGGGGGAGACAGAGAGAGAGAAGCAGAAGAGAAGCTGATAGAGCATATTCGGGAGTAACTTTCTGTTACCAACTCAACTTCAACAGACCTTTTTTAATGGATGGAGAAACTGAGACACTGAGGGGTTGTTCTGCATCAACAAACCTTAGAAGTTGCAGTGCTTCCTGACTACAGTTAAGGCCCATTTCCATGCATGTCATTGAAGAATACCTCCTTTGTGGAAGCTGTGTAGTTTTTTTGGTTTTTTACAGCTTTAGGTCCATTCTTCACCTCTATTAAAATCTCATTCGGTCTCCCAGTAATAGCTCCTGCCAAACTTTGCTTCAGCACTGGAGCAAGACGAAGGGAGCAGAGTTACATTAACAGAATCAGATAAACTTTCTGTTGGGCAGAAAACTTGGCTACTCCCTAATATCACTTTTTCAACACAACTTGACACATATAGAAGCCAGTGGTCCCTAGATTAGCAAACTGAGTTTCCTTGTCTTTTTCTTTGTAAATGTCAGATTGAATCCCCTCAGCATACTCAAGGGTTTTGTTTTTGTACTGTTGCTCTTCTTGTTTTTTTAATATGGATCAGCTTCCACCTTTCATTCAAGCCAAATTGGTTCTAATTCAGCTAGAATCTGTCTTTGGTCCACCCCAAACTTGATAGGTAGCCCATTATAGGGCTCCTACTGAAACCAGGTGTAATGAGGATTTGGAGCAGAATCAGTGGCATTTATTGAGCACTTACTATGTGCACAGCACTATACCATACTATATTGTGTTTAGGAGAGCACAGTACTACATAATTAGCACACACTCTTCCTGCTCATAATGAGTTTACAAGATTTAGGTACTTAGATTCTATTATGGAAAGATTTCAAATGGATATTCTCTTATTATGGATTATTTATTTGAGCTCACACTGCTGGGTCTCCTTAACTGAACTCTTTAAATCCTTCAATTTTTTTTCAGAGAATGGCTAGAAAAGGAAATTTCCTGTTTCACTGCCTTGAATGTTGATGCAAAACCTGACAATGAGGTCTTTGGCTCGTTTTGTTCCTGGATTCCATTTTCCTTGGTCTTGTCCTCCTCCCCAACAATGCCCTAAAAATCACTACCACCTTAGGGAATTTTAAACTGTTTTCCCCTATTTCATGAACACTGGACCACAGTGGTTTGCCAACACATCGCATTGACTGATCAGACTACACTAAAACTGCTTGCACACCAAGCACGGAAAAGGGACTTTGGCAGTGAAACATGTTCTTGTGATGAGCCCAATCCAAAAACAGTTTGGTTTTTTGGGTGTCTTCCCCATAGCAAGGTTAAACCTGTGGAAGGATTAGAGACCCCTCCGGCTGCCAAAATTGAGCCACATGGCTGCAGTGTTCTAAATGGCCTCCCTGAGGACTGAAAAAGTTAATGCAGCCCTCAAAGGCCTGGTTAATACAGCTTCCAGGCAATCTTTGAAAAGATGGCCAATCTTTGAGAAATCTGCTTAATATTAGGATCATTGTCTGTAGGGTCACAATAGTTTCATGGCACCCTTCCACTCTCTCTGCCCTACCTTCTCCAGCTAATCTGGAAACCATTTTTTGGGCCTCGGCTGCAATCCCTGCTTCCCGCAACCCACATTCCATGGCTCAGACTTGCCAGTGGGTGTGGAGTCATTTTAACATCAGCGATTCTGAGGCAAACTCACCGAAGTCAGCACTGGCAAGAGTTCACACCCCCACTTACACCATTACAGAGTTATACGATGTTCTTTGCATGCCTGGGTAAGAACACTGTGTAACTTGCTTTTGCTATGCTTTGGGGAAGGTCAAATGTATCTTTCCTCCTCCTCATTTACCCCTTCCAATTAAGCCCTTTCCACCACTCACCTCAAAGAATTTTACCTTCTCATGGCCCAGTCCAAGTGGACCTTCAGCACAAGTTTCATTTCCTTCATAACACTCCAGAAATGGTTCATGGATTTTTATGGCCCCCAAAAAGCCTTGAACCCCTGGGTGTCAATACATTTAATATACCAGTTTTCCTATAATGAAGAATTTTGTATTACGGAAGAAAAAGAAAATTACACTACTAACCAATCACTCAATAGGAATTAATGGCTTGAAGGTAGCACCCTGACTGACAGGTCTTGATAAAGGTTACTATACTATTTTTATGTTCAACACTAGAAGAATATTTTTCACTCTTGCTATTCATTGCTACTTGATTTTATTCAAAATCATAATAAAGGTGTAAAATACAATACACCCTTGGTTCTGTTTTGCCTGGTGCAAGACAGAAAGGCTGAGACACAGGCTGGAAAATTTAGCATTGCCTTGCTTGTGCCACTCTGTAATCCATGCTATACCCAGCACATGCATTGTGAGAAGAATGTTCCCTAATTCTTCCATAGCATAATGTGAATGAGTGTTCTAGAAGTGACTGCTTTCTGCTAGTCCCCTGGGATAATTTCTCTTCTATCTTGCCACTAACCTCTTGCCCATGACCTGCCTATGGCCTGGAATGTCTTCGCTTCACATGTCTGACAGAAATTATTCTCGCTCCCTTCAAAGTCTTATTGAAGGTACATCACCTCCAAGAGGCCTTCCCTGACTAAGCCCTCCTTTCCTCTTCCAATCTTTTCTGCATTATCCTGACTTGCTTCTTTTATTCATCCCCCCTCCCAGCCCCACAGCACTTATGTACATATCTGTAATTTATTTATACTGATGCCTGTCTTTCCCGCTAGACTATAAGCTTGCTATGATCAGGGAATGTATCTGTTTATTGTTATATTGTACTCTCCCAAGTGCTTAGTATACATTAAGCGCTTACACACAGTACACGCTCAAATACGATTGACTAATGGGCATTTCTTAGCACCATACTCTACAGCCTGTGGATGCTCAGAACTTAAGGATGAAGATGACAATTTCATTATCATTCAGGGTCACCTCTAAATCAGGAAATGATCTCTGAGAGTAACCACAAAGGCTTTGGTCATTTTGGATTGCCTCGCTTGGCTTCAGTAATCCTAACAAGCATAGTTATGAATGAATCCAATCTCTGCTTCCCACCAAATGCCTGTGGCATTTTGCTATATGTAAGTGTAGCAAGGGGAGCAGCTTAAATATCACTCTGAGGCCAGGAAACAGAAGCAGCTAGGCTCTCTTTTCAGCCATGAATTTCAGGACAATTTGCAGAGGTAGAAACAAAAACCAATACAAGATTGTGGTGACAAAAGGAGCTGTTGATACAATCTGGAAACCCTTATGCATACACAAAGATGAATAGATAGCTGGGCTCCTATGTCCTTGTGAGGAATTACATTATCTATCCTGATTCCAGGTCTGTTATCTAGAGTTCTGTAGCACAGACTTTCTGTGCTGTTCTTCATTATTAAATCATTTCCTCTATAACTTGGGAAGCATCTCTAATTCTTAACACATGAGCACACACAGACTATTTTATCTCTGCAAAAAAGGTGGGGCTCTCTGCAGTGTTCTGGCTTTTAAATACCATTGTTTTTAAAGATAAGCAGAAATCAGAAAAATGAATCCTCTTTTTTAGAGAGTTCCACTCAGTGAGCACAGTGTCTCTCGCTCAGAGTGCTCTGGATGGAACAATACTCTCACCTCTGCCTTTAGCATCCTGAGTGGCCTCACTTGATGACTGTTCAAATGCCCTAGGCTAGTGATTCAGTGAGGTCTATAGCCCACAAATCCCACCAGACCATCCCCATGGTTCTGATGTTGTTCTGGATGGCAGGCATGTCATAATTACCTTCCAAGACTCCACCTCCTGGGGCTTTGGGGAAGTCAGCATAAGCGTGGCCAAGGCTGACGAGAAAGCACATGTGACTGATCAGATGGGAAATCCGGAAGAATTGCCTGTCCAGAACTGGTTCCCAGGCTGATGGAATCAAAATAATGACCTCAGCCATATGCTGATTCTTTGCAAAGATGATCGTTCATTCAGGAGAATGGGAAGGGGGGGGAAGGTGACAAGGGAGCTGCTTCATCTAATCACTGCCTTGCCAACTGCTACAGTGTCTTTAATTCTGGGAAGCCTCTGAGGTGGGGCACTAGAGTAAATGAAGATAATGTGGAATTTGTTAAGCGTTTACTAGCACTGTGCCAAGCACTGTGTTAAGTGCTGGGGTAAATACAAGATAAGACTTCCAGGTGATTCCTCTATAGTCTCCTTTTCCTCTTCCTTCCATTGGTGAGAGCGATCCATTGCTTACAGTGTACCTAACCTCCCACAAACTACCAGAAACTCAAATTTAGAGGATAGCTGAAAGCAAAAGGTATTGGGCAAAAACGCATGGTGCTTTTCCAGAACCCAGGGGCTTGCTGGAATAACTTGTTTTAAGAGACCCAATCACCTAAAGGCCAAGTATCACAGTATACCCAGCACTCATGTAAATGCACAGTACACCTTGAAAAAGTACGGGCCTGGGAGTCAGAGGACCTGGGTTCCAATCCTGGCTCTGCCACTTACTTTCTGTGATCTTGGGCAAGACATTTCACCACTCTATGTCTCAGTTCCCTCATCTGCAAAATGGGGAGTTGTTGCCTGGTCTCCCTGCTAAACTGTGAGCTCTATGTGGAACCTGGTTATCTTGTATCTACTCAGTGTGTGCTTAAGTACCACAATTGTTATAATTAGTATCAACATTTTAAGTATACTTGCCTGGTTGAGTTCTTGAATCAATCTCCCTATACCAGCTTTCAGTTTTACAAAACTGACAAATTGATCCTTGAAGTTCATTAAAAGAAGAATTACTGGCCACTGGCCACCCTTCCACATTCCAGAGACTATCAAAGGGACATTCTGTGAAGCCATTGCTCTTTCCTCGAACATGCCCATAAGCCTACAATGTCCTGCAAACTTGTCACTTAGCCAGCTTGAATCTGACCTCTCTCCTTCCCTGCAGTCTCACATTCCCTCCTGCCTTCAATATATCTCCACTTGGATGTCTCACTGATACCTCAATTTTAACATCCAAACAGAGTTGTTCATCTTCTCAGACAAACCCTGTCCTCTCTATGACTTTCCCATCACTATGGACAGTAGCATAGACTCCTAGTCTCAAGCTCATAACCTGGACATTGTCCTCAACTCATTCAACCTATATATTCAGTCTGCCACCAAATCCTATCAGTTCTATTTTCACATCTCTAGACTCCACCTTTTCCTCCCCAACCAAATTCCTACCAATGATCCAAGCACTTATATCTCACCTTGACTACTGCATCAGCTTCCTGGCTGGCCTCCCTATTTCTTACTCTCCCCTTTACAGTCCATTTTTCACTTTACTGCCTGGACCACTTCTTTTCTATTAAAAAAAACAAACAACAACATTCAGTCTGTCTTCCCACTCCTCAAAAACCTCTAAGGATTGCCCATTAACCTCCAAATCAAAAGGAAACACTTCACCATCAGCTTTAAGGCACTCAGTCAACTCTCTTCCTCCTACCTTACCTCACAGATTTCCTATTACTATCTAGCCCACGTTTCACTCCTAATCTCAGCCAGCTCACTATACCTCAATCTCATCTATCTTGCCCATGTTCTCCCTTGGGCCTGGAACACCCTCCTCCTTCTTAGCTGATTGATCACCATACTTCTAAATTTCAAAGCCTTATTAAAATCAATCTCCTCCAAGTATATCTTTTAATTATATATTATAAATTACTTAATGTCTGTCTCCCCCTCTATACTGTAAGCTTGCTATGGACTTGGAATGTGTCTGCTAACTCTGTTGTATGGAACTCTCCCAAGTGCTTACTACTGTGCTGTGTACATAGTAAAACCTCAGTAAATACCAACTGATGATGATGAAGAGATTTGCCCAAACTAATACCTTATTTTCCCCAATCATTCTCCTTTCTGTGTCTCCTATGCTTTTGGATATTTACCTTTTAAGCACTTGATATTCACCCACCCACCACCCTTATATACATGTCTATAATTAATTTTGAGGCCTGTCATATCCTCTAGATTGTAAGCTCCTTAAGATAATAACTGTGGTATTTGTTAAGTGCTTTCTATGCATCAAGCACTGTTCTAAACCTTGGGGTAGATACAAGATAATCAGGTTGGACACAGTTCTTGTCCCACTTGGGGCTCAGAGTCAAAATCAATCCCCATTTTATAGATGAAGTAACTGAGGCACAGAGAAGTAAAGTGATTTGCCCAAGGTCACACAGCAGACATGGGGCAGAGGCAGAATTAGAACCCATGTCCTCTGACTCCCAGGTCTGTGCTCTTTCCACTGTGCTGCTCTGCTTCCCCTTGTGGGCAGAAACCGTGTTTACCAACACTACTTAATTGTATTCTCCCAAGCACTTTGTTCAGTGCTCTGCACACAGTGTGCACTCAATATTGATTGGGGACCACAAATTCATGGCTTGTAAAGTCTCAAATAGCTAAGGCAACATGGGAAAGGTGGTGTTGACCCTCTGACCGCCTCTGACCAGACTGCAGTTTTCTTCTTCGGAGGGTGGATGTGAGTGGTCTGGAATACAGGCAACCAACTCCAGGAAAATTAGGGGTAACTACGCTCTCTAAGCAACTAGGTCTTCTCTTCCCCTCCTCATCTTTACTACAAGGATTGAAATCAATCTGAAATGGACTTGAAAGAGGTAACAATAACTTTGTAAGGCCACCTCTAAAATAGTCAGATGTCAGTCAATTAGCCCAAAATGAGGATGTCTTTTGAGAAAGTCAGCTCATATATTGTGGTTCTATCTCAACTGGCAAGAGGCATTATTTGAGCCACTACCCATCAATCTTTGCTCTCACTCCCATTCTGTTTTTCTGGCCTTCTCCTGGAACTACTGATTTCACATTTTAAACAAACTGCCCAGCAGTCAGAATTCTAATCTTCCTTCAGCTCCAGTTAGGAGATCTAATGTGTCCGCTTCCAATGTCCATGAAGGAAACAGAGAAGGAGCAGCAGAATAGTTGACTGGAAAGGGCAAGGGTCTAGGAATTGGAGGACCTGGGTTCTAATCCTTGCTCTACCAGTTGACTGGTATGCACCTTGGGCAAGTCACTTAACTTTTCTGTTGCCTGTTTCCTCCTCTCTAAAATGGAGACTCAATGCTTTGTTCTCCCTTCTACTTAGACTGAACAACACCCCATGTGGGACAATGACTGTGTCCCACCTGATTAGCCTGATTACCCCTAGCACATATTATAATTATAATAATAATAATAATGGAGAAGTTCACAGATGAGACACAAACTACCCTTTTCTCCTTCTTTGTTCACCTTGGCCACACCTACAAAAACCAATGCAAACTTCAGGAAAGAGCCTTTATCTGCCTAATTCGCTTCATGTAGACCAACTAGACCAATGAGGCCAAAATCCACTTTCAGTCTGCATGATCTACTTTGTCTACATGAAGCAAGTCAACTGGAAAATTACTCTGGCCTTAGCTCTATTTGGCTTCTGCCAATCCAGTCCTTCCCATGGGAGGGAAATGGCATTTATTTGCTTTGTCTTATTCTGACTTTGGACTCCTCCTTGCTCTACATCACTGGGTCTCTGCCTCGCTGCACAAGAGGCCAAAGGCAGCTCCCAAGGGCCTGATTCAAGAGCTTCTCCAGACAGATGAAATATTGCTGCAACCCATCTGGCTGGTGTGTGAATCTCCTGGGATTGGGGGGGCGGGGGAGAGAGAGGGGTTCACTGAGGCTGTTGTGGACCCCGGACACAGACTGCCACCATGACTTGAGCATTATGCCTGCCACAGTGTAATGGAATGATATCTTATGCAGGTTTTGAAGTCCATCTGAAGTCACTCGAAACTCAACCATTTCTCCGGAGGGAACCCTGACCCAATCCTTTGCTCCAGAGTGTCTGATTCCCCTTACCAAATCCCTATTAACTCAGAAGTCACTTCCAAGCCACTGATTTTGATTGATTTGTATCAACCCCAGCACTTAGAATAGTGCTTTGACCAAAGTAAGTGTTTAACAAGTACCCTAATGATTATTTATTATTATTAAATGCAGCACATAAAATCATCCAGTGCCATGTCACTACGGGATAACAGGGAAGGACCAACTGAAAGACAGACTCAGCAGTGTGGAGAACCTCACAAAAAATGGAAGGTCAGGGGAAACCAGTAAAGACATGCCAACCAGGATATCTATGCTGTACAATATCTGCATTCCTCACTTTCCTCAATTTGCTGCAGAGTCCTATGAAGGCTTGGGTTGTAAGCTCCTAGAGGGAAGGGACCATGTTTCACTCCTATCATACTCTTCCAAGCACTTAGTGCAGTGTTTTGTAAACAGTAAGTCCTCAGTAAACACTCTGGATCCATTTGACTCAAAGTCACTCACACTTCACTCTTCTATCCCAGGCAAGGGATTTTGAAAATAATTGGAACAACTGATGGACCCACAGAAATTTCTGCAGATTTCTGAAAACTAGTGGCACCTATGAAATTTGTATTAAGGTCACTGAAGACCCTCAGAGCTAATTAAGTTTATTTTCCCCCCCAACTATTTTTAGTACTGCAAAAGTGAGACATGCTCATTCATAACCCTGACACTTGTCAAACAACCTTACTAGAGAATTTGTTGTAATTTCCAGGAGCTTATTCCTGTTTAGAGACATGCACTATAAACCCCAAAGGCATCTTCGGATGTCTTATTGTCTTGAAGTTCTGTACAATAATCTCCTGAGCATTTACTATTTATCTTTCTCCTTTGTAAATCAGTGGGATAGTTCCTGAGGAGCATAATCGAGGAATTCGCCACCCTCAAATGAAATACTCTCTGGATTGACAATAAATTGAACATCATTTCTGCCCATAGTGGTTTTGGTTAGTACTTTACAAATAATTTAGACAGGTACAAATTATTTAGCAGGTTGGTCACCGTAAAATCCTTAGTGGTTCCTCAGTCTCATGTGCAGAAGTAATCAGTGGCATTTAATGAGTATTTACTGTGTTGAGCAATGTACTAAGTGTGAGGAGAGATGTGTTGGTCAGGGAAGGAAGGATGGAAGCCAAGCCCCTTGCTGGAGTTACCCTGGAACAGGAGAACAATTCCCAACATCGGCCCTAAAGCATAGAAGGCCAAGATTGTAGCCCAAGCCCCTCAGGGTACTGTACAGCTTCTATCCAGGAAACCAGCTGGGCTACAAAGAGCAAAAGATATTCAAAGGGACTAGGAGTTTCCCTTCCTTACCTCTAAGAAGGAAACCTGCCTCTTTTGACAAACAGAGAGGTGAATGAAATGGCTAGGATAGAAGGGGGTTTAAAGCTCTGCATGAGAGCACAAACAAAGCATGTAGACCAGTAGAGAAGGGGATAAGAAACCCAGGACTCAGGTGAGACTGGGAATTCCCAAGGTGGTGCTCTTGTTCTTGCTTTCCCCCTGACCCAGGCCCCAATGCATCTTTCTTCCACCAGAGGATCAGAGTTCTGTGATTAGTCAACCCCTCCTCTAGAGAAGTCCCATCTCATCCCTACCTCTCCTCTGCAGGCTAGTGGAAGTGAGTGGGTAGGCAGGAGTGGGATCAGAGATGAAGTATCCAGGGTACACATACCCTCACTAGGTTCCCAGGTGGGAAAAAGGAACTGTTTGGGTTCCCAGGAATCATGAGCAGTTGTCTTTTTGAACTAATTTATCTTTCCAACAACATCCTTCCAAGAAAGGATAGAGGAGAAGATTGGGAAAAAAAACTGAATGTGCATAACAATTACAATTGCTTTAAGAACCTCCTTTTAGTTCCCCCTGCCCTCCCACCCCAAAATGAAAACACCCACTGGGGTAAGAGATGTCAAAATCCTTTGAGCTGCTCAAAAAAGCCTCATTGTTGGTTTCAGTTAATAATAATAATAATAATAATGTTAGTATTTAAGTGTTTACTATGTACAGAGCACTGTTCTAAGTGCTGGGGTAGATACAGGGTAATCAGGTTGTCCCACGTGAGGCTCACAGTTAATCCCCATTTTACAAATGAGGTAACTGAGGCACAGAGAAGTTAAGTGACTTGCCCACAGTCACACAGCTGACAAGTGGCAGAGCCGGGAGTCCAACTCATGACCTCTGACTCTGAAACCCAGGCTCTTTCCATTGAGCCACGCTGTTACATTTTAGAAGAGCTATAAGTACCCACCATTGTGTGTAAGGTGGTCATTCAAGGGATAAGATGTTTGGGGAAATAGTCTAATTAAGAGTGCCAGAGTATTATGTAAAGGCAATTCCTCTGTATCTGTTCCTCACAAACGCACAAAAAAAGGGCTTATTGGTTATGCCTCATTCTTAACGGCCACAATCAACTAATCTGATAAAATCTCAAATCCAGTCATGCCATCTTCAAACCTGAAGGAAACTATCCAGATGTTTCACCCTAATACCATCAAACTTTGTATATTGCCAGCAGCAGCATGATTCTGTGACAACTTGCAGAATGTTAGGAAGGCTAAAATTGTTAGACTCTGGGGAACTGTGAAGAGCCCCAAACTGTGCTCTTCTATCCTCAGTGTGCCATACAGGAACAGGGTCTAGTGAGAAGAGGACAGACTTGGGAGTTAGAACCTGGGTTCTAATTCGTGTTCTTCCACTTTTTTTTTAAGTCATATTTGTTAAGCACTTACGCTATGCCAGGCACTGTTCTAAGCAATGGGGTAGTTACAATGTAATCAGATTGGACATAGTCCATGTCCCTTATGGGGCTCACAGTCTTAATCCCCATTTTACAGATGAGGTGACTGAGGCACAGATGCATTAAGTGACTTCCCCAAGATTACACAACAGATAAGTGACAGAGGTGGGATTAGAACTCAGGTCCTTCCAACGCCCAAGACCATGCTCCTTCCACTAGGCAACATTGTTTCTCCACTTGCCTACTGGATAACCTTGGGCAAGTCATTTAACTTTCCTGTGCCTTGGTTTCTTCATCTGTAAAATGAGGATTGAATACCTATTCTTCCCCATTAGATTGTAAACACTATATAGGATGGGGACTGTGTCATCTGATTGAACTGTATCTACCGCAGCACTTTGGTACATTGCAAGCACTTAATCCCATAATTGTTTTATGTTATTGTTTCATGATTCCTTCTGTGTCTATCACCCCCTTCCCTCCATTAATCTTACACTGTGAGTCCCTTGAGGGCAGATGACCATGTCTAATTTTCACCTCTGTATTTTTGCCTCAGACCTTAGTATACTGCTCTGTGCACTATTATCATATCAAGATGAACAGAAAAAGGCTTGGTATGCACTATTATTTCAATTCTCTTCCATTATTACTATGGAAAGCCCAGAAGCTAAAAATGGAATGTCCTGTCATCTTCTATTAGAAGAGAAAGCTTGGGACCCAAGTTGACAAATGGAAAAAAATGCATTATTGTTATCCCTTTACCTTTCAACTAAGCAAATTGAAATTTTCTAACAGTGTGCTACCTGGTGCCTCAGGTTTCTAGTCAGAGAAAATATTAGGATTTCCAAAACACTCTAAAATGGCTGAGCCTTTCAAATAGTCTAACAATACAATATACTTTGGCAATACCACAGTATGCGAGTGGAGAAAGACAGCACAGGGGAAAAAAAACTCCCTTGCTTCCCATGCATGGTACACAGAAAATCTAAAGCTGCTAGATTTCCATGATTGAAAGCTGATTCTCCATTGCTTGTCGCGTTTCAATAGAATAATTCACCCTTGAATCAAATCAGCCGGGAAGTCATTTTAAATTTATGGATGGAATTGAAAAATAGAGTTGATTTAAGGTATGGGAGGATGAAAAATGATGGCCCTCAAGCTTAATTGGGGTCTTTAAGGAATCCACTCAGGCACATCTTCTGGCAAAATCCTTTCTTCACCACTCCAGTTGATGTTTGTCAATGTCACCTCATGCCCAGGCTGATTTCCTACTGCCTATTGACCAAAAACCCCCGTCATCCTCTTTAGAATGCACGTTTGGTGTTTCTGTTGCCTGATTTCCCACCTTTGGTCAGTTACCCTAGATCCAAAGTGAACCAAGATCAAAAACAACACATGAAAGGGAAGAAAATGAAACATTTTCAACGGCCCCACTCCTTGCATCTCTCAGCTTTCACTTCAAATCTGCAGACTGCTTAAGAAGCTCCAATACAGCCACATAAATGGACTAATGTATTAGTAACATAATTGTCTGAAGTTGACTATGATTCAGAGGAGACAGTCTCGTTTCTTACCAGAAAAAGTATCATTGGCATATAGATGGTGCTGCATTGGTAGAAGCAACAACAACAACAAAAAGAACTGTTTTCCTTCAAAGGGCGGAATTGTTTTCCTTCAAAGGGCGGCTTTTGTTAGAGTGATGGAAGACCATACCCACAACAAGTGCAAAACCAAATAGGAAATATTCCTTAAAATCTAGCCCTCTCCAGTTCAACCAGAGTAGCCAGTTATCTAGTTTTATGCCTTATTTTCAGTTTGTCCCCATTCCAGTAAGCAAGTGCTATATGACTTTATGTTCAGTATTTTTAATTTTAAACATCCAGTCTCGCCTCCACTTATGATCCTGATGCCATACTGACTCTCCGAAGTGCTTAGAATGGTGCTCTGCGCAGAGTAAGAGCTCAATAAACATGACTGATTGATTTTCCATGGCTTAAAGGGGGTGACTGCAATACATGAACTGGGATCTGGAAGAAGAATGCAAAGGTTCCGGAGAAATTGATAGGGGTGGGAAAGGAGGAAGAAGGGATCCTTTTAAAAATCAGTTTAGGGTGGAATCAGATAGACATCCACAAAGTTGCATATGACATCATCATGCCTTCCTGTGGGCCCAGCATAATACATGTGACAACAAGGACATCTGAGTGTCCAGTCTCTGCAAGGGCCAGCAAGTAGCCACCTTAGCTCCAACAGAATTCCTCCCTTGGCCAATAAGTCCTGATTTTTCAATTTGTAAAATTATATACTTTAAATGTGAAATCAGAGATCTCACCTAATCTCTGCATACATCCGAGAATAAAATCCAGAACTTGTTTAGGTATTGCACTGAGTTCTGCATTACACATGCCCTGATTTTCTCAAGATAAATATGTTTGCTTTTTTCCTCTCCATAGTGGTAAGTGGTAATTTGGGAAAGGAGAGATGTCTGCAAACAACTAACCCTTTTCCATCTTAACGTCCATTCAATTGGGTGCCAATAAAAACTGCCACCTTCCAAAACCTTGTTGCTTCCCATATGAGAATAAATGGAGAACCATTAAGAGTTGTTAGAAAACATTGGGTGAATTTGCAATGTCCCTATTTACAAATCATTTAAGAAACAGCTGGCTCTTAGGGAGAAAAAAGGCATAGTCACTCTACACGATGTGAAAGATAAATCATCTGCATGCTGGCTCCTCTTATGGCCACATGATAAAAAAAAAAAAGTGATGAATCCACTGAGGAAGAGGAAAATGGGGTCACCCATCGCCTAAGGATCTCATCCAGGACACAAAAATTAGGTCAGTCCCTTTGGATAAATTCATGCTCCAATGATGCTTGGTGAGAATGTTAATCGACAGAGGCAGCAGACTGAACCCGGAAAGCCTTGGTGACTAGTGAGAGCCTTATTCAATCAGTAGCATTTACTGAACACCTACTGTGTGTAGGTTGAAAATACCCTCCACATTTCCACTTATCTTAGAAGAGGGAGAGATAATAATATAATGGTGGTATTCGTTAAGCACTTACTATGTGCCAGGCACTGTTCTAAGTGCTAGGGGTGCTACGGTAGATACAAGGTAATCAGGTTGTCACTCTTGGGACTCACAGTCTTAATCCTCATTTTATGGATGAGGTAACTGAGGCACAGAGAAATTAAGTGGCTTGCTCAAGGTCACAAAGCAGACAAGTGGCAGAGCCAGGATTAGAACCCATGTCCTCTGACTTCCAAGCCCGTGCTCTTTCCACTAAGCCACGCTGCTTGTTTTCCCAGGTGCTACAGAGCACTACGAGTGACTTCTGTTTCCTTTATTGTACCCTGTAAGTTGATTAATCAAAATGAACAATAGTAATACTAAAGCACAATATGACAAGCATTGAACTAAGCAGTGCGCTGCAATGCATTCAGAACAGACCCAGCCCCTGTCCCACAAGGGGGTCACAGTCAAAGGAGGAGGAGGAGAGGTCTTTTGTCCCCATTTTATAGATGAGGTAATGGGCACAGATAAGTGACTTGTACAAACAGAATCAATCATATTTATAGGGCACGCTTAGCACAGTACCTGCACATAGTAAGCACTTATATACCACAAATGCAATTGAACACTTACTGTGTGTGCACAGCACTGTACTAGGCACTTGGAAAAGCACAGTATAACACTGTAACATACACATTCCCTTCCCAAAGCAAGCTTACTGTATAGGGAGTGAAAAGTGGTAGGATTAGAACTCAGGTCCTCTGATTCCCCAAGACCATGCTCTTTCCACTAGGCCACACTGCTTCTCACTCACAAAACATACCTCCTTAGTAGTTTTGAAAGCAACAGCCAATGCCAGAGGCTGTAGGCAGTAGGGGCACACAGCACACTTCCGTGGATCACACCTCAAATTTCACCTGGTTCTACTCAGTAGCAGCAAAAGATGACTATGTCTAGAGAAACCAAACTTTTGTAGACTGTAGCAATGTGACTTGCTCCCTAAGTGATATTGGGCAAGTCATGTAGACTTCTGTATCTCAATCCTAAATTGCACAGGAGCGAGCTGAAATAAACACCATAAATTCTGTTGTAATGCATATTTTCATTACACAATTTGAATCTAACAGTATTGAAGAATTAGAGAGTTTAATGTTTGTCACCCAACCTGAGTCTGGTCTGGATATAGTATGATTCATGTTGGCATGAGCAGTGAATTTAGGAAGCAGAACCTCACAATGTCAGTTTAGTAATTTTATAGACTTGATAAATTTGCTTATTGGCTCATCTGAAAAAGAGTTAAAATGGTTCTTATTTACTTGGGTAACAAGAGAAGCTAGGCATGAATAACTCAGGAAATGTTAAAAAAAAAAGAAAAGGAAAATCAGAGCCCATGCTTCCTTCAGAGGAGCAAGCCAGGAGACAAACATGCCGATAATTTAAATTTGTAAGAGAAAGGAAAATGAAATCTATGACTGCTAAATATAGCACAGGTGGATTGAGGCTTCAGAGAACTAAGACAAGAACATTGTATCATCACTGTTTAAGATCAATGGTACATTACATCATCCCTCCATGTACAGACATGGGGTATCATACATCGATTTAATGGCACCTTTGGATCACTTATAGGCTATTATATCTGTCAGTGCTGACGCACTCGATCACACAAGGTTTTTGAAATGATTGGGATGGTATTGTTGCTGTAAACCTTGAATTTTTCATAAACATATCCAATAATTAAATTCTGGTGTAGACTCCCCAGTGGCCACAATTTCATAATTTGACATGTTTTGCTTTAAGAAATCCAAGATTTACAGTAACACCTCATAAGTCTAATCATTATGAATACCAGCATATTATGCTATTTCTCAGGAATGACAGATACAATAGCCCTGAACGGCTCCAAAGAAACCATTAGAGTCTTTTGAGTCAAATAACCATCTGTTCTCTTAAAAAAAAAAATCCTTAAAGCCCAGATTTACATATTAAACATCAATGCCTCAGAAGCCACTGGGGTGCCTGAAATTTGCCCTATTAGCCACCCACTCTCACATAAAATTAATTTGTTATTTATATATTCACTTACTTGTATGTTTTTTTTCCCCACAAATTTTATCATCAACTTGGCTCCTCTCTAGTAGATTAAAAATTCCTCAAGGGTGGCAAACATGTCTACAAATTTTACTGTACTTGGTACAGTGATCTGCATGCAGTAAGTACTCAATAAATGTCATTGATTCAATGTTGTAGAGTCCCAGGCAGTAGTAATAGCATCATTTGAGTGGCCACTGGTGCTGGTAAAGTTTAGAACAAAAGGTGGAATGTACTCCCTGACCACAAGGAATTTACACTCTAAAAACAGGGGAAGCAAACAAAACTATGTACAACTTGGGTGGTCCAAATAAATGACCACATAACTAACACAGTTGCTAGGACCTACTACAGTAATCTGCTTACCATAGGGGCTACTGATGATGAAACAAGTTTTAGGGATACTAATTGAGTTAGAATTCCCCCTTCATTAAAATGCATTTTTTCATGCCCCTCCTTTCTATCACATCAGGAGGTATTTCATAAACTCAAAGTGTCACTTCCATAAGTGTTGAGATTTCGCTTCAAAAGATCAAAAATAAAAGGTCACAGCTTTAAAGGCCCTTTTGCTGCTTCCAGGAAAGCACCTGGAATTGATTCTCTTTAGAGTACATGTACAAAAGCCAAGTACTTTTTGCTATTTCTGATATTCTCATCTTAAAAATGATCTTTCAAAAATGGTCCATCTGTATAAGGCACTATTCAGAGCCCTTCTCCAGGGCCCAGTCCTAGCAGGCCACCTCCTCCAGGAGGCCCTCTTGGACTAAATCACTCCAACAGTCATGCCATCCTTCATTCTTCTCAGAGAGCACACACATGTATCAAGCAATCAGTGGCATTAACTGGGCACCTTCTTTGTGCTAATAACTTTGCTAAATCCATAGGAGAGCAGCATGGCCTAGTGGATAGAGCACAAACCTAGAAGTCAGAAGACTTTAATCCCAGCTCTGCCACTTATCTGCTTTGTGACCTTGGGCAAATCACTTCACTTCTCTGTGCTCAGTTACCTTATCTGTAAATTGGAGATTAAAATTGTGAGCCCCAGGTGGGACACAGACTGTGTACAACCTGATTAGCCTGTATCTACCTCAATGCTTAGTATAATGCATGGCACAAAGTAAATACTTAACAAATACCACAAAAAAAGAATTGGACAAAGATTAAAAATGTACTGTCCTCAAGGGGCTACAATCTAACAGTGGTGGCAGACAGACAAAAAATATTTAAAAAGAATGGAAGATGGAAGACCAAAGATATGCCAGGAAGTAACATAAGTGTATCTTGCCTTTTCAATAGCTTGATTTTTTTTCCCCAGGGTTCAAAATGTTCATATCAAAGAACCTACTGCCAGAAAGAGGTAATGGTCTAGATTTCAGGGGTGGGAACTTCTACTTGGACAAACAGCTGGGCATGAGTATCTGCTCATCACTGGTGAGCCATCTCCCTCTCTGGTTGTCCCAGACCTTGTGGTCATTTTATTCTTCCAGGGAAGAAGGAAAGCCCCAGTCCTTGAAGGTTTCCCTACCTCCCTCCCCTCCCACAACTCCTACTAGAGGAAAAAAAAAACAGAGCAAGCCAAGCTGGCTTACTTTCATGAAGCTTCCCACATAGCTGTGGGAGTCCATCCTGTTGAGCAGAAGGACAGAGTAAGAGTTATCCAGTAGATAGATGGAATTACAAGAACTCTCACAATCTGCTCTTTGAAATCAGTTATTAATATGAAGCAGTACTAAGAGGGGTGCTTTTCCTCTGCCATCTTATAAAAGGGACACATAATGGGTGCTGACCTACTCTTCTTGGAGGAAGTGTGTCTTGTCTTTGATTTTCATTAATTCTTTTTTCAAACTGCTTGCCACAAACACCCCCTCGCCCCAGCCAAGTTTATAAATTAGCAGTAAAGGGATCCGCAGACCACAGTTGTAAGCCCTCTGTAGTTCTGCCATTTTAACACTTTGTAGAGACTTACCTCCTGACCTCAGCCACATAGTGAGACTCCTGCTCTCAAGAATGGTGGTTCCACTTCCCAAAGATTTGAAAATCAGGTCCTTTTGGATCATTCAGGATAGGGCAGGATCTAGGAAGAGAAGAGTCAAGCAATTTATTGACATATGAGGGGCAGTCAGGAAGTGAGAGCATATTTAAGGGTCAGGTAGAAGGTACCATCCATTCTTGCTTACTACAGAGTCTTAAGCAGCAACTACGCTGCCTTTTTGGTTCCCCTGCTTCTGTGGCCCAAGATCCACTCCTATATTATGACCAGCCATTTGCCAACTGTGGCAGATGCTAGGATAGAGAAAAATGGGAGGAAGCACTAAAAATATTCCTTACTGGTTTATTACTTAGTTTACAGTTTGGCCTTGATTGAGGGCAGGGATGGTGTCTACTAAATCCATTGTACTCCCCCAAGTATTCATTATAGTGTTCTGCACAAAGGGAGCACTCGATAAATACTATGGATTGGGTATAACCAGATACTTCCATTTAATAATGTAATAATAATAATGTTGGTATTTGTTAAGTGCTTACTATGTGCAGAGCACTGTTCTAAGCGCTGGAGTAGATACAGGCTAATCAGGTTGTCCCACGTGAGGCTCACAATCTTCATCCCCATTTTCCAGATGAGGTAACTGAGGCACAGAGAAGTGAAGTGACTTGCCCACAGTCACACAGCTGACCAGTGGCGGAGCCGAGATTAGAACCCATGACCTCTGACTCCCAAGCCCGTGCTCTTTCCACTGAGCCACGCTGCTTCCATTTGCTTCAACACATTTCACGGGGCTGCGTCAAAATGCCATCTACAGCTAAAGGGAAGCAGTGGAGCGGGGTATTTATACAAAGAAAATCTGGGTATATGCTAAAGGGGTCTTTGTAGAGGTTGGGAAGAGAAAGGACAATTTCTCATTTAACCAATCAATGGTATTATCTGCACTTATTATGTGCAGATCACTGTACTCAGCATTTGGGAGAGTACAACAGAATTAGCCGACATGTTCCCGGCCCATAACAAGCTCACAGTCTATCATTTATTGAGTGCTTACTGTGTCCAGAGCACTGTACTAAGCACTTGGATGAGTAAAATAAAACAGAGTTGGTAGACACATTCCCTGCTCACAGTGAGCTTACAGTTTAAAGAGGGATACAGACATTAGTATAAGTAAATTATTGCTATGTGCATAAATGCTTTGGAGCTGACGGAAGGGTTGAATAAGGGTGAAATTCTTGTCCTGTCCACTGGCTTAGGAGTTGGATGTGGAGCTTCTGTTCTCAAAAACCTCATTGGAAGAGGAAAATCCACATCCATTTTCATTGGGAAGAGGGCAACTCGATCAACTCATTTCCCTTCTAGCACTGGAATATGTTTCTTGGGGCAGAACAGTCTTTTCAGTGATCAGAGTAACATGAGCAGAGCCCTGATGACTCACATCAGCCCCCAGAATTCTTCTTGCGGGGCTGAAGCAGAGAAAATGGATTCATTATGGGATCACTTTTTCTGTTCCCTCCATCACAGATTCATCATCATAATGGTACCTGATAGCAAAGCAGAGGTAATTGACAATATAATGGAAATGGAGGTGTCCAAAATCAAGAAGGGCATTGATGGGTTTTGGTAGGCTGTTCATGAAGTTGATACCGACACGTTTCTGAAGTACATACTGCCCTCTCACCCCAACTGCTACTGGTATCTACTTCTTTCCCTGTGTCCAACCCAGATATGAAAACTTCTTCAGCAAAATCACTCAACTACTCTGACCTGATCAGGTGGGTATCCTCCAGGGAGAGGCTTCTCTCTCTCTCTCTCTCTCTCTCTCTCTCTCTCTCTCTCTCTCGTGGCACAACTTGGCCAAAACAGCTGAGAACATTTTCTAGAGCAGCAGTCCTTCTGTGACTTCCTGAACACTTAGAAGCAGCAAGATTTAGTAGAAAGAGCCTAGGCTTGGGAGTCATAGGATGTGGGTTTTAATCCCAGCTCTGCCACTCATCTGCTGTGTGACCTTGGGCAAGCCACTTAACTTCTCTGTGCCTCAGTTACCTCATCTGTAAAATGGGGATTAAGGCTGTGAGCCCCACATGGGACATCCTGATTACCTTGTATCTACCCCAATGCTTAGAACAGTGCTTTGCACATAGTAAGCACTTAACAGATACCATTATTATTATTATTATCATCAAGGATCCCCAACTTGCTTTTCTTATATAAGGAGTTGAACTGAGATCTATCAATGGTATTTGAATGTTAATTATGAATAGAGCATTGTAGTGAGCACTTGGGAAAGTACAACAGAACAGTTCGACACAATCCCTGCTCCACAAAGACATTACAGTCTACAACAGAAGAGGTGCTAGTGCCACCCTTTTAATTCCCATGGACACAGATGTGACTTTCACTCACTGATCCCTTTACCAAGACTTGGAATTTTGCTCTCTTTTAGGAAGACAATTGTATAGTCAGTCACTTTCCTATTTCAGAAACAATCAATCATTGTCAGTAATGTTTAAGTGCAGAGCACTGAACTAAGCATTATTATAGTATTTGTGCTGAGGTAGATGCAAGTTACTTGGGTTGGACACAGTCCCTGTCCCACATGGGATTCAGCCTAAATAGGAGGGAGAATGGGTATTCAATCTTCATTTTACAGGTAAGGAAACAAATACAGAAAATGTAAGGGATTCGCCCAAGTTCACGCAGCAAGCAATTGATAAAGCTGAGACCCCAATCCTCTGACTCCCAGGCCCATGTTCTAAGCCGTGCTGCTTCTCACTTGGGAGAATACAAAAGTAGATATGATCCACGTCCTTTAGTTAAGTTTAGTTAAGTAGACAGACCCTGAAATAAAATTACATATAAGTGAAGTAGCAAAATATGAAATTAAGTGCTATGGGAGATTTTAAAATAGCCCCAATTCAAACAGGTAGACTAAACTTGATGAGCTCTCCACCTGTCAGCTGTGTGACTGTGGGCAAGTCACTTCACTTCTCTGTGCCTCAGTTACCTCATCTGTAAAATGGGGATGAAGACTGTGAGCCTCACGTGGGGAAACCTGATTACCCTGTGTCTACCCCAGCGCTTAGAACAGTGGTCTGCACATAGTAAGCGCTTAACAAATACCAACATTATTATTATGACTTTAGTACTGTGCTCTGCACACAGTAAGTGCTCAATGCGATTGAATGAAATGAATGAATGAATGAATGACTTACTTTGTATTGAGTCTGCTGGAGGGGGAAGGGGGAGATAAGTGATTTGTAACTGACAGTGGTTTTATTGTTTTTTTGTTTGAAGAGGAACCAGGCAGTGACCCACAAACAATTCACTCTATCGGACAGAGCCCGGGATCAAATCAGCTTTGGACTACATCTCAAGGGCACGCAGTCATCCTGACTATACAGAAGGGAGAATAACACACTGTACCTTCAGAATTACCTCATATGCCAATGTACATAGATAAGTTACAGTGCTCTGTATTGGAGAGGCTGAGATGCTTCCAGACTGGCCCATTCTCTGAGCAGCTTAACTGTCCACCAACATTGCTAGAGAGAAGTTTATCACCAATGCCACCATTAGGTTTTGGCATCTGTGTGGGGTAGTTTTCTTAAGGTTAAGTCCTGCCCTTAATAAAAATTCAACAAAAACAGCAGGGACAAGAGAATGAAAGGGAACCATGGGAAATCATTCTCATGGAAATGGGAAAGCAGGGACAAGAGAAATCAAAGGGAATCATTCTGAATGAGAGTCATTTCATTTGAAATGCAAGCAGTTGTCAGGTACCTAATGGAAATCTGTCCCCTCTATTCCTCAGCAAAACTGCTAAAGCCGACGAATCCTTCACCCAACTGTTGTCTCATAAAGAGTGCTTACTCTGAGAAGCACCATGGCTCAGTGGAAACAGCACGGGTTTAGGAATGAGAGGTCATGGGTTCTAATCCCTGCTCTGCCACCTGTCAGCTGTGTGACTTTAGGCAAGTCACTTAACTTCTTGGTGCCTCAGTTACCTCACCTGTAAAATGGGGATTAAGACTGTGCACCTCACATGGGACAACCTGATTACCTTGTATCTACCCCAGCACTTAGAACAGTGCTCAGCACATAGTAAGCGCTTTACAAATACCAGCATTATTATTATTATTCTTATAGGGGCCGTAGTATCTGCTGAGAAAAAAACGTTGCCGTTACTGCCTAGTATGAGTATTAGTATCATAAACACTTTGTTACCCCAGCCCCACATTACTTATATAAATATTCTTATACTATATCTCTTCTATCCGTAACCCATTTTAGTATCTGTCTCCCCTTGCAGACTTTAAGCTTCTTAAATGCAGGGATCATTTCTACCAATTCTATTGTATCACACTTTCCCAAGCACTTAGTACAATGCTCTACACACAGTAAGGGTTCAATAAATATTATTGATTAGTGTTCCACCTAGGTGGAAATTGCTTAGAATGAGGCAAGATGATCAGAAGTTATTTGCAAAAATGTAATAATTCATCCATGGCTGATGCATAGAATGGAATCCCCTGCAGTACAGTACATAGCTAACTACACACTGGAAAAAAAAATGTGTCTTCCTGCTGGAAACCTAATTCACCTGTGGGCAGAATTCAAAAATAAACCACACACATTCCAACATTTTACAAGTCCCCTAACCATTGAAATCCCTCTCTCTGACCATAACCTTCTCACCTGCCTCATCTCTCACACTCCCTCCCCCTGCAAATCTTCGCTACTGCCCCACAGAGACCTCCGCTCTCTCGATCCCATCCGTCTTTCCAAAAGCATCTCTCCTCACCTTGCTGCCCTGTCCTCACTTCCCACTCTCGATGATCAGGTCTCCGCTCTCAACTCCACCCTCTCTACTCATCTCGACTCTCTTGCCCCCCTTTCCCTCCGCCGCTCTCGCTCCACTAACCCACAGCCCTGGATCACCTCCTCTGTCTGCCTCCTACGCTCCTATGCTCGAGCTGCTGAGTGCTGCTGGCGAAAGTCCAAGCACCAAGCCGACCTCACACACTTCAAATTTATCCTTTCCTGCCTTAGCTCTGCCCTCTCCTCCGCCAGGCAAAACTTCTTCTCCTCCCTCATCGACACCCATGCCCGTCACCCCCGCCGATGGTTCCGGACCTTTAACTCTCTCCTTAGGCCCCCTGTTCCTCCCCCTCCCCCATCTCTCACCCCCAATGATCTGGCCACCTATTTCCTCAAGAAAATCAACACAATCAGGTCTGAGCTCCCCAAAGTCACCCCTCCGCCTCTCCCCTCCCCCCCAACCCTCTCCCCTACTTTCCCATCCTTCCCTGCAGTATCCTCAGAGGAGATCTCCTCCCTCCTCGCAAGTGCCACCCCCTCCACCTGCGCCTCGGACCCCATTCCCTCTCACCTTATTAAAACCATCACCCCTGCCCTCCTCCCTTCCTTAACGTCTATTTTTAACCACTCAATCTCCAATGGCTCCTTCCCCGCTGCCTTCAAACATGCCCACATCTCCCCCATCCTAAAAAAACCCGCTCTTGACCCCACTTCCCCCTCCAGTTATCGCCCTATCTCCCTACTACCCTTCCTTTCCAAAATCCTAGAACGAGTAGTCTACAATCGATGCTTAGAATTCCTTAACTCACATTCTCTCCTAGACCCCCTCCAATCTGACTTCCGTCCCCTCCACTCTACCGAGACTGCTCTCTCTAAGGTCACCCATGACCTCCTTCTTGCCAAATCCAATGGCTCCTACTCCATTCTAATCCTCCTTGACCTCTCTGCTACCTTTGACACTGTCGACCATCCCCTCCTCCTCCATACCTTATCTCACCTTGGCTTCACGGACTCCGTCCTCTCCTGGCTCTCCTCTTACCTCTCTGGCCGGTCATTCTCGGTCTCCTTCGCTGGCACCTCCTCCCCCTCCCATCCTTTAACTGTTGGAGTTCCTCAAGGGTCAGTTCTTGGCCCTCTTCTGTTCTCCATTTACACTCACTCCCTCGGTGAACTCATTCGCTCTCACGGCTTTGACTACCATCTCTACGCAGATGACACGCAGATCTACATCTCCGCCCCTGTCCTCTCCCCCTCCCTTCAGGCTCGCATCTCCTCCTGCCTCCGGGACGTCTCCACCTGGATGTCGGCCCGCCACCTAAAATTCAACATGAGCAAGACTGAGCTCCTCATCTTCCCTCCCAAACCCGGTCCTCTCCCAGACTTCTCTATCACCGTGGATGGCACGACCATCCTTCCCGTCTCTCAGGCCCGCAATCTCGGTGTCATCCTTGACTCGTCTCTCTCGTTCACCCCACGCATCCTATCCGTTACCAAGACCTGCCGGTTTCACCTTTACAATATCGCCAAGATCCGCCCTTTCCTCTCCACCCAAACGGCTACCTTACTGCTACGGGCTCTCGTTATATCCCGGCTAGACTACTGTGTCAGCCTTCTCTCTGACCTCCCTTCCTCCTCTTTCGCCCCGCTCCAGTCTATTCTTCACTCCGCTGCCCGGCTCATCTTCCTGCAGAAAGGATCTGGGCATGTCACTCCCCTTCTTAAACAACTCCAGTGGTTGCCTATCAACCTCCGCTCCAAACAAAAACTCCTCACTCTAGGCTTCAAGGCTCTCCATCACCTTGCCCCTTCCTACCTCTCCTCCTTTCTCTCTTTCTACCACCCACCCCGCATGCTCCGCTCCTCTGCCGTCCACCTCCTCACCGTCCCTCGGTCTCGCCTATCCTGCCGTCGACCCCTGGGCCACGTCCTCCCGCGGTCCCGGAACGCCCTCCCTCCTCACCTCCGCCAAACTGATTCTCTTTCCCTCTTCAAAACCCTACTTAAAACTCACCTCCTCCAAGAGGCCTTCCCAGACTGAGCTCCTCTTCTCCCTCTACTCCCTCTGCCACCCCCCCTTTACCTCTCCGCAGCTAAACCCTCTTTTCCCCCTTTCCCTCTGCTCCTCCACCTCTCCCTTCCAATCCCCACAGCACTGTACTCGTCCGTTCAACTGTATATATTTCCATTACCCTATTTATTTTGTTAATGAATTGTACATCGCCTTGATTCTATTTAGTTGCCATTGTTTTTACGAGATGTTCTTCCCCTTGACTCTATATATTGCCATTGTTCTCGTCTGTCCGTCTCCCCCGATTAGACCGTAAGCCCGTCAAATGGCAGGGACTGTCTCTATCTGTTGCTGACTTGTTCATTCCAAGCGCTTAGTACATAATAAGCGCTCAATAAATACTATTGAATGAATGAATTGAACTTTTTAAAATTCCTCAGTTCTTGGCGTCAGTGAGATCAAACTTAAATCAGATTCTAGGAACATGGTAAGCTTAGGAACACAATAGGATTTTTCAAGACCGGGCTGATGGACAAAGTCTGATTTTCCATAAATCCACCTGGGGAAACCGCTGAGCTTTATAGGGAGGGGACAGCCTTTGTGGTAGCAGTTTGGGAACATCTTCTGTTGTTCGAGCTGCTTTGTGCAGCATCCCTAATGAGGTGATAACGAGTGTGTGTTGGGGGTGGAGGGGAGGTGATTCAGCAAGAAGCAGGGAAACAGTAGAGGAAAGTCTTCCTGTTGCTGCTAGCAATCTGCCCCTTGGGTTTTGACATCAAATCTTAGCCTCCCCCAATCTCTACTCATCTAAAAAAATAAAGCCCCTCTGAGGGCTCTCAGAAAATATTTGTTGACTTACAAAACACTCCAAGGGAGAGGCAACATAATTTGAATGAAACCAGAGCAAATCACATGGAATTGTAGGATATGCAGGATGGACCACTAGTAATAATGATGGTATTTGTTAAATGCTTACTATGGGCCAGGCACTGTACTAAGTGCTAAGGTGGATACAAGCAAATCAGGTTGGACACAAGCCCTGTCCCATGTGGGGCTCAGTCTCAATCCCCATTTTACAGATCAGGTAACTGAAGCATAAAGAGGTGAAGTGACTTGCCCAAGGTCACAGCAGACAAGTGGTGATATGCACCCATTCTAAGTTCTTCAGGTAATTTTACACATCTATGAGGGAAACTGAGCTGAGTCCCTTTAGAGTCGAGTCCAATCCCTGGATCCACCCCAGCCTCAATTCCCCTTGATGGGAACATTTGTGGGTCTGGAGATGAGCAGAGCAGATATTTCTACCTCCCTCACTATCATTTCTATGTATTTACTTGGCATGCTAAAGGCGCTCCAGGTGCAAATTTCATAGGAAGTGGATAAAGCACAGGCCTGGATGTCAAAAAGGTCAGGGTTCTAATCCCAGCTCCACCACTTGTCTGCTTTATGACCTTGGGCAAGGGCAAGTAGCAATTTATCAGTGCCTCAGTTACCTCTTCTGTAAAATGTGAATTAAGACTGTGTACCCTATGTGGGATTGGCCTGTGTCCAACCTGATTATCCTGTACCTACCCCAGTAAGCAGTTCCCCAGTGCTTATTACAGTACCTGGCACATAGTAAGTGTTTAAATACAAAAAAACCCCAAAAAACAAAAACAAAAAAATTGAAAACTGTATCTGTGGCTGTAAACAAACTTTACAAGCAAAGTTCATGCTATTTGAGGTTGTGAATGATTGAGGCATCTCCCTTTCCAGGTAGTCTCTGAACGCCCCTCACAGGCTCACGAGTCTTAAATACAGCAGATAGCCGCTGGCCAGCATTATCCTAAATCTATTTGAACAAAGGTGGGGCGGGGGGGGGGAAGACTGCTGTTCATCCATTCTGGCATCCACTAGTCTGGGCTTGATCCAAGACTATCGATCAACCTGCAAGATGCACATCCTTTCCCTAATCCATCCTTCTATTTTCCTTGCCAACCCAGGAACTACCTCACTGGCAGAAAAAAGCTATATACTTGTGGAATTGTCTCCCTCAAAATTTCCTGACCATCCAGATAAATTCCCCTTTTGTTGTTAAGTTTCCTGCCAAATGAAAGATATATGTAGTGTAGGTGGGACTCCACCTGCTAGGATGCTATGAGCTCCAGATGGACTAGAGAAGACACACTCACTTCTTGAACATTGCCCCCACTTGGCATCAGTTGGCAGGGTATGAGGACCTCACATCAGAGTTCTGGATTGCAGTCAGCTAACCTGTATTGTGACCACTTATTATAGTCCTCAAGATGTATTTATTGTTAAGAGTTATGCTCCAGTGCATTATGATATATGTTCAATAATAAGATAATTATTATGTGCCAAGTTCTGGGGTAGATAAAAGATAAATGGTTGAGAAAATGGTCCCTGCCCCACATGGAGCTCTCAGTGTACGAAGGAGAGAGAACTGGAGGCACTAACTGGACTGGAAAACTGGAGGAAATTAAAGCACTGAAGAAAGAGGCACAGATTGTCTAAGATCAACCAGCAGGCATGTGGAGGAGTCAGGACTAGAACCCAGGTCTCTGGGCTATCTATTCCAACCTCTTCCAGTTAAACTACCCTGTAGAGGATTGCCTTGTGGAAGATGGAAGCACAGACATAATCAGGACTTCTAAGCTGCTAATTAATGGTGGACTGAAACAAGGCCTATAAAGACAAGGAAGGCAGAGCACATCCCTTTAGAGACACACTAAAGCAGTTTCTCAAACCATGAAAGATATCTGGGGAAATGCTATACGGCACCCAACCAGCCCACCATGCCTTTCCCTGATATTCAATACACCCTGCTTAGAGCTCTGTGGAAGTAAGGCCTAACATTAGTGTAATTGACATTATTTCTGTAGTAATTAGAATAAAATAAAACTAACCCGAACAGGGAACTCTGCAAATAAGGCTTAGGTTGTGTAGAGAGAGAATGAAGGGGTCTTAAAAACTAGACCTGGTGTTTATACTGCTGGGAGGTGTCTATAACACCCCCAGGATGACTCATGTGTATGAGGACAAGGAGAGTTTCCCCCTTGGGGTGAGCCAGGGGAACACTTGGTCATAAGAAGAACCATGGCCTAGTGGAACGAGTATGTGCCCCAGCTCTGCCACTAGTCTATTGTGTGACCTTGGAAAAGTTACGTAGCTTATCTGTGCCTCTGCTTCCTCATCTGTAAAATGGGGACTCAATGCCTGTTCTCCCTCAATAATAATAATTATGGTATTTGTTAAGTGCTTACTATGTGCCAGGCACTGTACTAAGTACTGGAGTGAATACAAGCAAATCAAGTTGGACACAGTCCCCGTTCCACAAAGGGCTCAGTCTTCATCCCTATTTTACAGATGACGTAACTGAGGCAAAATGAAGAAGTGACTTGCCCAAGGTCACACAGCAGACAAGTGGCAGAGCTGGGATTAGATCTCATGACCTTCTGACTGTCAGGCCTGTGCTCTATCTGCTATGCCATGCTGCCCTTTCTTTTGCAACTGTGAGCCCCATTTGGGATCTGGTTATCTTGTATCTACCCTAGGGCTTAGTACAGTGTTTGACACATATAGTATGTTCTTAAATACCACAATTATTATGATTATTATTATAATAGTCTCAGGATGGACCTGGGTTGGACTGAGAAGGAAAGTCATTATCCTCTCCCCCACTACAGGGGGAAAAATAAGAACCAAATTGGTCTGGAGCCACTGACATTCTTTATTTTTTGAGTTTAGACTAGGAAAAAACCTGCCATGAACTACTTCTTAATAATTTGGATCTGGTACCCTAACAATCATATTTTTGAGCACTTTGTGCACAGCACTGTATTAAGCACTTGGGAGAGTACAATATAACAGAGTTGGTAGACCCATTCCCTGCCTACAAAGCAGCCAGTGCTGACTTCTGCAGAGGGGAGAATGCTCCTCTTGGCAATTCTCTTTCAGCCTCACAACAGACCTCTTTGCTTTGTAGAAAGAGTGGGACCTCCCCAAAAGACTAAAGAGGTGAGCCACAGACCAGTTGACTGACAGGTTCTTGTTCCATTAGACCTTTGCCTGGTAGCAGGTACTAGCATCCAAAATGATAATAATGATACTTATTAAGCACTTACTATGTTCCAAGCACTGTTCTAAGCATAGGGTAGATACCAGGTAGTTGGACACATTCCCTGTCCCACATAGGGTTCACAATTTTTTAATCCCCATTTTACAGATGAGGTAACTGAGGCCCAGAAAAGTGAGGTGACTTGCCCAAGGTCACACAGCAGACATGTGGCAGAGTCAGGATTAGAACCCATGACCTTCTGACTCCCTGGCCCATGCTCTATCCACTAAGCAATGCTGCTTCTTCTAATAGACCCAAAAAGACCTATGTGGTTAAAAACATCCTTTGGGATTAGCATAAATCTATGATCAAGGAAGTCAACTTGCCTGGATTCTCATCCTCCTTTCCATGCCAACCAAGAAATGGGAACCTAAGTTCCCAGGGCAACAGAAGATGTGTTAAGGCAAAAGTCCAGAGATGGCAATCCAAACTTAAAGCGCTAAAGCTAGCCACTTGGATTCCATCTATTTTCCTCTCAGTTCTCAGACAATCTGGGGAAACAGACCCATTGACAAGTGACCAAGGACAGGCTTCAACTCAAATTGTTTGTAGAGAACTGAAAAGCAAGCAGAAAACTCAAGTGTGGTGTTGCTCTCAAACATGATTGAAGGCTTTCCCCTTGGTCTTACCTCATCATCATCACTGGTGCATAAAAGCCACCTGCCAGCAATCAGGACTAGGGCAACCAGCTTGACAGAGATAAGTTATATTGGAACCTCAACTGTCAGAGCTGAAGACAAAGAAACACCACAGCAGGTATAAATCAGGGAGAAGAAAATTCCCAGAATTACAACCATTCATTAGAAAAACAAGTACAGATACCCAAATATCTTGAAGGAGGAAAAAAAACCTTATGCACTTATCTCCCATTAAAAACGCTAACTGATAAAAATAAGTCGATTAACCTCCACACATTTTGTGGTGGGTTTTGCTGGATTTCTTCCAATCACTCGTGAGGAAGAAAGAAAATAGACAGGGAGATCTAAAAATCTTTATGCAGTAGGCTGGCTCCATGAGAACAGAAAAAAAAAAATAGTTCAAGAGAAACTGATTGTCAATGAGAACAAATAAACAAGATAAGGAGGATGGAGTTAATGGTATGAAATAAAAATCACTGGGACAAATTTTAAACCTCTGCATCTATTTGCTTTCCTTTCATTTGCTTTTTAAAGACCTGAAAATTGAGTAGTAAGCAAAAGCAAAATCATAAATAGCTAAAGAAAAGGGCAGCAAAGGGTGAGCTCCTTGTGGGACAGGGACTGTGTCCAACCTGATTGACTTGTATCTACCCCAGTGCTTAGAACAGTGCTTGGCACCTAGTACACACTTAACAAGTATCATAATTATTATTACTGCAAACTCATTGTGGGCAGGGAATAGGTCAACTCTGTTGTACTGTGTTCTCCCAAGTGCTCAGCTCAGTGCTCTGCATGCAGTAAGCACTTACTAAATACTACTGCAGCTTGGCTAGCCCACCTCAAGGCTAATGCTGCTTGTTGATGGCAGCAGTGGGTGGGTAGCAGAGAGGAGGGAGGGAAGATGGAGGTAAGTCACCCCAAGAGAGCTGGAGGGGCAGGTGAGAGCAGTTTCAGCTTACCCTGACACCCATTGAGGACAATGGGGAACCCCACCTGGATCAGATGGGGCTGGGTCCTGCCAACAGAGGTCCAGGAACGGAGCCACCATCTTGGTTGCACTTTGGCCCCATGTCCACTCAAAAGAGTGGAATAGACCACCTACTTCTTAGGCAAAACTGTGTTGGAGCAAAGCTAATGGTGTTGGTCCCATAAAATGTGGGCAGGGAATGTGTCTGTTTATTGTTGCATTGTACTCTCCCAAACACTTAGTATACTGCTCCGTACACAATAGGCACTCAATAAATACACTGAATGAATGAATGAGAGCCTCTATTCAAGAGTCACATTTGATACCAACAAGGACCAGACATGGTTCATAAGCCACAGGTTGCAGACCCCCTATTTAGATATTCACCTTCCTGAATATAAAACTAAAAGTAAGACCATTACTAGGTGAGGTCAACCAGCCCAGGAGTCTGTCCAATAATAGCAACAAGGACTGTTTGTTGGTTGCTCTCCTTGACTGATAAAAACATTTCTGGATGGAACTCTAATATTCCTACTACTATTATTATTTTTGTGTCAAGCACTTAGTTCTAAGCACTGGGGTAGATTCAAAATAAGCAGGTCAGACACAGTTCCTGTCCCAGATGGGGCTCACAGTCTAAATAGGAAGGAGTAGTATTTAATTCTCACTTTACAAACAAGGAAACTGAGGCACAGAGAAATGATGTGACTTGCCCAAGGTCACATAGCAGGCAAGTGAGAGAAGCAGTATGGACTTGTGTAGAGACTCTGGGCCTAGGAGTCAGAAGGACTTGGGATCTATTCCTGACTCTGCTGCTTGTTTGCTGTGTGAACTTGGGCAAATCACTTCACTTCTCTGTGACTCAGTTTCTTCATCAGTAAAAGGGGGATTAAGATTGTGAGCCCCATGTGGGACAGGGACCGTGTCCAACCTGACTAGCTTGCATAGCACATAGTAAACATTTAAGTACCCAGTTATTATAAAGTGGCAGAGCGGGGATTAGAACCCAGATCTACCTTTCCCTCTAATAAACCACTGTGGACCTCTCATCTATGAATTTATCCAAACTTATTTGGCTTGTTAATATTTCTGGCCTGCACATCTTCTTGTACTAAATTCCCTAGGTGTTCATTCAATCATATTTCACTCAGTCTTTTACTGAGCACTTACTTTATACAGAGCACTGTACTAAGTGCTTAAGAGAGTACAATACAATGATACACATTCCTGCCCACTTCTGCCACTTGCCTGCTGGGTGACATTGGGTAAATCATTTCACTTTCTCTGTTCCTACATTTCCACGGCTATAAAATGAGAATTCAATATCTGTTCTCCTTCCCCCAGACTGTGAACCTCATGTGGTTGTACGTGTACCCATATTAGGGCTCGGTACATAATAAACACTTAAATACAACAATTATTATTAGCTGGCAAGCAATGTGGCCTAGTGAATAAAACATGGCCTGGGAGCCAGAGGTCCTGGGTTTTAATCCCAGCTCTGCCACTTGCACACTGTGTGACCTCGGGCAAGTCTCATAACTTCTCTGTGCCTTAGTCTCCCCAACTGCAAAATGGGGATTCAATACCAGTTCTCCCTCCTACTTAGATTCTGAGCCCCATGTGGGATAGGGACTGTATTTGCTCTGATTAACTTATATCTTCCCCAGTACTTATAACAGTGCTTGACACATAGTAAACTCTTAACAAGGTCCATAACAATTAATGCTACTTACCGCCTGAAAGATTAAATGCTTCTTGTTTTAGAGCTTCACTGGCTGCCCCTCTCACCCTCTATTGTGGAATTTGGTGAATGGCAATTTCAATTTCTCCCTATCTATAACCTTCATGCTTCTGTATATTTCACACACGTTCCTTTCAGCCTTCATTTCTCCAGGCTGAAGAATCCTAACCTTTTCAGTTTATCTTCATAGAGAAGTGCCTCTATCCTTTGGACATTTTGGGGTCCTTCTCCACATCAATGATATCTTTCCTAAGAGGAAGTGAAGCAAAAGGCTGAACTAGAAGACCTCTCAAAATCTCTTCCAAGTGAATAGTTCTATTCCTTCTCCCTTTAACACAGCAGGCGAGGGGCAATCCTATAACATTATTTAATCACTCACCAAGGGTGGTGTGAGGTTTGGTTAATTAACTTATGTAAAACTCTGTGATCCTCAGATGAGAAAAACATGCAAAATACTATAGAAACATAATTACAAAATTATGTGAGCCTGATATTGAGGCAGTAAGTCTTCTGCCCCAAGGAAAAATAATCAAAAAACTGTGGTGTGATTGTCATGGCCTTGAATAAAGCTTGATAAATCCCACGGGACTTTCCAAATATTAATATTAAAAACAGGCTACAAAATGGCTGTAAACAATTAAGGATAAATTTTCAATATGTTCTGCAAAGATTAAATCCTAAACTCTATGAATGTTAATGTGAATAAGGAGATCATATTGTATTCCGATGTATCTCGTGGCAGCTTTGCGGCCAAAGTATCACGGCAAAAATCAAAAGGTTCTTAGACAAGCCTCGATATTTTATTTTCAAATAATCGGAGACTGAATTGACATTATAGCACACGTTCTCATTAACACCTGTATATGGAGATATTTGCATGTTAATTTTTTTCCAATCTTTGTTCCAGAATGGATGAGATCTCGAGTATGTTTAATATAATAACTGGATATAGAGGAATAATAGCATGATTAAGTAGAAGGAATGATACTCCTTAGTGAATTACCTACATTAATGTAAATGGAAGCTCTGTTAAAACAAAATATAATGTGTGCCATAAATGGCTCCATTAAATTAAACCTTTTCCACCTCATCTCATGGGCATGAGTGGAGGATATGGAAGATCAAGATAGAGGAAAGGTACTTACTGAGATATCTATTGTTCCGTGATGTATTTCCCCACTGGTGTAAATTCTTTTTAGACATTATGTACCTCCTTTACACTGTAAGCTCCTTGTGGGCAGGAGACATGTCTATCAAATCTGTTGTATTGTACTATCCTAAGCACTTAGTACAGTGTTCTGTATACAAAAAGCGCTCAAAAAATATAATTGATTCTCTCCCCAATCTCTGATCTCAACATTGGAAAAAGAAAAAAAAACAGAAGCCATCTGGGTGGGCATTTGGGGACCCTCGGGGTGGAATTAGTGAGCCCATTTGAATGGTGAGGTCAGAGTCCAGAGTCCAGTAACAACTGGATTTCAGATATAGTACCTGAGCACCATGGCCTAGTGGAAAGAAAGAGGCCTGGGAATCAGAGTGCCTGGGTTTTAACCTTGGCTTTGCCAATTGCCTGCTTTGGGAGCTTGGGCAAGTCAGTTAACCTCTCTGAGCCTCACATGTAAAATGGGATCCAACACAACAATATAACAGACACACTCCCTGCCATCAATGAGTTTATAGTCTAGATGTGGGGACAGAAATTAATATGAATAAATTACAAATATATACATAAGTACTGTGGGGTTAGAGGGTGAGGTGGTGAATAAAGACAGTGAGTCAAGGCAATGCAGAAAATAAGAAAAGTGGGAAAAAAGGAAATGAAAGTTTGGTCAGGGAAGGCCTCTTGGAGATGTGCCATCAATCAGACTTTAAAGGTGGAAAGAGTAATTGTCTGTAGGATATGAAAAGGGAGGGCATTCCAGGCCAGAGGCATGATGTGGGTTAGATAGGCCGAGAGTTAGACAAGATAGAGGTACAGTGAGTAGGTTGGCATTAGAGGAGCAAAGTGTGAGGGCTAGGTTGTATTAAGAGGTAAGGTAGGAAGGGGTATGGTGATTGAGGGCTTTAAAGCTGATAATAAGGAGTTTCTGTTTGTTGCAGAGGTGTATACGCAAGCATTGGAGGTTCTTGAGGAGTGGGGAAATACAGCCTGAACATTTTTTAAGAAAAATGGTCAGGGAAGCAGAGTTAAGTATGGACTGGAGTGGGGAGAGACGGGAGGGCAGCAAGGAGGCTGATACCATAATGAAGGTGGGTTAAGTTAGCAGTTAATATCATTATTATTGGAAAAGAAGACTCTCCAATTGAAAGAGTCCTTTCCCCTGATAAAAAGGAAACCACTTTAAGTTGACACCACTTTTTCCTATGAATGGAATGTTGAGGGCTGCTTAACACTAGTTGGTTTGGACACGATTTTTAATTATCTAATTTTCAAAGATTAGGTATACTGTCATTGGGACTGTCCAACTTAATTGAATGGAAAGTTTATCAGTTATCCAGTTGATTTAAGAGAAGCAGCGTGGTTCAGTGGAAAGAGCACGGACTTGGGAGTCAGAGTTCATGGGTTTGAATCCCCGCTTGGCCACTTGTCTGCTGTGTGACTTTGGGCAAGTCACAACTTCTCGGTGCCTCAGTTACCTCATCTGTAAAATGGGGATTAAGACTGTGAGCCCATGTGGGACAACCTGATTCCCCTGTGTCTACCCCAGTGCTTAGAACAGTGCTCGGCACATAGTAAGCGCTTAACAAATACCAACATTATTATTATTATTTACCCCAGGAAGATAGGCAACATGGGTTAGAGACTCCAAAATGGATTGGAGGGTGAGAGGTACTGATTTTTTCCACAGGAACATCTTCATGACTAATATCAAACCTCCACTTCATTTAGGTTGGCTAGACCCAGCCATGTCCTTGTTCAAAGATTCAACCCCACCCCTAAAAAAATGGTATCAAGCAATCAGTGCTGCTTCATACTAAGTGCTTAGGAGAGTGCAATACAGATTTGGTAGAGATATTCCTTGTCTACAACAAGTTTCTCATTCCATTTTCTGCTCCTGGGCTCCTAGGATGACCTGATGAAATTCAAAAGACTTTCATTTGAAAAGATTTCCCATAGGGTGTGAACACAAAGAGGGAACTGCATAGATCATAAACACCCAATGAGTCACACAAAGGAAAAAAAAATTAAATAATAGCATGCAGAACCCTGATATCTAAAATTGTAACCTAAGATTGGAAGATGAGCACATCTCCTACAGCCCAGACTGCACATTCCGGTCCTCTAGTTCCAGCTTACTCACTGAGCCCTGATCTGTTCTATCTCAAGGCCAACACTTTTCCCACATCCTCCCCCAGCCGGGGATTCAGATCCAGCTTGCTAGTGGAGAAGGTAGGTTACCAGGGATTCATTCATTCACTCATTCCATCATATTTATTGAGCACTTACTGTGTGCAAAGTATTGTTCTAAGTGTTGTGGGGCTCTGGGGCCAGCAAGGTTCTAATCAGTCAATAATATTTAATGAGCACTCACTAGGTATAAAGTAGATAGCCAAACGACTATCGTACTGGTACAAGCTCTCATAATATCCCAGCTGGATTATTGTGTCAGCCTTCTCTCTGATCTCCCTTCCTCCTGGCTCTCCCCACTCCAGTCTATTCTTCATTCCGCTGCCCGGATCATCTTCCTGCAGAAACACTCTGAGCATGTCACTCCCCTCCTTAAAAACTTCTAGTGGTTGCCTATCAACCTCCACACAAAACAAAAACTCCTCACTCTGGGCTTCAAGGCTCTCCATCAACTTGCCCCTTCCTACCTCACCTCCCTTCTCTCTTTCTACTGCCCACCCTGCATGCTCCGCTCCTCTGCCGCTCACCTCCTCACCATCCCCCGTTCACGCCTATCCCGCCGTTGACTTCTGGCCATGTTCTACTGCTGTCCTGGAATGCCCTCCCTCCTCACCTCAGCCAAACTAACTCTCTTCCCGTCTCCAAAGCCCTGAGAGTTCACCTCCTCCAAGAGGTCTTCCCAGACTGAGCTTCCTCTTTTCCCTCTGCTCCCTCCTCCTTCCCCCTTTCAACTCCCCTCTGCTCCTTCCCCCTCTTTTCCCCTTCCCTCAGCACTGTGCTCATTTGTATATATTATTACCCTATTTATTTTGTTAATGAGGTGTACATCTCCTTGATTCTATTTATTGTGATTATGTTGTCTTGTTTTTGTCCGTCTGTCTCCCCTAATTAGACTGTAAGCCCGTCATTAGGCAGGGATTGTCTCTATCTGTTGCCGAATTGTACATTCCAAGCACTTTGTACAGTACTCTGCACATAGTAAGTGCTCAGTAAATACTATTGAATGAATTAATAGTGGACAGGTTTCTTGGAAGAGTACAGTAGAATTAGTAAATCACCCTGTGCTTAAGGAGCTTGAGATCAAGCAGGGACCTGAAAGCTATAGCAGATCAAAGGGTGGGCAGCATGGCCTAGTGGATAGAGCATGGGCTTGGGAATTAGAAGTAGCTGGGTCCTAATCCCTGCTCTGCCGCTTGTCTGTCACTTGGGCAAGTCACTTCACTTCTCTGTGCCTCAGTTTCCTCACCTGTAAAATGGAGATTGAGACTATGAGCCTTATGGACTATGTACCTCCTGATTATCTTGAAGCTACCCCAGAGCTTAGAACAGTGCCTGGCACCTAGTAAATGCTTAATAAATACCACATTTATTATTATTATTGCCATCTGTGAAGTGGGGGAACTTTAAAAAGGCAGTGAGAACTTTGTTCCAGTAATCCCAGACCCTGGGCCACAGAGATAGAAGTCCTCTGAGGATAGGTTAGTTGTCCAACAGAGGTGGGTCCTTGTCTCTTGGATTCAAAGTGCTTATTTAGAATTTGCCCTTCTTCCCTCACCAGGCAGTCCACCCAATAAGTCTAGACCTTGGCACTATAACCCAGGAGTTAGACCTAGTGAAGGGGATTCACTAGGCCCATACTGAAGAATTAGCTTGGCCTTTGTGGAGAAAGTGGCTTGAAACTATGGATGGTAGAAAGTCCCAGGAATCCAGTGTTAGGCTATCACATAGTAAAAGAGGTGAAGTAAGTTAGGACTTGTCCCAGGGGCTTATGGGGAGTGCAGTATTGCTTGCCTAAAGATTGCAAGCCTTTAAGAGTCAACCCTTTTTTAAAAAATCACATCTCTTCCAAGAGGCCTTCCCTGACTAAGCCCTCATTTCCCCTATCCGTTCTTCCATATGTGTCAACTCTGCATGTGGCTGTGTACTCCTCAAGAACTTTGATATTTACCCCAGCCTCATGTTACTTATTTACAACTCTATTTCCTTGTGGGTAAGGAACACATCTACCAACTATATCACATCACTCAAGTGCTTAGTACAGTGCTCTGCACACAGTAAATGCTCAATAAATACCATTGGCTGACCACATGTGATAGTTACTGGGACAGTAATTAGAATATATAGATTGTCTCATCTGTTTTCAGTCATGGTATTAATATCTAAGACCCAACAGGAACCCCTTCTAGACTTTACATTCCCTGGGCCAGCTCCACTCACCCTTCATGTTGGTCAGGTTCCTCAGCCTACTTGGCTCCCCAAGTCTATGATAGCGTGGGAGGTCCCTTTTTCAGCTCTCTTACACAGTTTAAAAGGTAATGTGACATTGAACTCAAATTAACTTTAATCTCTCCATCTTGAGGTAGAAGAATGAAAGACTGAAATTATGACATGATATTCAAGCTAGGCTCCCCTACACAAAGCAGTTCTAAGACAGAAAGCTACTAAAATGAACAACAACAAGATAGTCCCCTGCAGGGGTAGCAATATCTGGCAGAAAGCAGCTGAAAATGCCTGAAAGTATGGTCATGACAACCAGTGTTCTTGGCCTTCCCCAATAGTCCAACTTTGGAATGAAACACTGCTGAGCTGATATATAATGCTAAGAGTGATGGAACTATTTGTTCTGGCTGTCCACAAATTTTTACTCAGAATTCACTGCTCCAGATGATTTGTGTGACAGTGATCAGGTGATATAATTTATCCTCATGAAAGCTACTACAGGAAGGGTGCAAAGCTAGGTTAAGAGCAGCCAAGCCTGAATTTAAGTCCAGAATCTTGTTTCATGCTCCAGGACACGTTCCTGAATTTCATGGAGAAAAATCTGAAACCTATCTGATCAAATTATCCCCTTGACCAGTTGCTAAAGGCAGCAGAATCTGCTGTAGCATTCTTTATGTATCCCTTAACTGATTATGCAGAGAAAAACAGTAGATTCTCCTTCAAACATTATTGGGGTTGCTTGGATGTATGTTTCTCCTACCTTCTAATATATCACATCAGGATTGGCACCTTCAACACTGTTTGCAAAGAGACTGTGCTCTTCTCCAATTCTAGCCTGGAATTCAGCAACATTAACAGTGATTCCTCTAACCACTCCAACCAGGTAGGGCTGCCTTTGAAAGGCAAGACCCTGGAAGTTATTCAACAGCTGGAGAACTTGGCACCACAGGTGATGACAAGTCAGTGTAAACTGCCCAGGCAAGGTCTAATATCCAAAGAAAACTAAGAGAGGAAGTAACCACGTGGTGCTCCATGCTGATTGGACATGCTAGGGGGGAGCACCCCCCACAATCAGTGTCTCAGTTAGAAAGGCTCCCTCAGCAACTACTTCACTGGCTCTGAGGCAGCTTGGAAAGAGCTAGGGTCTAAGAGTCAGGAGATATTTGTTCTTAATCTCATTTTGCCATTTCCCTGTGTGACCGTGGGCAATCACTTAACTTTCTCTGTGCCTGAGTTTCCTCATCTGGAAAACTAGGGATTCAATACCTGTTCTCCCTTCTCCTTAGATTGGGAGCCGCATGTGAGACAGGGACTGTCTGACCTGATTATTTTGTATCTATTTTACTACAGTTTCAAATGGTGCACACCATCTACATCTCCTTCATAAGGGCATTCATGATTAAAGAACTTTTTTCACTGATTCTCTCTCCCTTGTGCAACAACTCTGTACTTGGATCTGAACCCTTTAAGCACTTGATATGCATGCCACCCTCAGGCCCACAGCACTTATGTTCATATTCATAATTTAGTTATATTAATGTCTGTCTTCTCTTCTAGATTTTAAGCTCATTGTGGGCAGCGAACATGTCTACCAGCTCTTTTACTGTTCTCACCCAAGTGCTTAGTACTGTACTTTGAACACAGTAAACACTCAATAAATACCACTGATATACAGCACAACAAAGCCAGGTTTTTAATTGTTGGGCTAGGAGGTCAGGGGGAGGGAGAAATAGGTGAGAATTTTTTTTCTTTTTAAGTGCTTGTGCCAGGTACTGTACTAAGTACTGGGGTAAATACAAGCTAATCACATTGGACACAGATCCTGTTCCACATGGGGCTCACAGTATTAATCCCCATTTTACAGAAGAGGTTACAGACACAGAGAAGTTAAATGACTTGCCCAAGGTCAAACAGCAGACAAGTGGTCAAGCCAAGGTTAAAATCCAGGTCCTTCTGACTCCCAACCCCACTCTCTATCCACTAAGCCACCTTGGTTCCTAGAAATAATATCCATCAAGGATTAGTAACTGCAAAATGGAAGTGGACAATAGTTTAGAAAAATGAAGTTAGGCTCATGCTCCTCTTGGACATTATGCATATCTCACAGGACCTAGTGTCAAACAGGACCATAGCCTGTCAAATATGGCCACAGACTACAGCCTGAGCCAAAATAACTTCTTCCCCTCCCCCAGCTTCCCAGGAACAGCCTTTCCTGCTGCCTTTCCCATTAGAGACCTATGTTGGTTTTTGTTTATTTTTTAAATGGTATTTTAAGCACTTATGTGCCAGGCACTGTACTAAGCACTATAATACTTACAAGCTAATCAGGTTGGCACTGTCCCTGTCCCATATGGGGCTTCACACTCTATCTCCTTTGAACAGATGAGGTAACTGAGGCACAGAGAAGTGACTTGCCCAAGGTCATGCAGCAGAGAAGTGGCAGAGGCAGGAGTAGCACCAATCCCAGCTCTGCCACTTGTCAGCTGTGTGACTGTGGGCAAGTCACTTCTCTGTGCCTCAGTTTCCTCATCTGTAAAATGGGGATTAAGACTGTGAGCCTCATGTGGGACAACCTGATTACCCTGTATCTACCCCAGTGCTTAGAACTGTGCTATGCACATAGTAAGCACTTAACAAATACCATAATTATAATTATCATTCTGATTCCCAGGCCCATGCTCTATCCATTAGGCCATGCTGCTAAGTAAATATGATTTACTGTTCTATAGCCCTGGTAACTCCCTTGGCCAGACAGGTTATTGAGAGCCTGGAGGGCCAGTAGCAACCCTTCCCACCTCTTCCACTCGGCCAAGTGTCCCCATGAATGTGTTTGCTGAGCCGGGAGCAGTGGTGGCCGGAACTACAAGCCTATAGTAAAAATAACCATTCCCAAACCTCCCACCCAAGGAACTGGCCAGAGAGGGACTCAGAAGAGGTCACTAGGTAATCAGGAGTCAAAACTGCAGGGCTAAGGGCCAGAGAGACTCTAGTTTTGCTTTTTCTACCCTCACTTGGACATAGTAAAGCCTCCTCAGGCTTTAAGTGATCCAAGAGACAGGAAGACAGAAAGCAGTGGGCACAAAAAGTGACTTCACTCCCCCAGCTGAAACCCAAGATACTACTTTGCCTAGTGGCAGAACCCTCCTACAGCCTTAAAGAATGTCCAATTTTGCATCCAGCTCCTACAGTTCCCTGTAGACTGTAAATTCCTGGTGGGCAGGGAGCACATCAATCAACCCTATTGTTTTCTTTCAAGTGCTGAGTACAGTGCTCTGTAAATGCTCAATAAATACCACTGATTGATTACATGGCCTATAGTGGTTAAAGGTTTAGTTTAGAACACACTGAAGAGCTAGGGCCTGGGCGTCAGAAGACCTGGATTCTAATCCCAATCCTGACATGTCTGCTGTGTGACTTTGGGCAAATCACTTAACTTCTCTGTGCCTCAGTTACCTCATCTGTAAAAGGGGGATTAAGACCGTGAGCTCTATGTGGGACAGGGCCTGTATCCAACCCAATTACCTGTATGTACCTCAGCACTTAGTACAATATCTGTCACAAAGTACTTACATATCTTTAAAAAAAAAAACTGCTCAATTTTTCTTCAGCAAGCACTGGCTCTTATGGACAGTGTGACAGGTTTCCCCCACACAATTCCAAATTTAGTTGCCAAAAACCAGCTTGCCATTTTCCAATGCAGGCCCCTACTCCCTCAGTCAGTCTGCCATTATTCTATTCAACTGCAGGATGAAGATTCTCAGGCACGGAGCAGGATATTGAACATGACTAGTTGATCTATCTCACTTGAGTTTCTAGAAATTCCTTTTTAACTTGACAAATACTAAACACTTAAAACTTACTCTAACATTCTCTATATTAAACACAGACTGTAAGCCCCAGTAGGACAAGGACTGTGTCCAACATGATTAACTTGTATCTAACCCAGGGCTTAGAACAGTACTTGACAAGAATAAGCACTTAAACACCATAATAATGATTGAGAATGTTTTTAATCATTTGGAGTCACATGAGAAATCTTCAGGGAAGGAGAACTTCTTAAAACATAAAACTCCTCTAATAATGTACAGATTGCTCACAAGTAGGATTAGTGCCTTTCTCAGTTACTTACCAGCCTCCAGCACAGCTGTCTTCCATTATTTACTCTTCCTTAGCTTAGTTTAGACCCCCTCCCCACTCTCAAAATTATAGCCTGATATTCCAAGCCCCAAAATATAGTTTGGGAAGAGAGTGACCTAAATCCATATCCCCTTCCTTCCTCCACATTCTCACCCCTCACTCCCATAAACCTTACCCTTATCCCCTCTGTTCAACCCCTAAGGAGTCATCCAGCTCTAGTTCTCAGCTGCTGTTGCTTTAAAAGCCACCCAATTACACCTGAAAAGCTCTCTAACAATTGCCCGGGGATTGGAAACTCTGAAGAGCCATTAAGGTAGACCAAATGAGTTATCTACCTTCCAGTCTTCCTTAAGAGCACAGCCCAGCAGATAAAAATAAAACTCAAACATAAACGAACTTCTACTGACCTCCCTTGGCACACCGATCCCAGCTGAGTCTTAGATTAACTGGAAGAGACACTGTTAATGGCCACCAAGCTGTGAAACCATGAAATTAGAGTAAATACACCCCTTAAGCTTAACTGGTATGCATGGTTAATGGCCTGGAGATTGGAAACATCTCTGGATTACTTCACTTTATCTGGTGGAGGGATCTGACATCCTATATAGAAGCATGGCTTGTACTTCACTGAAAATGTTACCCCAGTGCATTCAGGCTCTTGTGGCCATTTGCAATCTTGTAAATGCTTTCATACCTCTCAAGCTAGATCAAGTCAGTTTGGCTAAGAAGCATGCTTTAATTTATATATGCTTTGCCCTTCTTTTTTTTTTGCTGCCCCTCAGCGCATACAAATATGCTTTAAGGGCCTGGGCACTTTAAAGATGCTAAAGAAAGATGCCCTTGGGCTTTTAAACACTTAGATGAACAGTTCCTTGTTAAAAATCCTACTTGAAAATTCACTCCTGGGCACAGCCTGCTGGGAATGCCCATCTTCTACCACCTGCAATGATACATTTCTTTCTGATCACTGAGTCAAGAAATGGTCCCTACCACAGACTCCATGTTTCCACCTAGGTGAGCTGCAGTCCAGTCAGGGCCCCAGAAAATAGGGGCTTCTTTTGAGGGGAAGCCATATAGGTTAATTGAGGTGGGATAATCATCTGAACAGAGGAGGGAAAGCAGCAGAAGGGCAAATTCAGTCTATTATGTGACAAGATTCTGTCCAGTGTATCTGTCCCTCTCCCCAATCACTGCTTATGATTGAAAGTGTGGGTTTGGGGAGGAGAGGGGTGTCTTACTCAGGAAAATCTCATAATCCTGGATATAGTTCCACATTTTAGGATTCTAAGTGTCCCTCTGGTTTGTTAGTTTGCTTCTGATTGCACTACTATTGCTACGCATTTGTTTCCATAGGACAGATGGTGGATAACCAAGCTGTCAAATTGGATGATTGCTTTACTCCCCCAGATATTTGAGCATTGTACTGTATATGGGCCATTGCAGCCCTAGATCTCCTTTCCTAGCCGAAACACTCTTTGGAACTACCCTAGGAGGACCCAGAATTCCCACTGCATCCACAAGCTCCTAAATCCTTTTGATCTATCCCTATCAGGAAAGGACAAGCTCAATGTGGCCAGGGAATATGTCTGTTACAGTGTTATATTGTACTTGCCCAAGGGTTTAGTACAGTGCTGTACACACAGTTAGCCTTCAGTAAATATGAATGACTGATAGGACTCTGCAGAGCCAATCCTCCACTTCCAGGCTCTCAGGTAAACAGAACAAGGACACACACTGTTTTGAGAAGCAGCACAGTCTAATGGATAGAACATAGGCCTGTGTGTCCAAAGGACCTGGCTCCTAATCCCAGTTCTGCCACTTTAAGGCTGTATGAACTTGAGCAAATCACTTGAACTTCTCTAGAGCTCAAGTCCCTCATCTGTAAAATGTGGATTTAGAGTGGGAGCCCAAGGTAGGACATGGACTATGTCCAGCCTGATTATCATGTATCTACCCCAGTGTTTAGTACATTGGCTGGCACATAGTAAGCACTTAAATTCCATTTTTAAAAAACCAAACAAGGAGAATATTGGGGCCCAACGGAGAAGCAGCGTGGCTCAGTGGAAAGAGCACGGGCTTTGGAGTCAGGGCTCATGAGTTCGAATCCCAGCTCTGCCACTTGTCGGCTGTGTGACTGTGGGCAAGTCACTTAACTTCTCTGTGCCTCAGTTCCCTCATCTGTAAAATGGGGATTAAGACTGTGAGCCCCACGTGGGACAACCTGATTCCCCTATGTCTACCCCAGCGCTTAGAACAGTGCTCGGCACATAGTAAGCGCTTAACAAATACCAACATTATTATTATTATTACTATCTTCCCATCAGAGCTTGGATGCAAGAAGCTTGAAGAAATTTGGTCTCCATCCTCCTCCTTCAGCTTCCCACAAAAATTTGTCTCTCCAACAGCCAATGAGATACCCCACCCAGATAATACCACAAAAGCTAAAGTTTTTCTTGCTTTTCAATAGGCAAATAGAAATAACCTTAAGTTAGGTAGCAAAGATAATAGAAAGTCTACCCCAAATGCCTTTCACTTTTCTCTGAAGCCCAGTGAGAAACCTTAGCCCAGTGAGAAAAGATCATGGGCTGAGGAGTTAGAAGACCTAAATTCTTTTCCCAGGTGTGCATCCTTGAATAAGTCACTTTATTTTTCTGTGCCTCAGTTTCCTCATTTGTAAAATGGAGATTCAATACCCATTCTTCCTCCTACCTAGACTCTAAGCCCCAAGTGCAAGAAGGACCATGACTGACCTGATCACCTTGTACTTTCCCTAGTGCTTAGTACTGTGTTTACCACATAGTAACTCTTAACAAATGCCATTATTATTTTCCTCCAAAACCCTTTCTACCTTCCTGCAAACATCCTAGTGCACATTGCCATGGTCTATTCCCCTCACCATCCCTTAGGAAAACCAACATTTGGAATTCAATTTTCTCCTCACAGCTTTTAAATGCCACAATACCACAAGTGCCCTGTCTTTCCTTCCTCCTCCCCAGGAAGTGACTCTCTCCCACCAAAAATCTTAACCTCTAAACCTCAGCCTAGAGATCATTTTTTTCTACTTTCTGTTCCAATTCTAATTTAAAATAGCTGTGAGGCTTCTGACTGGCAATTAACTAGCCTCCTGCTCTGTGACTGGCTGTGTTCCAGGTGGAGCCATCATCTAATTATCTGGTCCTTATGCAAATCACCTTTTCCTGAGGGAGCAGGTACTGTACTAAGGGAGTAAGGCTTTATCTGTTCTAACTACTACTACTACTAATAATCATTATACTTGTTAAGCACTTACTATGTGCCAAACACTGTCCTAAGCACTGGGGTAGATATAAGTTAATCAGGTTGGACAGGGATTGTGTGAGCCACATGGGGCTCACTGTTTAAATAGGAGGGAGTAGGATTTAATCTCCATTTTATAGATGAAGTAACTAAGGCACAGAAAAGTTGGGGAAGCAGCGTGGCTCAGTGGAAAGAGCCTGGGCTTCGGAGTCAGAGGTCATGGGTTCGACTTCCGGCTCTGCCACTTGGCAGCTGTGTGACTGTGGGCAAGTCACTTAACTTCTCTGTGGCTCAGTTACCTCATCTGTAAAATGGGGATTAACTGTGAGCCTCACGTGGGATGACCTGATTACCCTGTATCTACCCCAGTGCTTAGAACAGTGCTCTGCACATAGTAAGTGCTTAACAAATACCAACATTATTATTAAGTGACTTGTCCAGGGTGCTACAGCAGAAATGTGGCAGAGGCAGGATTAGAACCCAGGTCCCCAGACTCTAAGGCCCTTGCTTTATCCACTATACCACACTGCTACTTCTGAGCCCATAACCACTAAGGAGATTTCAATATATTGTTAGATTTCTAGCTACTCAACATGTGTTTGTGGATTGTTGTGGAAGAGGTAGAACACGAGCCACAGAAATTGGAAGGTACATTGAAAAGTAGGTAAGAGATGTCTTTGTATAACCTACCCTGCCATATGAGTAGCAGCATGGCGTACTGGATAGAGCACAGGTTCTGAGAGTCAGCATGTCAGGGGTTCTAATGCCAGCTGTGCCATTTGTCTACTGTGTGGTCTTGGGCAAGTCAATTCATTTTTCTGAGCTTCAGTTACCTCATCTGTAAAATGGGGATTGAGAGTTTAGCCTCATGTGGGACAGGGACTGTGTCCACCCTGATTTGCTTGTATCCACCCAGTGCTTAGTACAGTGTCTGGCCCATGGTAAGTGCTTAACAAATACCATAATAATTATTATTATACATAGTGTGGTTTCCTCTAGCCTGTAAGCTGGTCCTCTAAATTATAAACTTGTTGTGGGAAGGGAACATGTCTATCAACTCTGCTGTACTATACTCTCCCAAGCATATAGTGGTTGTATTGTACTGCTGTGCACACATCAAGTATTCAATCAATACCATTGATTGATTGCTTTCTCTTGAGTTGAAAGTTTTCATTTAAACTTGAGGCAGAGATTAAAGAAAAAAGTTCTCATAAGCTTTTCAGTATGACATTTTGCTTCGAAGAAAAGGCTCAGGCTCGTTTCTGCCTACAACCCAAGGGCTATCATTCACATCCCTACTAAATCCTCCAAAATGACACTTAAACAACTCATCCATCTTTTACCTGCCACAATGCTGTGGAGATAAATCTCAGCTTCCCCTCAGAGGAGTTGACATATCAAAGCACTTGCTCTTCTACACTTATAAAGCTCTCTGGTCCTCTTTATGCCAGGATTTTTGGACTGCATCTTAGACTGAAGATCAAAACCTGATGAGCAGGTTTCCCGGGAACTTTACTCGCACATTTCAGTAGAGGAGTCTTGCTTTTAAGAAGTCATTTAAAAGGTCACCCGATCTAGAAGAAATATTCCCATGTCATATCAATGGCTAAGATCAAACCACTTACCTGTAAAGGCTCAGTTCAAAGCAAAAATGTCAATTGACCAGGAAAGCATTTAGTAAGTCTGCCAGGAGTGTGTCTTAATCTCTGCTTTCCAGACTAGGGACAATGTCTTCCCAAGCCTAGAGGTGTTCTTCAATTTATAACATCTGACATTTACATTACTTTTATGTCATAATCCTCTTGTCTCATACAACATAACACCTGCCCAAAGTCATTATGTGGACTACCACTCCCAATAAGGTGTAGTCTAGGAAATCCTGCAGATCTGGGTCTTTTATTTCCAGTATGCCCACAAGATGGCAATAGCAAAGGAGCAAAATTCATAGGTTGCATTCAGTCCATACCCACTGTTCCCGGGAGTCTGAGGTGACTGCCTTCCTCCTTGCCCACCCCATTTTTGCTCCTTGACCTTCCCCCTACTTCCTTGCCTCCTTCCCTACTGCCTATTTAATACAACCAGGAACATCCTGCTTTCCAAAAGGGACACGGCTTTCTCCATTTTTCTCCTTTTTGATTAAAATTGGTCTGCCTTTCTCTCCTCAGCCCACCAGCATTTATGTACATGCCCATAATTTGTTTATAATAATAATGATGGTATTTGTTATATGCTTACTATGTGTCAAGCACCATTATAAGTACAGGGGCAGATACAAGTTAATCAGGTTGGACACAGTCCATGGCCCAACTAGGGCTCACAGTCTTAATCCTCATTTTACAGATGAAACAGAGGCAGAGAGAAGTTAAGTGATTTGCCCAAGGTCACATAGCAGACAAGTGGTAAAGCCGGAATTAGAAACCAGAGACTTCTGACTCCCAGGCCTGTGCTCTACCTTCTATTTATTCATTCATTCAATCGTATTTATTGAGCACTTAATGTGTACAGTGCACTGTACTAAGTGCTTGGAAAGTACAAGTCAGAAATAAAGAGAGACAATCCCTGCCCACACCAGTTTTACAGTCTAAAAGGGGGAAAACAGACATCAAAACAAGTAAACAGAAATCAATATAAATATTTATATATGTATATATCTCTAATCCTAAATCCTGTGGGGCGGGAGGGGAGAGCAAAGGGAGTGAGTCAAGGTGATGTGGAAGGTGGGGAGCTGAGGAAAAGGGGGGCTTAATCTGGGAAGGCCTCTTGGAGGAGGTGAGCCTTCAGTAGGGCTTTGAAGGGGGAAGAGTGATTGACGGATTTGAGGAGGGAGGGCGTTCCAGGCCAGAGGTAGGATGTGGGCCAGGGGGCCAATGGCAGGACAGGCTAGACTGAGGCACAGTGAGAAGGTTAGCACCAAAGGAGCAGAGTGTGTGGGCTGGGTTATCATAGGAGATAAGTGAAGTGAGGTATGAGGGGGCAAGGTGATAGAGTGTTTCAAAGCCGGTGATGAGGAGTTTTTGTTTGATATGGAGATGGATAGGCAATCACTGGAGATTTTGAGGAGACGGATCACATGCCCTGAACATTTTTGTAGAGAGATAATCCGGGCAGCAGAGTGAAGTATGGACTGAAGTGGAGAGAAGCAGGAGACTGGGATGTCAGAAAGGAGGTTAATGCAGTACTAGGCCATGCTGTCTCTCTACCCATAACTTCATTATCCTGGGGACCACTAAAGAAGAGCACTTATTGTCCTGCGTCTCTCCGTTATTAATAAGAATGGGATTTGGAAAGCAGTGTGGCCTAATGGACAGCGCACAGGCCTGGGAGTCAGAGCACCTGGGTTCTAATTCCAGCTCTTCCACATTCCTGCTGCGTGGTCTTGGGCAAGTCACTTCACTTTTCTGTGCCTCAGTTCCCTCATCTGCAAAATGGGGATTCAATACTTGTTCTCCCTCCTATTTAGACTGTGAACTCCATGTGGGACATGATTACCTTGTATCTACCCCAGGACCTTAGTAAAGTGCTTGGCATTTAGTAAGCACTTAACAAATAACCCAGTTTTTATTTATTAAAACAATAATTATGGGTCAAATACAGTACTAAGTGCAATATCATCAGGTCAGATACAGTCCCTGTTCTACTTGGGGCTCACAGTCTTAATCCCCGGTTTACTGCTGAAGTAACTGTGGCATTGCCCCTAAATCAAGGTGGAACTTCCTGGCTATTTGAATACTCTTGAAATTTTTAGACTGTAAGAGCAGGTATTGAATTTCTATTTTACAGATGAAGAAACAGACACTGAGAAGTTGGATTCTAATCCCAGCTTGTTCATTTACTTGCTGTTTGACCTTGGGCAAGCCAGTTAACTTCTCTATTTCCCTCTCTGTTAAAAGGGGATTAAAGACCTGCCCTGCCTTTAGACTGTATGCCCCATGTGGGACAGGGATTGTGTCTGGTGTCACTGTATTGTATTAATGGAATTTGGAAGCACACTGTATTCATATTTTAAAATTTTGAGAAAGAACTGAGGATGAAATGTCCATGAACTAACCACAGTACTGATAAAAGAACAAATGATAACATGTTTACCTCACAGGCTATAACTGTTTCTCACACATATCTAGTGTCAACCCAGAAGAATGCCTTTGGGGAAATGAAATCCTTTCATCATTAATTTTTGTTGACTGCTTTTATAGATCACTTGCTAGCTCCTTTGCTTGATGGCCATTTTTGATACCTCATTAATACACTGCAAATGTGAACACCTTAGGAGAAAAACAGAGCATTGATATGCAGACATAGATGCTGATTTTAGCTAGTTTAAGGACATAGATATTGGGATTACACACTATCCTGAAGGCTGTATTCTTGTAGGGGAATGGAGTATAGAGTGCCCTTATTTATATTCAGTGCTATTTTTAAACTATTGTCTTGCAAAATCAAATATAATAAAGCAGCCTTTCTCCAGCTTGCTCTCTCTGAAGACAGGCTGCCTCTTAAATTACAGCAGCCTCGGGAGATCCTGGGATTTGGATTCATCTTCTGCAAGCTTCCCTGAATACGAAAGCCTAGCTCAGGTATAAGGTCCATCCTTTGGAGAAAAGAGGAACTTAGCTTTTGAGACCAGATCCTTGGGGTATATTTAGGTGTGACTAGCAGTGGGAGAAGACAGATCAAATCATGAAAATCAAAACCCAGACAACAAAAATCCCATAGCCAATGCCCTCACAATGCAAAACTCTTAGCACATAAGGTATATACACTAGGGTACTAAACTATGAAGGAAAATTTCTGTCTAGCCCAAGCAGGTTGCCTACATTAGAAGCAATTAACTAAGGCCTTGAGAACCCCTTCAGGATATTTTGAGGTACGAAAGATGAAATCAGGATTAACCATTATAGAAGACAACAAGGTTATAAAATGGAAACTGCAATTTGCTTAGTTGGCTTTTGTCACCTGCTCTGTTTTTAGCTGATGCAAATGTTCATTTCTGGTGGGTGATGGAGAATTTAAATGTATATGGGAAAGTGTATTTGTGGGGATAGAAGTAAATGGGGGCAGTGGAGGAGTGGAGTAGCTTGTAATCGAGATGGTATTTAATGGGGGTGGAGAATATACCTCAGGTGAAATCTTAAGAACAGAGGGTGCAGTATAAAACAATTGAGAGCCATTTTTTTAGCTAGGAAACTGAGTTGAATGATCATTACAGTACCTGGTGTAAATTCTAATTCCAATAATTCTACAAAGTTACTTTGAGATCTGACAATAAACATGAACTTCTCAGTTTCTTCCTCAAATATTACAGAATGAGCTGTCTTTATAAATGTGGCATTGTTCTGGGACCTTCCAAAATACAGTATCAATAAGTGGCATGTGATTACTATTGTGTTCATACAGATGAAGATTCACATCTAAATTTTTAAAATTTGAAACATATTACCTCAATAGCAGGCTTTGAAAATGAGGACCACAGGTTAATTACAGATGGCATTAAAATCCCTGACATTTCAATGCTTTCTTAATTTCAATCTGCTATGTCAAACACAGGGTTAATAAACATCTGACTAGTTTTTACTCTGCCAGTCATTATTTTCAATTCCTTTTTTCTGTCCCTGTTTAAAACAAAGTGCAATTTCACTTTAGGTTTTTCTTCAATTTTCAGAATTGACTCAATGGGAATTACCTCAGTGGGGACAAAATTGGCCTTTTAACCCCTAATTTGCTTGTGTGAAACCATCACGTACCCATGTTTCTCCCTAGCAGAGTCCTCTAAGAAGCCAAGCCAAGAAAATTCCAGCTGTGGTTATCCAGATGGAGAGGCGATATTCATCCCAATTTACCTCCTTCTTTCTTGAACTCAAGCCAAGAACCAAGAGAAGAGTGGGGAGAAAATAGGAACTTTATTCTGTTCATTTAATATGTTATTCTTCCTGCTTTAGCCCCTTCTCTCCCCACATCTTTTCATGTTTCATAGATACACTTGTGTCCATTTCAGCTGTAGCTTTTTCCAAAGTAGGATCTGGAAACTCAGGACTAAACTATCCCAGAAAATCCAGGAATTGGAAAATTACGCCTGATAATTCAGACAAAAAAAGATCTTCTGACTCTCCCAGCCTCAGTTCTAATGAAGTAACAGTAGGATTACCTATGTAAACAAATCAACCCAGCACAACAGACTGGACAGGTCACTTCAGAATCATTCCCTCCTCTGATTCTTATGTACATATTATGTTTCGTATGTGCATATGTCTGGGAAGCAAAGGTTCTGCACTAAATGGTATCTATAAAAATTTAGAAATAAGGTCAGTTTGCGAAACAAGCCAGTGGAAATTTATGACTGAATTTTCTTTCCTTTCACAGAATGTGCTTTCATCATTCAGACCTTAACATTTGCTGAGATTCTGTTATTTTTTGAATTGGGAAATGGAATTTAGCAAAGCTTTTGCAATTATAATTGAGAAGGGGGCACCCCTGCTTTAAGTTGGCCAACTGGATATTGAAAGTATGGTTGGGGCCCAAGAGAGGGACAGATTTTCAAAATTTTCCACAAGTGAGCCCTCCAAGAGTCAGGGATGTTCAAAGAGAATGTCAGTTAAAGGTGCACAAAATAGGAAAAATGTTTGCTGGAGAAAATCAATGGAGAATTAAATTAACATAGTACCCCTTTAGGGAATTAAAGAGACAATGGATCCCAATAATGATGAAAATGGTTAAACTAGCATTTCAGAATGGAAGCAGGGCCTACTTCTCATGCAAATTTTGGCATTTGTTAATCACTTTTTTGTGGTATTTACTAAGTACTTATTATGTCCCAGAGACTACTAACCACTGGGGTAGATACAAGCTAATGGGGTTGAACACAGTCCATATCCCACAAGGGGCTCACAGTCTTAATCCCCATTTTACAGATGAAGTAACAGGCACAGAGAAGTGAAGTGACTTGCCCAAGGTCACACAACAGACAAGTGGCAGAGATGGGATTAGAAACCAGGTCCTTCTGACTCCCAAGCCTGTGTTCTATCCACTAGGCCATGCTGCTTCTCTGTGTGCCAAGCACTGTGCCAAACACAGTATAACTTCTTGTGTCAAGTTAGCTTCCCAATAATGAGACAGTTACTAGAGACAGACTTCAAGTTACAGACAAAACAATACTAGGTTTGCAGTTATTTGGAAAAGAGGACCATTAATAAAGAGTCTTGCCTTTAGGTTTATAAGCTCATTGTAGGCAAGAACCATGTCTAACATCTTCGTTATACGTACTATCCCAAGAATACAGCAAGCACTCAAATACCATTGATGATGATTAATTACCAACCTCAGGGCAAAATATCAATTTATCTGAATTAGTTGGGGTGTGTTCTGGTTCTAATCTAGAACCAGCCTTTTAAAATAGATAGACTAATCAGAATTAAGCATACTTGAAATCACCTGGGATTCCATTAGCAACAAGAATCAGTAAAGTGATAAAGGAGTTTAATATCGCCATGGAAAACTGGAGGAGAGGCTTGGTTGGGAGGATTGGAAAGAGTCCACTGACTGTTCCTAAAAGATAAAACTTCAAAGTCTGTTTTTAACTTGGGGTCCAGAATCCATCTCAGTATCAATATATTCTTAATTTGTCTCTTGTATACCTGACTTTGTCACCAGGGTAAGAAAGTCTTTTTGCACATAAATTGTTCCTCATTCTCCATGAGTTAATCTGACAATGAGTTTCTTATAATATCCTTTCAAGGACCAAGTGGGTTCACGATGGGATCCATATAGCCCTACAAAATAAGAGGATACCACAGCTTAACCACTGAAGTATTCTGGCCGCCTGGGCACAAAGAACTGGCTTCTTCTGATAACAGATTCAAGGACAACTAGTCAGTTCAAAACACATTCCCAAGACACCATATGCAAATCTTTCTCCAGGAAAACAAAACAGCCACTCAGTTTCATTCATTCTTGGATTTTAATCATGCATAGTTGCTTTTCTGTTTTTTCCCCTGGCCTTCACGGTTCCTAAATTCTAAAGCATATTTCACTTGCCATCTTTCTAACACCTCAGAGAGTCCTCATATAGCCGCTTATGTAGTTTCCCATATTACGCTAATCAGCTACCTCAGGCCAATACAATTAAGCTTAATTAGGTGGTACCTTTATTCCTTCACCTTCTCCTCCAGAGGCACTTTACTCTGAAGCTGAAAGCCAGGGTTAGAGTAGACGTATGTCTCCCCAGAAACTTTCCTAATAAAAACACTGTGAAGATTAATTACCAAATGTCCATAAAGCACTTGGAACAATTCAAGGAAAGGCATAATGAAATACCACAGTTTCTTGTAGTAAAAAACTTTCAACTCTCACCCTCAGAAGTCCTTTCCTAATCACTTATTTGGTGGAGAAACTCTTTTAGGTATTACAAGGTGGGGTTTTTTAGCATTAGCTTACCAGAAAGCTCCAGTAATTGGCATTTCCGCTATTCCTTCCAACAAGACCATTTTGGCTGATTGATCCCTCCTTGGAAACCCTCCAATCCATTAGGAGAAGGAAGCTACAGTGCTCAGACTATATTTTAATCTTCTCTTGGGTACACAGAAGGGTTAAATATTATTGATCTCAGCAGGATGGCTTTGAGAAGCACATATTGAACAAGCTGCAAAGCTTCGTTAATGTAACTAATTATAGTACCTCTGCCCCAAATAGCAATAACTTCAGGGACTGCCACACATGAATTTCAGAATTCAGCAAGGGTTCACCTATTTAGTGAGTTCCCTCTTCTCACAAATGTTTGCTCCGCACCATAGTTCCTTGAGCTAATAGGCAACAAGAGGGTCTTAATTCCTAATTATGCAGCTCTCAGTAGCTCCCAGAATGATCTCTACTAGGTCCTTCCTGGGACAACCCTGACTCTTATTTAATTGGAACTTTGGTCAACCCACATCCAAACCTTTTTTTCTTTTTAAAGATATTTGTTAAGTTCTTACTGTGTGCCAGACACCGTACTAAGCTGTGAGGTAGATATAAGCTAATCAGGTTGGGGACAGTCCATGTTCCACATGGGGCTCACCATTTTAATCCCCATTTAACAGATGAGGCAGCTGAGGCACACTCATGGGAACTGACATTCCCAAGGTCACACAGCAAGCGATGGAGTCAGGATTAGAACCCAGGTCCTTTTGACTCACAGGCTCATGTTCTATCCACTAGACCATGTTGCTTCTCAAAATTTTTCCCATCCTGCAAGATAACAGAGCTTTTACTGTGCAGAATTAAACAGAGAGCCTCTATCATCATGAAGAACAATAGGAGGTGATTAATTTTCTCTCCTGGGGGGGGGAACAGGAGTCCAGACCTGTCCAATGTAAGCACTCCATAAATACCCTTGATTGATTGATCACTCAGTCTCAGCCGCAGCCTGGCCTATCAGAAAGAGGATGGGCCTGAGAGTCAGAGGATCTGGACAAGTCACTTAATACTAATAGTAATAATTATGGTACTTGTTAAGCACTTACTCTGAGCTAAGCACTGTTCAAAGCACTAGAGTTCCCTGTGCCTCAGTTTCCTCATCCATAAAATGGGGATTAAATCCTACCCCCTTCTATTTAGAATGTGAGCCCTATGTGGGACAGATTCTGTATCCAACATAATTATCCTGTGTCTAGACCTCTAGACCATAAGGCCAGGAATGTGTCTATCAACTCTGCTGTATTCTCCCAAATGCTTAGTACAGTGCTCTACACACAATAAGTGCTCAATGAATAATTACATTAACTATGGTATTTGTTAAGCACTTATGCTATGCCAGGCACTGTTCTAAGCACTGGGGTAGAAACAGGATAATTGGTTGGAAACCGTCCCTGTTCCACATGGGGCTCACAGTCTTAATTCCCACTGTTCAGATGAGGGAACTGAGGCACAGAGAAGTGAAGTGACTCACCCAAGATTACACAGAAGACAAGTGGCAGAGCCAGGATTAGAAGCCAGGTCCTTCTAACACCCAGGCCCATGCTCTGGATAGAACCCAGTGTCTAGTATAGTGCTTGGCACACAGTAAGTGCTTATTAAATACCACAGTTATTAATTATTATTCAGAATTAATAGTAGTAGTAAAGATATTTATTGAGTGCACATTAGGTTCAATGCACAAGTTAAGCATAACCAGGTCTGTCTGGCCAAAGCTTCCAAGTGGTCCAGATCATCACCCAAAGAGGGGAAATGAACTAAGTTGTCCTATAATAAACTGGAACTCACATCCAAAGAACCAAGCCCTAGACCCCAGACCTAGTATAGCTGGTGCTAAGTACATCCAAATTCTTCCAAAGATGAAGAACTACCTATTTAAGGAGTAAGTGAGATTTTGGGTCAAGCTGAAATTATTGCATCATAAAAATATTGTCTTTCTTGGGCTGCTCCTGATATTGCTTCTTAATACAGTGCTTCCAGTGCACAACAGCTTCACTAAATATGTTACTTTCCAACACTGCTGTTCTAGTATCAAGATTTATTTTTCCAAGATCTGAAACCTTTGTGTTTTTTTAGTGAGTTTCCTTCCTGGGAATAAATTAATCCATAAATCAATCAATCAAGGTTATTTATTGAGAACCTTGAGTGTGGAGAGTACTGTACTATGCACTTGGTAGAGTACAATACAACAGAGTTGGTAGACCTACTCACTGTCCACAACAACCTTACAGTTTGGAGGAGGAAACAAACATAATTATAAATTAGTTAATTACAGTTATTAAGTGATGTGGGACTGAGGGTAGGTTTATACCAATAAATCTTAGATCCTCAAAGTCTTGGTAGATTAGTCCATTTTCCTAAAACAGGTCTGCTTCTGAAATGTTCTCATTCTTGACAAAGTCTTGTCATACATGCTTATGAGGATATCTAGTTTGATGAGGCTAAATTCAGAATGTGGTGACTAGAAACGTGAATTCCTCTTGTTGAGATTTAAGGCAAATGTGTGGTCTTGGGTTTCTAATTACTGAACTCTGCCCACATCCTAATAACTTCACTTGATCCTCTTTATGGAGGTGTTTGGATCCATCTCTTTTATGTGTGAAAAATAGCTCACGTTGCCTTTTTCCCATGAAAATTGGCTCAGATCCCTCCTTGGTTCAATAACCTTTTTTTAGAAGTGATTTCATTCTGGCTCCTTTATAGAGCAGCCCCTTAAGAACAATTATGTATATACATTAGCAGCCAGAGACTCTGCAGAAATACACCTGAAGAAGAGGGCTGAGGGGATCTCCCGGGTCTCGAATCCTCTTGATTTATGGAAATTTTCCTTCACCTCCCTGCCTTTCCTCTGCAGGGCAGGGCTTTCTGGTGTGATGACCAAGGGTGAACTAAGATTCTTTTGTCTATGCAAAAAGGGTATGGAGCAACTGGATCTGACTTGAATCCTCTGGTCACTGTGGAGATACTAGGAATGCTGCCCCTTTCCCAAGACCTACGATTTGAGGTAGCAAATGGTGACAGATCAATCAATGAGTAGTGCTTATTGAGCACTTATATGTAGTGCACTGTACTAAGCGCTGGAGAGAGTACAACAGAAACCAGTCCAAGGCTGTGAAAGGTGAAGGAGGACAGAGGGGGCACTTGATACTTTCCCCTACATGACATAGAGTTCGAATGGGACTAGTCAAGAAACAGGCTCATGTATATGTACTCCATGGAGGCTTAAAATTATTCACCGTGCTATAGCCAGACGTCAGGGTTCCTGCAGTGTGGGAGGTGGGCAGGAAGAGACACACACATACACACCAGAACCCCCCTAAAGAATGCCAGGGTATATTGTGGTAGAGAGCAAGAGGGGTGGTGAGCTAGCTCTATGTCAGCATCATGCCAGTGATGGTTCCCATGGTTGGTGAGGAAGGAGTGGGAATGGTGAGGAAACTGAAACCCTACCATGTCTCACCTCACTGAGGCATGGAGCTTGGTGTGGCACTGGATTTGTTCACTTTATTCACCCCTCCCACAGCACTTAGATACATCTCTGTAATTTATTTATATTAATGTCTGTCTCCCCTTCCAGACTGTAACCTTTGTCAGCAGGGATGTGTCTAACAACTCTGTTGAACTGTACTCTCCCAAGCACTTAATACAGTCTTCTGCACATAGAAAGTGCTCAATAAATACTACTTATTTATGGATTGATAATGGTGTGTCACATCAAGAACTGTGAATAAGCTTCTGTCCTGAGACTTAAGGAAGGTGGAAGGACTGCTTAAAGTGATTGCCTTAGTAGCCACTGAGGTCTCTGCTCTCCAAGATAGCCAATCATTCAATCAATCATTTATTGAAAACTTACTGAGTTACAACTTACAGAGTTGGTAGCCAGTTGTTTTTTTTCAGGTTTCTCCCTGGACTGTCCTCCTCACAAAATAATTTAGCGGATTCTTTGGTCTGGAATCTTCACCTCTGATGGCATAGTCCCAGCACTGATTTTTCTGTTTAGAACAAGGACTACAACCCAGAATTTCTTTTGATGGTATCTGCTGTTTGCTATATGCCAGGCACTATTCTAAGCACTGGGGTAGATATAAACTGAATAGGTTGGACAAAGACCATGTCCCACGTGGGACTCACAGTCTTAATTCCCATTTTACAAATGAGAAGGGTTCCCAGGTCTCCTTATTCCCAGAGTTGGGACCTTTCCACTGAACCAACAGCAGGGCTAGTCGGATTTACATTTATAGGAAATGGTGGCATTATCGACAGTGTCAGCATTTTGGAATATGATGAACAGTCAATCAACAAATTAATCTCATTTACTGAGTAGTTACTGTATGCAGAGCACTGTACTAAGCACTTTGGAGAGTACAATGAAACAAATTTGAGACTCGTTCCCTTCCCACAAGGAGCTTCAATCACATATCCTGGGAGGAACTCTGCAGCAAGGGCTGGATTTTCATCTGTCTAGCATGTAAGTCACGCTCGTAGAGTATGAAATTATTAACTGTCTCTTGGAAATAATCCAAGCATTGCAGTTTATTAAAGGAAATAAAGTGTCCTTGAGGACAGTTTTCTTAGACCAACTCTAAACTCACCACTAATTCACTAATGTGAACAGGTGAGGGGTTTTTTGGGTGTTTTTTTTTTGCTTTTGGAACTTGGGACTTTATCAGTGACCCAATTAACTGGTGAGAGATGATGATGGTAATAATGACATTAGCCACCTACCTGACTCCTAGGAATGCTGAGAGGTTTAATGAGAAAATGTTGGAGAAGTTCTTCAGAAAGTTGTATTAAGAGTGAAAGTATTTTGAGAAGCCATGCAGCCTAGAGAAAGAAGCATGGGCCCGAGAACCAGAGGACCTAGGTTCTAATCCCATCTCCACACTTACTTGCTGTGTGATCTTGGGCAAGTCACTTAATGTTCTGTAAAATGGGGATAAAATTCCTGATCTCCCTCCCTCTTAGACTGTGAGCTTCCACAGAACAGGGGCTCTGTCAATCTGGTTGTATCTATGACAGTGTTTGGGCATGTTGTAAGTGCTTAATAAATACCACAATTACTATTACTTTGTGCTTCTTTATTTGGGAGGGACTAATGAAGGCTATTTTTTATGGGCTTCTATATTTCATGTGGTAGATGTCACACAGCTAAAGCAAATCCAACCTTATCCCCGCACTTGGCTCCCTCAAAAGAAACCTCCCCATTATATTTAAGCCTATGTGGGTATCCAGAGTTTTGCTATAGGCAACCACTGGGAAGTACGGATGGTGTAAAAGGGTGTTGTAGTGTAGAAAGTGTGGTACGATGTCCACAAAGGCACGCATTATGTTATAAACCTATTCAAATGTTTCTACACCCACATCTCCCCTCAGAGGCCCTGCACACAAACTTGAACACCCCCCAGTCCAAAATTGTCCTCTTCCCTGCAAATTCCATTCCTCATTTTGACTTTCCTGGATTCCCCAGAATCTATAATTAATTTATATATTTAAAATCTGTAATTTATGTATATTGATTATTTCATTCAATCATATTTATTGAGCACTTACTATGTGCAAAGCACTGTACAAAGCATTTGGGAGAGTACAATACAATAACAGACACATTCCTGCCCACAACAAGCTCAAGATTGCCTGTCTCCCCCTCTAGGCTGTGAACTCATTGGCCCATTGTGGGCAGGGAATGTGTCTGTCGTTGTATTGTATTCTCCCAAGTGCTTGTACAGTGCTTTGCACATAGTAAGTGCTCAATAAATATGATTGAATGAATAACTGAATAAAATCAGGGTGTGGGCCTGTCAACAGGCAAGCCACCTTTTTGGGGATTATCACTGCTTCCAGGTTTTCGGACCTCTCTACCTCTCTATGACAATAAGTTTCAAGCTTATCTCTCTTAATAATGATGATAATAATAATAATAATGATGATGAATATTTGTTAATCATTGTATTAACACTAGGGTAGAGACAAGATAATCAGGTCCCACCTGCGGCTCACAGTCTATGTAGGAGGGAGAACAGATATTGAATACCCATATTGCAGATGAGGGAATTAAGGCACAGAGAAGTTTAGTGACTTGCCCCAGATCACACCACAGACAAGAAGCAGAGCAGGGATTAGAATCCAGGCCTCTGGGCCCCAAGGCTTTCCCCATGCTTCCTTCTTTGTCCCAAAATGATCTTCCCTTGATTCTTGGGCCAGGATTTTCAAGAGCATGTTGTCCTGACAGAGAGGTCCCTCTGATCATGATGCTCCTAGTGTTAGGTGTTCAGGAGACTTGTTCCCATGTATTTTCCAGAAAGTTGCCAAGACCTCCTTTTTCATCTGATTTTTCTTTCTTTCATCATTCTTTCATCAATGCACTGGGTGGTGAGTGGGTTTAGGAGCACTAGGCAATAACAATAATCATAATTTTGGTATTTTTTAAGTGTTTATGATGTACCAGGCATTGTACTTAGTGCTGGGGTAGATACAAGCAAATCAGGTTGGATACAGTTCCTGTCCCACATGGGGCTCACAGTTTCATATTCCCATTTTACAGATGAGGCAATTGAGGCCCAGAGAAGTAAAGTGACTTGCCCAAGGTCACACAGCAGACAAGCAAAGAGCCAGCATTAGAACCCAGGTCCTTCTAACTCCCAGGTCCGTGCTCTATCCATTAGGTCATGCTGGAGTATCCATCTTGACAGGAGATGGGGTCTAGAGAATCAGCCCATCAATTTAATGTCAACTTAGCCAGAAGACAACTTGAGAAGCATCACTGCCTAGTGAAAAGAGTACAAGCCTAGGAGTCAAACCTCAGGCTTGGACCTCAGGCAAATCATTTAACTTTTCCGTGACTCAGTTACCACATCTGTAAAATGGAGATTAAGACTGTGAGCCCCATGTGAAACATGACTGTGTTCATCCTGATTAGCTAGTATCTACCCCAGCACTTAGCACAGTGCCTGGTACATAGTAAGGACATCACAAATAATATTAAAATTTTTTTTTAAATTAAAGGAAAAAAATTTACTTGCTTTCCTCTTTGTGGCAGACTTTCACCAGCTCTGCTGGTCATTTGGTCCTGAACTTTAGAGTTAGACACTGAGGAGGAGCCAGGGGCTGCTTCCTTGTCACACAGCAAGCGCTTAACAAGTACCATTATTAAATACACTTGCCTCGCCTCCTCTGGGCTGTAAGTTTGTTGTGGGCAGGGAATGTGTCTACCAACACTGTTATATTGTACTCTTCCAACCACTTACTACAGTGTTCTGCACACAGTAAGCTCTCAATAAATATGATTGATTAATTGATTGTCTCTGCATAGAGCTGTGAGAAGATGAAGGGCAGTGTGGGGACAATCTAAACTGATTGTGGGCAGGGAATGTGTCTGCCAACTCTGTTGTATTGTACTCTTAGTACAATGCTCTGCATATATTAAGCACTCAATTAATACCATTGATGATGATGACAATGTGATAAATATAGCCATGGTTAACTAGGCTAAACACCACTTGTGAGAGCAGCTTGCAGACAAGGCACATTTTGAAAAGTGACATTTTCCTTCCACATCTCTTTTCTAAAACTCCACTCTATGGGGCTGTAAACGAAAGATGCAAAGCCTCGCAGGGAAATCACTTACGACAGAAACATTCCAGCAATCTGCTCTCTTATTTTTTTCAAAAAAAAAAAAGGAAGCCAAGAATAGCCATGATTTCCAGATCCAAAAAAGTAAAGCCCTTAAAAATCATGGTTTAGCTACCTTATCCTGGTATGCATAGTCCCAAGATCCACCAGGAAGCCTTATTTGAAGACACAGACTGCTTGCTGTTGGAAAGGTGAATTTGGTGGTTAATTGCTGTGAAGGCGTTTCTCTCTGTTAATCTAAGAGCTGCATTTCCTCTGTTAGTCCTGATTTGATTTTGCCAAAGATCAAAAATTCCTTGACTCTGGGGAGTTTCAAAGGAGTAGGAATTGGAACGTCTGAAAGAGGACAATGAAGTGGGAGCAACAGGTAAGATGGAAGAGCAAACAGCAAAGGGGTCTGAGCCCATTAGATTTCATACCCAGCTTTCCTAGGGAGATGTGTCCTCTCGTCTTAGTTTTCCTCACTCTCTGCCTCCAACCCCTTTCCTGGGGCTCATCCTTTCTTGGAGGATGGTAAATGCCCCTCATTGAAACCTCCGCCTTGAAATCCTATGGGGTCCTGGCTAGACAACATCCAGAAACTCTGGAAGGCTGGCGGCTGGGATACATGACAAGCTCAAGACCTTGGGGGTGGCTTTGGCAGGAGACCAGGGCACCTGCTGGTTCTCAGATTTTGTCCCTGACAATTTCAGCCTGTGGATCCACACTCCAGGCTTAGAAGATAGTCGATTCAATCAATCAATGGTATTTACTGAGCACTTACTGAGTGCAGAATACTGGACTAAGTGCTTGGGAGGCTACAATACAACAGTGTTGGAGATGTGTTCACTACACCCAAGGAACTTAGAGGCTAGAGGGGGAGTTAGACATTAAAATACATTTTAAGTGCTGTGGAACTGAGGGTGAGGTGACTATCAAGTGCTTAAGGGGGTACAGACCCAAGAGCAGAGGTGAAGCAGAAGGGAGGATGAAGAGGGGAAATGAGAATGAAGTCAGAGAAGGTCTTTTGGAGGAGATGTGGTTTTAGGAGGGTTTTGAAGGTGGGGAGAGTAATGGTCTGTCAGACATGAAGGAGGGAAGGGAGTTCCAGGACTGAGGGAGGATGTGAGCAAGGGGTCAGCAGTGACATAGATGAACCTGATGTACAGTGAGTAGGTTGGTGTTATGGAGCAAAGTGTGCAGGCTTGGCTGTTGCAGTAGGAAATCAGCAACATGAGGTAGGAGGGAAAGAACTAATTGAATACTAGGGAATAGAATTTAATCCCTATTTTACAGAAGAGAAAACTGAGTCAAAGAGAAGTAGTAAATTGCCTAAGGTCACATAGTAGGTGAGTGGTGGAACCAGGATTAGAACCCAGATCTTCTGGCTTTCAGATGCATGGTCTTTCCACTAGGCTATGCTATTTCACTAATTAATCCAGGATGACCTGCCGGAAGGTCTTGGAACAGACAGGAGGGTGGCATTTACAGCAGTGAGAAAGTGATGGGTTAGGTTACCCATTGTAGGCAGGAAATGTGTCTACCAACTCTGTTATAGTGAATTCTCCCAACTGCGTAGTACACTGCTCTGCACCCAGCAAGTGCTTAATAAATACCACTGATTGATTATAGGACTCTAAGGAAGGGATTACCATATCTTTGAGCCTTACTCAACCCAGAAAATGAACAGTAGACTATAGACTGTAAGCTCCTTGTAGGCAGGGAACATGTCTACCTACTCTATTGTATTGTACTCTCCTACTTAGTACAATTCTCTGCACACAGTAAGTGCTCAATAAATACAATTGATTCACTGATTGAAAGTAGCCTCTTCCTCTTCAAACGTTCATGACCATGATATCGGGATCTGTAATTCGGAGTCAATAGAGTGCTTGGCTCATTGCGGTGATTTCAATAAACTGTGGTGGAGGTGATGTAATAGAAAAAAGTAGTTTAGTTCAGGACAAATAGCTGAGAAAGATTTTCGCAGGGACCACTTAAATGTCTTCCGCCAGGGAATAAGATGCTATTTTCTTTTCCTTCTGTTTGATACAATAGACTAATAAACCAATGAAGTTCAAATCACCCTGATTCCAAACTGCTCACATTTTCTGGGACTGGGTGTAACAAGTAGGGTAGGCAGGGCAAACATTGACTCACTCTTGCCCTCTGGCAATCTCCTGCACTTCCTAGCTGTGGGGTGCTGGGAAGCTCCTAAGGGAAAAGGAGTAAAACTTAGGGCTGAGCAGTGGTGGCACCGTGTTTTGATCAGTAGTAGTCAAAGACAAGTAAAAGGAAAATGGGCCTTGTCTTTTTCATCTCCAATAAACAGAGATGCATTTGCTCCTCAAAAACGCACTCCACCAATCAGAAGGTCCCTTGATCATTTACCCAATCTGTATAAGCAGGAAGCCACACTAGAGGCTTTAAAAAAAATTTCTACCCTAGGAGGAGACTTTTGCAAAACTCTAGCAGTCTTAACTGCCTGCCACTAGTCAATCCTATTTATTGAGTGCTTACTGTGTGCAGAGCATTGTGCTTAGGAGAGTACAATGCAACAATAAACGTACACATTCCCTGCCCACAGTGCTTGAATGAACTGGGAGATTTTAGAAATGAAAGCAAATAAAGCATGTAGGCACTAATTTTCCAATGTGGAACTCTTTGGAGGTAAGGGAAGAGAGCTAAGGTTTTCAAGTGCTTTTCGGGCTGTCAGAGTCCAATGCCTAACCCACAGTTTTAATTTGGAGATATGGGCAACAAGGCTGAAAGACAGTGTCATCCTAATGCACAACAGAATCGATGTCTACTATATTTAGGATTGGTAAAGACTGTGGCACTTGGAGCAAAACCATTTATAAATCAGAGTCAAAGCAGGCACAACTAGAATTTTGATTTTCAACTATAGGTACTCAACTCAAAGGTACTATTATTCCTTTGCATAATAAAATATGCCTGCTCTGTTACAAATGGCCAGTGATTGGGATTCAAGGAGGGATGTGATGTCTCTTTTTTGCAGGTACATTTGACAGTGCATTTTAAATCACACAATGATGACATTCAAATCCACAAATCCATAATCTTTTGAAATCTTTAGTACTATCATTTTTCTTCAGAAAGAACTTGAGCAGTTTTTTTTATTTCAAATTATTATGACTTGAGCAAGCTTCTTTTCACAAGCCCTCATAGCATGACATTACATTTTAAGATGGGTATCTTTAAGGATATAATCAGCTTTCACTTTGATTCATCTTCTGAACCAACCAGGTTCATTCTCCTTCAGTTTAATTCATTTTCAAGCATTCACATTTTCTGAATGTATTTAAATAATCTCCCAAGTATATCACTTGTGCTTTCCTAGGACTGATCAATCATTCAATTAAACAATCATATTTATTCAGCACTTACTGCTTGCAGGACCAAATGAAGAGGCACTGAAACCTCTCTGCTTCCCCACTTCCTGAGAAGCACTGTGGCCTAGTCTCAGTTACCTCATATGTAAAACAGGGATTAAAACTGTGAGCTCTATGAGGGACAGAGACTGTGAACAACCTGATTAGCTTGTAACTACCCCAGAGCTTTAGTTCAGTGCCTGGCACATAGTAAACAGAACAAATACCCTTAAAAAAATTAAATGCATTTTCTTTCTGAAAGAAGAGGAAGGTGCTAGAAGATATCATTGGGTTAACCTATATCATATCTATCACAGCTCCCTTCTGTGTCATCTATGCACTTGAAGCTGTGCCCTTTAAACATTTGATATTTGTCACAATAAGACTGTGAGCCCCATGTGGGACAACCTGATTACCCTGTATCTACCCCAGCGCTTAGAACAGTGCCCTGCACATAGTAAGCACCTAACAAATACCAACATTATTTAGTGGGAGAGCCAGGATTTGAACCCTTTACATCTGACTCCCAAGCCCAGGCTCTTTCCACTGAGCCACGCTCCCAGTCCCGCCAGGACCGGAAGGAGCCTTGGTGACACACAGTGTCAGTGACACACCTCTGATCGCTAAGGTTAATGTAGAAAGCTTTTCACTTATTTTTACCAGCATGCAAGGGAGTGACACATATACACACACTCACTCCACCAGGGTCCAATACCAATATGTGGTCAAAGGAGCCCATCTGCCAATGCTTCTTCTTTCTCCTCCCAAGTGCAGCTCTCCTACTGCTACAGATACTTCCCTCTACCTTTTACAAGAATGCTGCTTCCAAGTACCCCCACCCCAATTTGAAAAAAAAAACACACAAAAAAGCACCTTTTATCTGCCTAGGCATCACAGCTGGGGCTCTATGTGGCAGTCATTGATTGGCCCAGGCCCATTACTGCATTACTGGGTAGAACAGGGAGAGAAAGCCATGCCTCCATCCGTTCCCATCCCGACCCTACCCCCGCCTCCCCCACGGAGGCCAGCAATCACCTGTCTCAGATAGAGCCCATCAGTGCTTCACAAAGTCTATTCCTTGTTATTGTTCATGGGATCATAAACAGTCATTAATAAGGCAGCTTGTTGTGGGCTCAACACATCATTCACCCCACCCTGAGACATTCAGAACTTATGTACATATCCATAATTTATTTATTTCTTTAATGTCTGTCTCCCCCTCTAGACTGTAAGCTCTTTGTGCACAGGGAATGTGTCTACCAACTCTGTTATATTGTATTCCCCTAAGTGCTTAGTACAGTGTTCTGCAAACAGGAAGCACTCAAGAAATACCACTGATTAACTGACTGAATGATTGATAATTCAGTGCTTGGCACATAGTAAATGATTATCATATTATTATCATCATCATTATTATCCTACATGCATTTACATGGTCAATTTGGGTACTTATTAAAGCTTACTATGTGCAAGGTGCTCTGCTGACCCCTGGAGTTGAACCAAAATAATCAAATCAGATCTAATCCTTGACCCTCTCAGGACTCACAGTCTAAGAGGAAATGAAGGGCAGATGATAATTACAATAATTGTGGTATTTGTTAAGTGTTTACTAGGTGCCAATCTATCAAACAATAGTATTTATTAAGCACTTTCTGTGTGCAGAGCCCTGTACTAAGTACTTGGGAGAATATGCTACAATAAAGTTGTAGACATGATCCCTGCCCACAAGGAGCCTTCAAGCTAGAGAGGGAGACAGACATTAAAATAAATTGCACTCAGGGGAAATGGGAAAGTATAAAGTTATGTACAAACATGCTATGGGGCTGGGACTACAAACTGTTTTAAGCTCTGGGGTAGAAATAATTTAAATTTTTGAATATAGTCCCTGTCCCACATGGGGCTCACAGTGGGAGAGGGAGAAGAGGTATCTCATCCTAATAGTTACAGTTGAGAAAACTGGAGCACAGAGAAGTTAAGTGACTTGCTCAGGGTCATACAGCAGGCACATGACAGAGCCAGGATTAGAATTGAGGTCTCCTGATTCCCAGGCCCATGTTCTTTCCACCAGGCCATAGTGCTTAACTCCAATTTTCAGTTGAAGATACTGAGGCACAGAGAAGGTAAGCCACATTCCAAGGGCACAGCAGGCCAATGGCAGACCTGGGATTAGAACCCAAGTTTTCTGATTTCCAGTCCCATAATCTTTCCTTTGGTCATGCTACCTCCATGGTCCCCCAAAATTCCTGATTTGGCCTCCAGAATAATGTCTAGTATTATCAGTTTAAATGCAACATGTATTTTTACAAATATGATCAATATTTGTGCAATTGATCATGCACTCTTAAAAACAGTTCTGTTGAACCTTCAGGAAAATAGACTTTATCTCTAAATCTGATAATTCATTCTTTGAAGGAAATGCATTAATTCATTTTTTCTACAAGAGCCTTGGTTCACTGGGGGCAGGGAACGTGTCTACCAACTCTGCTATAGTGTACTCTCCCAAGTGCTTAGTACAGAGCTCTGCACACAGTAAACATTCAATAAATGCAATTGATTGAACAACCGATTGCCTGCAAGCTCCTGGAGAGCAGGGACTATATCTTCTATCTCCACTGTTCTCTCCCATGCACTTAGTACAATGCCTTGCACAAGGTAAGCACTCACTTAAAGACTACTGATTGAGAGACTGATTTAACTTTCTAGACACAGAGGCAATGGCAATGGTAGACCCACCACTTTGGGAATTTGGTAGCCCATGGGGGAGCTCCCTGGGGGTTATGATTGAGAATTGTCTTTGTCTCAAAGCCCTGATTTGCAGAGATCCCCAGCCTATTCCCAAGTCCCTGGCACATGCACACACACACACACACACACACACACACACGCATGCACACACACCCCTCCCCCCTCAACCCATCCCCCTCCCTTTATCCAACTTTTGTGCCTCTCATATTTAGCAGAATGGCCTAGTGGATAGAGTATGGGCCTCCTCTTAAAGAGTGATGCAGGTCTAATTGAATCATCCGAGTTCTGGAAAATCTGAGGGCCTTGATTTCAGCCCCTCCCTTTGCTATCCAGCATTATCCACTGCATTTTCCAACCAGTCCAACCCTTGGGAGGCAGGATCCCCTCATGGACAAAAGCTTGGGATTGAGAGTTAGCAGACCTGGGTTCAGGTCCCTGCTGGGTGGCACTGAGCAAGTCACTTCACCTCTCTGAGCCACAGTTTCCTCCTTTGTAAGATGAAGATACAACACCTGCTTTTCTACCTTTTAGACTGTGAGACTGTGTGGGATAGGTACTGTGTAGGATCTGATTATCTTATATCCACCCCACTGTTTGGCACAATGTAAGAGCTTAATATTTACCCTAACTAACTTTTAAAGGAAAAAAGTATTTTAATCAACCCATATTTTGGGGGCTTCTTTCCTGATATAATTGCAATATATCAAGTCGCAGTTGCTTAAAGGTTGCCCTTTGCAATGAATTTCTGGGAACAGTGTATTGCAGGGGATTTCCCAAATTGCAGTTCTATTGCAAAACCCCGTATGTTATAACCTTGACCAGCACCCCCATCTACTCTTCCATTTCCCCTCATGACTGCTTTCTCAGCTTGGTTCTGCGGCCCCAACTGGAACGTGGGAAACAAGAATGCTGTTTTTGATGAGGATTCGCACCATACTGTTTGTCTCCATCACTGTTCCACAGGCTCTGAAAAACTGGAGGGAATGAATTGGGAAAGGGGTTTTGCCCAATTTGATTCAGTTATTGAAGCTGCATCCAGTCCCAGGCCCAGGAAGCTGGGTTCCTGGCGAGGAGACTGCTTAGAGAAGCAGCATGGTCTAGTAGATAGAACATGGGCCTGGGAGTCAGGAGGACTCGGGGGTTCTAATCTCAGCTCTGCCACTTGCCTGTTGTGTGACTTAGGGCAAATCACTTCACTTCTCTCTGCCTCAGTTTTCTCATATCTGTAAAATGGAGATTAAGACTCTAAGCCCCATGTGGGACAGGTACTGTGTCCAACCTGATTAGCTTGTCTCTACCCCAGTACTTAATACAGTACCTGACACATAATAAGTACTTAACAATTGCCATAAAAAAATGAGAGAGATGGGGGCTTTCCAGGAAGACCCTGTGATATGATTGAAAAAAAAATCAAAGGTAATTCAACTGAAGAGAGAAGTTCTGGGAAATTTGGGGTTTGGGGGGCAGGGGAGTCCCAGCTGGAGCTCTGAGAAAATTAGGAGCATGACAGCCATGATGGTTGAAACCGGACACTCCGGGGCCAACAGCAGGGACACTTGGTAATTCTGTGGGATGGCTGGGAGCAGGGAAGACCTCCAAGAGCCTTGGACTGACTGCATTTGGATTAGGAGGGTCTATGGCTGTAGCCCTGGATTCATTAGGATTTTCTGCACTGGAATAGCAATAGCAATTTTAATTATAGTTGGGGATTTCATAGGCACTTCTTTGTGCCAAGCACTGGGCTTTTCCCTGCTAGATTATAAACTCCAAGGGCAGGGATTGTGTCAGCTAACTATATTGTTTTCTCACATGTGCTCAATACAATGCTCTGCACACAGTAAACATTCAGTAAATATCAATGATTGATTTCTAAGTGCTGGGGGAATTACAGTACAATCAGATCGGATCCAATCTCAGATCTATGTGGAGCTAGCTGCCTAAAGGGAAAGAGAGAACAGGTTTTAATCCCCATTTTACAGATGAGAAAATGGAGGCACAGGGAAATTAACTGATTTTCCTAAAGGTATTGATGTCCGACTACTTGGTTTTTTTTTGTTGACTCTCTTCCCCTTTTAGACTGTGAGCCCGTTGTTGGGCAGGGATTATCTCTATCTGTTGCCAAATTGTACAATCCAAGCGCTTAGTACAGTGCTCTGCACACAGTAAGCACTCAATAAATACAATTGAATGAATGAATGAATGAATCTAAGGTCACACAGCAGAACCCAATTCTCCTGACTCCTAGTCCTGGAGATCATTCATGAAATATCATTGGGAGCAGGCCTCCATCTTGCAAGCCCAGAAAATTTGAGATGTCACACTTCTAATTTAGTACCATCTCGGGACACGATAATAAAAATCAGTCAATCAGTAGAGTTGATTGAGCACTTTACTGTGTACAGAAACAATAATAATGATGATATTGCTATTATCTAGACTATAAGCTGGTTGTGGGAAGAGAACGTGTCTAAAACATGCTTTACTGTTATAGTGTACTCTCCCAAACACTTAGTATAGTGCTCTGCAAACAGTAAGTCCTTAAGAAATATGATTGACATTATTATTATTGTCAATGATTGTAATAATTTTAAAGAGTTTTATTTTTCAAAGCACATCTTTGAGCTTACTTTTTCCTCACCACATTGCCGTGAGATAGGGAGAAATGTATGGTCCTGTCTGGAAGCCTGGCAGAGCACATAGTTTCCAGGGTAGGGAATATCCCAAAGGGAACATCAGAGTACATGTTGTCCATCCACAAATAATACCCCCATCCCATTTTGCCAAAGCAGAACACAACAAATCGACCACAGCTTACTAGCCAAAGCTGCTAGCTTCTTCTCAGCTTTGGTTCGTTGGTTTTATGAATTAACCAATGTAAATCCTGGCCAGGGAGAGGCTTTTATGTAGCTTAGTCAAATCCCACAAGGGTTGCAAGTCAGGGTAAGCTTTCTTTCACTACGCACTTTGGATCACTGGATTTGTGGACCACACAGGATTAATGAGAGACCTAACTCAGAGAGATCACAGAAAGGCAGAAAGCAGAGCACCCATGCACAAAGATTTGCTGTGGATAACTACTTCAGCAAGATTGTAAATCCCAACCAGTAGGATTTTCTTAAAGACTATACATCTTACTTAGCTCGGGCCGGTAGCATGGACTGCAACATTACTCTCCTGTGAAATTAAATCTAGCATCCTAAGAGAACTCCTCCTCGGTCTCCAACAAGGCCTCAATGCACTTTGACTTTACACGCCTTCATGGTTAAGAAGCCTGAAAGGGAAACTAGTCTTTGTTTCTGCTAGTTTCTTCCCTGAATGACTCACTTTGGAGAAGCTGAAGGTGAAGAGTTAATTTGAATTTCCTCTCCATCCTCATCGTGGACAGGAAATGTGTCTACCAACTCCACTCCGTTGCACTCTCCTAAGAGCTCCCAAGAGCTTAGTACAGTGCTCTGAACAGAGTAAGCACTCAACTGATGCCATTGATGATGTTCATCCAAACTGCTACTCTGATGATCAAGCATTTTATCCCACCTTGATTATTGCATCAGCTCCTTGCTGACCTCCCTGACTCCTGTCTCTCCCCATTCCAGTCCATACTTCACTTTGCTGGCCAGATAATTTTTCAAAAAAAATGTTTAGCCCATATTGCTTCACTCCTCAAGAATCTTCAGTTGTTCATCTACCTCTGCATCAGAAAGAAGCTCCTAACCATTGTCTTTTAAGCCTTCAATCACTTTGTCCCCTCCTACCTTACCTTACTGATTTCCTACTACAACCCAGCAAGCTCTCTAACACCAACCAACTCACTTTTATCTATCTTGTTGCTGATCCCTTGCCATCACCCTACCTCTGGCCTGGAACTCCCTCTCCTTTCATATCTGTCACACCATCACTCTCCCCACCCTCTAAACCTTATTAAAAGCACATTTCCTCCAAAAGGCCTTCACTGACTAAGCCCTCATTTCCACTGCTTCCTCTCCCTTCTGTCACCCTTGCATGTGGATTTATACCTTTAATTCACTCCACCCTCAGCCCCACAGTACTTACATACTTAGCCATAATTTATTTTAATGTCTGTCTCCCTCTCTAGACTGTAAGCTCATTATAGGCTGGGAATTGTCTACCAACTCTGTTGTATTGGTGAGCTACCAAGGCTTCACTTTCCCCAGAGATTTCATTTCCCATCACCCTACTGCCTCACATAAGTGTTGTGAGCCTGGAGATTTCATCAATCAGTCAGTGGTATTTTTTAAGTGCTTACTCTATGGAGAGCACTGTACTAAGCATTTGGAAGAGTACAATGCAACAGAATTAGTACATACTTTCTTTGCCCACAACAAGCTTACAGTTTAGAGGGGGAAACAGACAATATAGACAATTTCATCAACAGGGCTTTGAGCTTCTCTGAAGTTCCTTCAGAAAGGAAGAGGGCAATATTGTTAAAATATCTCCATTAGAAACCTTATGGGCTCATGGTTAGTTTGATCAGAAACTGCTTCATTAGAAGTTTGTTAGTTAATTTGAATGCCCACACAATCCTCAATTGACCACATGTCCCTTTTAGCTGGGATTAACTGGGCTTTCTGCCAATAATCCCCAGCTGTTAAGAAGAAAATAGTTAAATGGGTCAGAATTGGGATTGCCCTGGCTAAACTGGACAGTGCTCCTCATCAACTATTCTTGCTCACTGGAGTGTGCTCAGTGGAAATCCGTCAGCAGGCTATCTTATCTTGTCTTATGTTGTCGAGTCGTTTCTGACCCATAGCAACACCCCAGACACATCTCTCCCAGAACACCCCGCTCTCCATCTGCAATCGTTCTGGTAGGGTATCCATAGAGTTTTCTTGGTAAAAATACAGAAGTGGTTTACCATTGCTTCCTTCCACGCAGTAAACATGAGTCTCTGACCTCAACTCTCTCCCATGCCGCTGCCGTCCAGCATGGGTGAGTTTTGACTTGTAGCATATTGCCTTTCACTTGCTAGTCACTGCCCAATCTAGGAATGGAATGGGTATGCGTCTGCTTGACTCTCGGCTCCCTCCTGTAGCCGAGACTGGTAGAGTACTGGAAACTCTCCAGGTGAGACCGTGAGAGGGGGCTGAGATCTTAAGTCTATATATGTCCCAGAACCCTTGTGGACTTTAGCTCCATATCCCCCTTCCTGTCCCTCAGTATCAACTTTTCAGTTCTATTTTCCATGCTTCAGTTGGTATCTCCCTCTTGCCATTGAGACTTTCAAATGTTGGGCATCTCCACAATGCTGCAGTATTAGTGAGAATCTAATTTCCCAATTTTGATTGTAGTTTCCTGTTTGAGTTCTTTAGTCTGTGGCTTGACTCATGCCCACTTCTTTTCAGGGAGCCATGTTAGCTTCCTCCTGGTCACCAATGTGGCCTAAGAGAAAGAGCAGGGGGCTGGGTATCAGGAAACTCAGTTTCTAATTCCAGCTCCACCATTTGCTCTCTTTGTATGCATGCAAATCATTTGATTTCTCTGTGCTCCAGTTTCCTCATCTGTAAAATGAGGATTAAATACCTGTTCTCCCTCTTCCTTAGATTGGGAGCCCCTTGTGGGACAGGAATTGTGGCCAACCTGATTATCATGTATCCACCCCAGAGTCTGATGAAGAGTAAGCCCTTAATGAATACTACAATTATTTTTAAACAGGTAAACCTGTCAGCAAGGAATTAAAATTATAAAGAGGTAATGGAGCCTCAATGTATTCAATTTTTGCAGTTTGTCATCCACAGGATAGATATTGGGAGCTTAGATTAACCAGCCCACTTCACCCTTACCTCCAGAAAAAGGATGTTACCCCAACTCCCTCAGAGGTTTCCCAAAGTGCCTTCAAGACTAAAATCCACTGTGAATACCTTGAATAGTTGCAGCTGCTTCCTTTACTGTTCCTTTCTGCTTTCCCCTCAGAAGAGCTAACCAGTGAGACTGAGTGCTTATCATTCAGGGCAGGTCAATCCCTCCCCCTCCCCGCTCCCTGCTTTCCTTCCCCTACCCTCCAACCTGATTCACAGAAGCACACCTGCTGAGAAAACACTTGGGAGAGGTCCAGCTAAGAAATTTTCCTTGGGCTTTCTAACTAAATTACCCATTTCCCAATCTAGATCGAGCCTCCTAAATCTGTGGAAAAAAAAACCCTACAAGAGAAAATGTGTAAGGAGCCTCTCAACCATCTCTCCCTTACTTCACACTGATTTTTCCTCACACAATTTAAGCGGCTTGTATACAGCAGCTCAGTGAGAAAGCAGGAGGTCTGAGCTTTGTTCAGTTCATTATCCCACACGGCTTCTCACCCTAGAAGCCCCAAGGCTGAGAATTAGCCAATCATCTGCTTCCTAGAACACCTACTTCATCACTCCCTATCAGCTTTGCCTGAGGGGGAAGGAAAAAGAGAAATTCTTCCCCATTGCCTGCTCCTTTTAATTCCCCGTTTATTCATCTCCCCAAGGCATAAGAACAGGGAGGGGACTGAGCATATCCAATCTCTGCCTTGTTAGCAGTTTGACCCCAATTTTCGAGACTCCCTCTCCCAATTCAATGCCCACAAATTAGCTCTCAGGATGTTAGTTTAGCTTTACTGACCCAGAGGGGATTGATTAGTGACTGCTTTCTTAGCTTTCAAGAGCACTTGGAGATGTTGTCTATGCTTCATTCTGGATTGGGGAGGTAGAGGAAGAGTGAGAAAACTTCTGCCACTCCTGCTGACCAGTTTTGTCCCATTCAAGGGGACCCTGGGAGTTCCTGGCACATCTTAGCTGGGGTGTCTGTTTACAGCTGGGATGGAGAGCAATGTAAACATTAGAAATCAACCAGAGTCTGGAAAGCAAAGGGCAGTTCTCCTCTAGGGAAAATTCTCCAGGGCCTGAGTTTGAAAACCAAATTGTGATCTCGCCTCCCTTGCACATGTTCAGATTCTCCAAATCCAAAGCCTGACTGGGGTGTGAGAAGCCGCTGCAAAATTATCTAAGAGAAGTGCCCCTTTCCTTTTGTCTAGTGAGGGAGATCTTTTGTGTGTCTCCTCTCCCCTGACACATTCCCTTTCTCACCCTCTGTGCCAGTGAAACATATTTTACCTGTACATCTGCTAATGGCTTCCTTCGGGGCAGCACAGAGTTTGTGCCCTAAATGAGGGAAAGGGAAATAGCAGAATCTAGGGACCAATTGAATGGGGAGCTGAAGGGGAGTGGGGGAAAGAGTGGATGACAGAGTGGGGAGGAGAGGTGCCTGAGGTTTGTTGCTTGTGTGAAATGGTGGTGTTGCTGACTGCAATAGGGAAGCAGAAGGGGAGATGTGGAAAAGGAAAATCAGCAGCTCTGTCTTCACCACAGTCAGACACCTATGGGAGTGGGCCACAGAACAGCTACCTGGGTCAGGGAATAAATGACTGGGTGGGAGCTGGACTCCAACTGGCCTTTCTGTCCCTATTTTAAGCCTCCTGGTACAGGGGAGAAAATCCCAGCCAATAAAGCAAATTATTTACTGAGACTGTGAACCTCATGTGGGACAGGAACTGTGTCCAACCTTATTAACTTGTGTCTATCCAGTTCTTAACATATACTAAGTGCTTAACAAATTCCATTATTATTATTTATGCAAGCACAGTTGTTCCAGGAGACTGCTAAGGCTACAAGTCCATGGAACTCAAGAAAGAGACCTCATACCTCTGCTCATGGACCATACTCCATACTCATGGAAGGGACTCCCAACTGTCCACTGGGCCAACATCATAGGCACCACTGGGGTCACTTCTGGATCGGGATGGAGGCACCCAATGGGTGACACAATCCCATACGTGAGACTCCCTCTCCCTGCCACCCAAGACCTTTCACTACCAAAAAGGAGGTAGAAACTTAGAAAGACTTAGATCCAAATTCTTGGTGCTCAGCTCTGGTGCCATGATTTCCTCCCATTTGGAGTTAAATCCCAGAAGGTTAAGGGTGAGTGTCAGGACAATACCTTTGAATCCTCTCTTGGCCATGGGCTGGGCTATGGATGACGACTGAAATTACCTCCACTCACCTTTTTTATGATATTTGTTCAGTGCTGACTATGTGTCAAACCCTGTTCTAAGAACTGGGGTAGGTACAGGTTAATTAGGTCAGACACAATCTCTGTCCCACCTGGGGCTCAGAGTCTAAATAGAAGGACCAACAGGTATTTAATCCCCACTTTACACTTGAGGAAACTGAGGCACAGAGAGGTTAAGTGACTTACCCAAGGTCACACAGCAGTCAATTGGCAGAGTCAGGATTAGAACCCAGGTCCTCTGACTCCCAGAACTATGCAGGCCAAGCTTCTCACTTTTCTCAGAAAGATGCAGCCCATTCCTGACCTAGAATGAGAAACACAGTGGCATGCACATGAGGAAAGCTACACTTAATCATTTATCATTTTATAAAAAATGAGCCAGATATTCACCAGTCCAGAGAGTACTGTAACAAGATCATGTCTAAAGTGGCAGAGGGCCTTTCACAGAGCAACTTCACTACCCAAGACCTAATAGCTTCCTGAAGTGAACACAGAGACTTCTCTTTAGTAACTCTGCAGCTTTATGCTCTAATGGATGAAATAGCCACTGTTGCAACTGGAATTTCCATCTAAACACACAAAGGAACTAAAAGGTCTCCTTGTCCACTCCCTTTCCTATAAAACATCCTGAAATATCTCTCAGTGCAGGAGCTAGATACAAAATTTCTTTTCTCCTCTGGAAGGCCAAAAGGAAAACAGAACTGTGATTGCTGGGAAAATCACAGGATGGGTTTCATTTGGGCAATCCCTCTCACCTTAGGTGAAAATATTTCACTTTTGGTTTTGTCCCAAGACCTCCTCTTCATTGAATGGTGGACCAAGGTAAAGTCATCTCAATCCTGCTTGAGGTTCAGCAATTTGGTGGTCTGAATCCATTGCTCCTGAGTTCCTAAGCGAAAGCACATTACCAATCAGACCAAACCAACTGATCAGCTAATACTAGCCACAGCCTGCCCCCACAGGATAAAAACATAAATTTTCCCCGCTAATTACCTTGATCCTCACTTTAAGAGCTCTGAAAATAGAATGGAGGCGCAGAGTAAAGTGGCAGTTCACTAACTCCTGTCATTGACTGAACAGCATGACAAAAGACCTAGCCAGAAAATCAGAGCTTGAACATCCTAATCCTTATTTTGACTGCATTAAAAAGAGCTGAATTGTAAATAACTTTATTTTCAGATTTAGTTCCTGTTGCTGCCCAGACTTGCCCCTGAGTTGGCTGTTGGTATTTATCTATCGCTGTGGACACGCAAGACACTTTCTCTTCCTTGAATTGACTAAACAATAAATGCAAAGCAAAATCCTTGCCCTGTGAAGTTGACCATGTAAAACCACATCAGATTTAGCTGCGAGAAGAACCAGGAGAGGTGGGTGGAGGTTATTATTAATGATAAGTAATTATTTATCTGGTGCCAGCAGAATATTCCTAGCTCGGCAAGACATAAATGAGGAGATTTTCCTTCCCTGGCCCGAGGGCTGAGTTCTGAGTTGAGATATTAAACAAACAATTCAGAAAGGCAGTATGTTTACAATGAGAGTGTTTAATCTCTGGAGTGCTAGATTTTTTTTACTGAGGAGGCTTTAACTATATATATGGACTAGTAGTTAGAGCACGGGCTTTGGAATCAGAAGGACTCTACAAGAGTAGATGAAAAGAAGCAGCATGACCTACTGAAAAGAACACAAGTCTGGCTTGATCAATCAATTAGTGGTATTCACTGATCACTCACTGTATGCAGAGCACTCTACTAAGTGTTTAGGAAAGTACAACAGAGTTGGTAGACATGTTCCCTGCCCGCAATGAACTTCCAGCCTAGAGGGGAGAGAGAGCCAGAGGGCCTCTGAGTCATTCATTCATTCTTTCAACTGTATTTATTGAGTGTTTACTGTGTGCAGAGCACTGTACTAAGCACTTGGGAGAGTACAATATAACAATAAGCCAAAACATTCCCTGCCTCTCCTGGTCCCAGCTACATCCTCCTACTCTGCCCTCAAAAGCATAATTGTGCCATGTGATCCTCCAAAGCAACAAGGAGTAATTTCACAGGGAGAACCAGAGAATCTGATGTGGAAATTCAACTAGGCCTACAAGTCCCACAGAACAGTACACATGCTTCCATGTGCGGAAAACAAGACTGCTTCCAAAAGGCCACCTGTATCAATCTACGGGCTTCTGCTTGATAATGACTCAACCTGGCACTGCTTCAATTTCCTTCAAAAATATGCTTTTTGTTTTTACCATCATATTGCTCCCACACAATCAATTGTATTTATTGAGAGCTTAGTGTACTAAGCAATTGGAAGAGCCCAATATAACAGTATAACAGACACATTCCCTGTCCATGAGTTTACAGCTTAGACAGGAGACAGAAATTAATATAAATAAATAAATCATATTCTTCACTTGGGTCTCAAATGCTAGGGCTTCCACATTAAGGAAACTTTTTTGAAAAAAAATACAATGCCCTAAATTGTCAATGAGGAAACAAATCTTTGAAGCAGTGTGGCCTAGTAGAAAGAGCATTGGGCTGGGTTCTAATCTTGAATCTGCCACTTGTCTCTTGTGTGACTTTGGGCAGGTAATTCACTTCTCTGTGTCTCAATTTCCTCATCTGTAAAATGGGGATTAAATATTTGTTCTCTTTCCCCCTTTAACTGTGAACCCCTTGTGGAACAAGGACTCCACCTGACCTGATTGTCTTGTATCTACCCCAGTGCTTTTCTTTAAATGATATTTGTTAAGCTCTTACTAAGTGCCAGGTACTGTACTAAGTGCAGGGGTAGATGCAAGATAATCAGGTTGGACACAGTCCCTGTCCCACAGTTTTAATCCCCATTTTACAGATGAGGTAACTGAGGCACAGAAAAGTTCAGTAACTTGGTCAAGGTCACACAGCAAGGAAGTGGTGGAGCTGGGATTAGAACCCAGGTCCTCTGGGTTCCAGGCCCATGCCCTTTCCATTAGGCCATGCTGCTTCTCTAAATACTTGGCACAGAGTAAGTGCTTACCAAATACCACAATGAGAATTATTATTATTCTGAGAACGCATGTTAGATGTAAGACAATGGGAGAGGCAGTGGATCTTGGAGTACAGTGTCATGGGATGGAAAGCATTCCTTTAAATCTCTAATGCAATAATTTCAAGATACCTGCCATACATAGTTCAATGTCACAAACCTTTTTCCAAACCTAGATAGGGTGAAGTCTAAAGGAAAGCACACAGGTCTGGGCAAAGGAAACCTGGGTTCTTGTCCCAGCACTGCCTCCTGAGTAATCTCCAGCAAGTCACTAAACCTCACTTTGCCTCTGTTTCTTAATCCATAAAATGGGGCTGATAATATCTGTCTCTACCTCACTGGGATGTTTTGTGGCTCAAAGGAAATGATTAATATGAAATCCTTTGAAAAAATAAAAGTGCTTTATGAATTCAAGGCATTGTTATTTGAGCATTTTTCCTAGAATGTAATGCCATTACCCTTCAGTCCAACAATAAGTGATATTTATTGAGTGTTTACCGTGTGCAGAACACTGTGCTAAGCACTTGGAAAAGATATGTTCCCTGCCCACAAGAACTCACTGACTAGAGGGGGAGATGTAACTAAATACATTATGGATATGTACATAAGTGCTGTGGGGTTGTGGATGAGGCAAATAAAGGGTGGGAATCCAAATGCAAGGGTGACCATCATCATCATTATCATCATCAATATAATAAATATTAATAACAATAATGATAATATGTCAATCTGAGAACATTGCACAGATCACTGGCCAGAAGTAAGGAACATTGCACTATCCAGAAAACTCAGGAAGAAGGTTTTGAAGAAGTCTCTCTAGAGAATTTCAATCATCTTCAAGGTTGGAAGGAGTTCAGATGAGGCTAAAGAAGAAAAACTTCTGTTCAGACATGATGAAGGAGGAAATTCCACTCTGGGGTAAAATAGGTGGGAAAGGTGACTTCAAATGCAAAAGTCTTCATTGAAATTTCCTGGGGATCTTCCCAAACAAGCCAACCAACATATTCATCCCAGCTCTTGGGAGAAGAGGATGAGTCTCTGAAACCCCAGGCAAAGAAATAGAAGCATATTTGCATTTTGAAAATGCATCCAGGTGGCCAGCTAGGCTCGTTTTCTACTTCCCTGCTTGTTAATTATTAATTGGACTTCTTAAGCAATGTAATTCACTTGTCTAAGTCTGCTTATATAGTTCTTCGGTGCTCTTCATTAGAGAATTTAAGGAATGGAGACAGATTTCATTATGAAATCAGCAATGATCTTTCAGCACCAAGGGAGCTGAGTCAGGTTGGTTGAAGGGATCTCAGGTAAGACAAGGGAAGTGGAATTTGTGATGAACCATCTCAAAGAATGTAAGTCATGATTCAAGAAAAGAGATTCTGTTTTTATGGCTGAAGTTTTGTTCCTTTGCAATCCCTTTACTCTGAATCCCTTTATTCTGAGAACGCATGTTAGATGAAAGACAATGGGAGAGCCATTGCTATTATTTCTAAATCCAAAATGATTAATCCAAGGGAGTGAGTAGCCTTCTGACTCTGTTTTCATACACAAGCTGTATTTCTCTTATATGCTTTAAAAGATTGAGGAAAATTACATTTCTCTTCTGAGATATTCACTGACAACCTAAGTAGCAAGACAAGTGTGGGAAGGAAGACACGTGGGGGAAAATGACACCTTCTGGCTCTTACCACTAATTTCTTAGGGTGAATTTCCACAAGGAAGGCAAAGCTGATTTTGAAGGGCTCTTATTGAACTCTTGATTATCTGGATTCTTTATTGAAAGAAAAACACTGGTTTTGCCTGAATTATCTGCTGAAAGAATAAAAAAAAACCCAGAAACTGACTTTCAAAATAATTCAACCAAATAATTTTAAAATAAATTAGAAGTCTAACATAGGAATAGTTGTCCAAAGGTATTTCTATTCATTGAATAAGTACCATCTTTGCCTCATTTGAGGCCAAGGACTAAGAAAGAATATATCACAGTGCTGTGATTTAAAAAAAAATGGAAGTTGTGAAACAGAAAACCTTTCTTTCATCAATATTTGCTAAGTGGTTGAGATTCTCCATCTAGTGATTCCATTCTGAATAACTATCATCTGCATATGCATTATTGGTAAACAAGGAGCCTAGATTTCAGATGACATGACTGAAATTTAGATATTTGATCATGGGATTTTAAGGAGCAATGGTGGGGGGAGGAGGAGGCTGGGGGCTGTTAATAGATCTCTCTGGCAACAGAAGTACTAGATTTGAATCTTAAATTATAATGAGCAATGTTGGACCATCCAAATAAGGAGGAATGTCAACACCCTACCATTCAAGGAGATCAAATTCATTAAAACTCCTTAGGGGATTTCTGCATGGTAAAGACAGTAGATTCCACACAATAATTACTTCAATCCAACAGCTACCTCTAGAATTTACCTGTTTATTTAAACTCATCCACAGTGCTTGTGTATATATGTATATGAAATTATACATTCAATTATTTATTCTTATCACTCTATTTGTAAATCATTTTATGTCTCTTCCCCTTAGGCTGTGAGCCCCATTTCTGATCTGATTATGACTATCACCAAACTTGGCACATAGTAAGTGCTTAACAAATATTGTTATTCTTCTTATTATTAATATCATTACCTGGGGTTAGCTGGCAAATAAGAGTGAAAGGAAGAAAAGGCCAAGGGTTGAGTTGAAACTTCAGCATGAGAAGATTGCCTCCCCTGAAGGTCCCCCAACCAACTTTCTCCCTGTTTTTTCTGACTGTATATTAGCTTAATAGAACCTCTTGGACACAAGGAAGGACTTCCAATAACCAGCAGACACAAGTGAGGAATGATTACAGTAGAATGTCTGCAATAAACTCACAAGAAAAGCGTCATAAAAATTCAGTTGATAACACCACCGCCAAATATACACCCCTTCCCATCAAACTACTTCCTGGTTCCTGTTTCTCCGCTCACCTGGGAGTAATTAAACATCAGCAGTGCCCTCTGCTGTCTAATATCGAAATGAATACTTCACAACATGATCCTAAGTGAGGTATTTGTTAAGCGTTCACTATAATCATCAGTGGTATTTATTGATTGCTTACTGTGTGCACTTACTGTACTACGTGTTTGGAAAGTACTATACAACAGACTTGGTAGATGCATTTCCTGCCCACAATGTGCTTACAGACTAAAGGAGAAGCCGACTACATGCTAGGTGCTGGAATACATACAAGATAAGTACAGCAGTTAGAGTCCCTGTTCTACAAGGGGCTCACAGTCTAAGGGGGAGGGAGAGTGTGGGTATTGAATCCCCATTTCACAGATGATGAAACTGAGGCAAAGGGAAGTTAAGTGACTTGCCCAAGATCACAGAATAGGCAAAGTTAGGATTAGAGCCCAGGTCTCCTGATGCCCAGGCCCTTGTGCTCTTTCCATTAGGCTGCTTGTCCATTTAGAGTTTTAAAGAGGCTAAATAATACTGAAGAGTAGCCAAGCAAGAGGTGGCTCTTGTTTTTCACATTGTGAGTGAGGTTTATTTTTAAGATGAGCCTGTCCCTCTGTAACAAGTAGCCTGGAAAAAAAAAATCAATGAAACTGTGTGCCTCCAGTGACAGTTCTTTAATAAAAAACAAGTGGTCTGTTTTTTTTTTTGTTTTTCTCTGGAATAGTTATCTTTTCTGCACCTGGCTCCAGGGCTTCTTCTCTCACAAGAGATCTATTTGTTTACGAGTCCTAGTTCCACTGGCTTGGGTTGGGATTGTTGATATTTTGGGCTTTTTTGAAAAATGGTATTTGTTAAGCACTTACAATGATAAGCTCTGGGGTAGATATGAGTTAATCAAGCGAGACACAGTTCCAGTCTCCACATGGGTCTCCAAGCACTTATCACAGTGCATACAGCAAGCACTCAATATATACGATTGATTGAATGAATGAATTAATAGTCTCAGTAGGAACAGGCATTGAATCTCCATTCTGCAGCTGAGAAAACTGAAGCACAGGAAAATAAGTGACTTTCCCGAGATCTTCCAGCAGGAAAGTGCCAGAGGCTGGACTAGAACCCAGGTCCTCTGGCTCCCAGTGCTCTTTCCACTAGGTCATGTTGGTGTGTGAGGGGCAAGAATTCACAACTAAGACAGTGGGGCACAAATTGGAAGAGAAGAAAGAGGAGAAATTGACAAGGAAATACTTTTTGCTTCCAGCTTGGGGTTACTGACAAAGCAGGTCCTTGTTCTATCCACTAGGTCAAGCTCCTTCCCATAGGTAGTAGAGGTTTGCTAATAAATTGTTCTTAAGGAATAAGCTGGCTAAAGGATAGTTTTTCCCTTTAGCTGTCACTTCTACTGGCTTACATTCCCCTTGTGATAGAGGGGGATCTTTTCCTAAGGAGGGTTTGACAATTCTGAGTCATCTCCTTGCAATGCATGGGTGCTGGATGGGATTCCAATACCTCTGAGCTGGGATTGGGGAATCAATCAATCAGTCAATCAACTAAATCTATGCGGTGCCCTGTACTAAAAGCTTTGAAGAGTAATAGAGTTAATAGATATGTTCCCCGCCCTCAAGAAGTTTACAGTATGGCAGGGGAGACAGTAAAATAAATTACAAATAGGGGGAAGCAAAAGAGTTTATAGATTTGCTATGGTGTGAGGAGGTTGAGTGTGGGTAGGTGTGGTAATAGCCAAGTGCTTAGGGGGTGAGGACTCAAGTGAGGAGATCTGCCTTCTCTCAAAATCCTCTCCTTCCACCTGTGCATCTGATCACATCCTTTTTCACTTTATCAAAGTACTTGCCCTCCTCTCTTCTTCCCTCCATATCTGTCATCTTAAACTGTTCACTCTCCAATGGGCTCTTTCCCACTGCTTTCAAACAAACTATGTCTCCCCTATCCTAAATAAACCTTCCTGCATCCCGTGACTTCCCCCAGTTATCGCCCCATCTCCCTCCTACCATTCCTCTCCAAACTTCTTGAGCAAGTTGTCTATACCCGCTGTTTCAAGTTCCTCTCTTCCAATTCCCTCTTTGACCCCCTCCAATCTGGCTTTGTTTGCCTTCACTCCACAGATACTGCCCTCTCAAAAGTCACAAATGATCTCTTTCTTGTCAAATCCAAGAGTCGCTACACCATCCTAATTCACCTCAACCACTCAGCTGCCTTTGACACTGTCAACCCCACCTTTCTTCTGGAAACATTATCCAACCTCAGCTTCACTGACAATGTCCTCTCCTGCTTCTCTTCCTACCTCTCTGGACACTCATTCTCAGTTTCTTTCACAGGCTTCACCTCTACACCCCACCGTCCAAATTTGGGTACCCCATGACCTTCAGTTCTACGTCCCCTTCTATTCTCCATCTACACCCACTTCCTTGGAGAACTAATTTGCTTCCATGGCTTCAACTACCACCTCTATATGGCTGACTCCAAAATTTACATTTCCAGCTCTGATCTCTCTCTCTCTCTCTGCAGTCTCACACTTCCTCCAGCCTTCAAGACATCTCTACTTGGATGGCCCACCAACATTTCAAATATAACATGTCCAAAACAGAACTATTTATCTTCCCACCCAAACCTTGCCTTCCCATCACTTTTCCATCACTATAAACAGTATCGCCATCCTTTCTGTCTCACAAGCCCGTAATCTTAGCATTACCGTGGACTCCTCTCTCTCATTCAATTCACCAATTCAATCTATCACTAAATCTTGTCAGTTCAACCTTCACAACATTGCTAAAATCCACCCTTTCCTCTCCATTCAAACTGCTACCTCATTAATCCAATAATTTATCTTATCCCACCCTGATTACTGTAACAGCCTCCTTGCTGACCTCCCTGCCTCCTGTCTCTCCCCACTCCAGTCCATGCTTCACTCTGCTGCCCAGATCATTTTTCTACAGAAATGTTCAGTCCATGTTTTCCCACTCCTCAAAAACCTCCAGTGTTTGCCCATCCACCCCCACATCAAAAGGAAACCCCTTATCATCAGCTTTAAAGCACTCAATCACCTTGCCCCCCTTCCCTCACCTCGCTGTTCTCCTACTACAACCCAGCAACATACTTCATTTCTCTAATGACATCCTACTCGCTGTACCTTGATCTTGTCTATCTGGCCACCATACTCTTGTCCATGTCCTGCCTCTGGCCTGGAATACCCTCCTGCTTCAAACCCAACAGACTATTACTCCCCCCACCTTTAAAGCTTTATTCAAGGCACATTTCCTCCATGAGCCCTTCCCTGAATAAACCCTCATTTCCTCTTCTCCCACTCCCTTCTGTGTCACCCTGATTTGCTCCCTTTATTCACCCCTCCCTCAGCCCCACATCACTTGTGTACATAACTGTAATTTATTTATATTAATGTATGTCTTCCCCTGCTAGACTGTAAACTCGTTGTGAGCAGGGAGTGTGTCTACCAACTGTTCTATTGTTATATTATACTCTTCCAAGAACTTAATATAGGGCTCTGTACACAGTAACTGCTCGGTAAATATAATTGATTGATTGATTGGCCCTTGGAGTATATGTAATTTCAAAAGGACCTTGAAGATGGGGTGGTCTGTCAGAAGGAAAGGGAGAGGAAGTTTTAGGCAGGAGATGAGGGCATGACCAAGAGATCGATAAGGAGAGGAATGAGAGAGGGGTACAGTGAATATGTTGGCATTTAGAGGAGCAAAGGAATGGGTTGTGTTGTGATGGGAGAGGGGCTAAGATAAGGAATGGGGAGAGAGTTGACTGAGTGCCTTAAAGCTGATGATCAGGAGTTTCTGTTTTACGCAGAGAGAAATGGGAGACCACTGGAAGATTTTGAGGAGTGGGAAGAACTGTGCAAAATGGATAAAGTACATATTGTTCTTTTGGAGTTGTTTTGAGTATGCTAAAGTATTTCCAATGTTTGTACCATCCCTAGATGACTTATAGTTTTCTTGCAGAGCAGTAGCATGTTCCTCTAATGTGCCACATCTTCCAAATAGTGTAGCATGGCCTAGTGGAAAGAGCATGGACCTGGGAGTCAGAGGACCTGGGTTCTAACCCCAGCACTGCCAATTGCTTGCTGTGAGACCTTGGGCAAATCATTTAACTTCTCTGTTCTTCTGTTCTCTTGTTCTCCCTCCTTCATAGACTGTGAACCGCTTACAGGACAGGGACTGTGTCCAGCCTAATCGACTTGTGTCTACCCCAGTGCTTAGAACAGTGTTTGACACATAGTAAGTGGTTAAAAAATACCATAGAACAAACACAGGATGAGAGAGAGAGAGAGATATTGAAAAAGAGAGAAGAGAGGAGAAAGAAACTGGGTAGATGGGCTTGGACATGGAAAGAGAATGTAACAATAATAAAAATAGTATTTATTAAGCACTCTGTGTTAAGCACTGTTCTAAATGCTGGGGTAAATACATGCTAACCCGGTTGGACACAGTCCCAGTCCCACTTCCACACGGGGCTCACAGTCTTAATCCCCATTTTACAGATTAGGGAAATGAGGCACAGAGAAGATAAGTGAATTGCACAAGGTCACACAGCAGATAAGTGGTATGGTAGAGCAGTGATTAAAACCCCAGTCCTTCTGAATCCCAGGCCCATGCTCTATCCACTTGGTCATGCTGCTTCAATGTAGTCCTCCATGTTTGAAGATAACACTTTGAACAGTGAGATGCCATACATGTGCAAGGAGTGAAGCTGAGCCTGAAGCTTCTTAATTCTTCCACTAGCTTTGAAGAGATTCTCAAAGCCCCTGTATTGACACTGTAAGCCCTACGTGGGACCAGGATGGTGTTCAAACTGATTTGCTTGTACCTACTTCAGCATTTAGAACAGTGCCTGGCACATAGTAAATGCTTAACAAATACCATTATTATTATTATTTTTAAAAATCCATTACCAGCTGCTGTATCCCAGCTCCCCACTCCTTGGTTACATGTTCTGGAGGCAGAGAAGGAAAGAGCTGGGTGGGTAGGTCTACATGAGAGGGGTCAACTGTGCAGTAACTCTCCCCAGGCCTTTTTCTCTGCCCCCAGCATGCAGCAGGTAGAGTCTAGGTAGAAGTCTAGAAGGGCAGAGATAGACATCAAAATAAGTAAAGAAGCATAAATAGCATCAATATAAATAAACAGAATTATAGATATACTTATTGAGTGCTTACTGTGTGCAGAGCAGTGTGCTAAACTCTTCGGAGAAATCAGACCTGGTCATTTGGATGCCTGTATAAACCCCATCTTCCGGGCATTCATTGATGGCCAGATCAAGCCAAGACTTACATTAGAAAGGCCTCAGACTTCCTGTTTGTGCTGGAGTCCTTTACTGAGTGTCTCCACGGTGACCAGCTAACACTCAATTCTGTATCTAATGATGCAAATCACTGCTTCTAAGGAAAAGGGAGTTCTAAGTTTTGGGAGATCCCTGAAGTTGTGTCAAACCCCCCAAGTAAAACTGCAACAGTGACTTTACCCAAGTTAGACTCTTCGTCTCAGACAATGTTTCCACAGTATAAAATTTCACTGTATTGATTTTCATTTTTTAATAGAGAGGATATACTCCCTGACACTCAAACAACAAAAAAACCCCAAAACCTAGCCTTCAAGATGGTTGCTTGCAAAGAATTATAATTTGATACTAACTAGAATAAACTTCACAAGAACAGAAGTCAGTGTCCTTACAGTCTCAGGGAAATCATGGGGTTGGAAAAAGCCATCTAATACATTCCACTACTTCCAGAAAGGTCTGTACCTCCCTGTCTCAGAAAGATAATTGGGATGAAGATGCCAGAGGGTAGGGATAAAGAGAGAGAGAGTGTGGTTTATAATATCACAGAGAGAAAATTAGGCCCCTGGAGGAGGTGAGAGAGGGTGTGAAAGCCTAGGGCAGAAGAGAGAGAAAAAAACCTTAGATTAATAATGATGTGAAACAAAGAGAGGCACAAAGAGATAAGGCTGCTAAGCTTAGAAGCTTCCCAGGGATCAGGTTAGTCCCCAGAGGGTAATTAGCAGCCTAGTTGTGTTTAAAGGAAGAACCAATATGTTCCACATACATTTCCTCCCTGAAAAATAAATGGCTTTCAATTTAGAGCTCTGCTTTTGGCAGAGAGAATTCCACCTCCAGGGACAGGGTATATAAGAGCCCTGACAGATTGAGCACCATCCATGACACGCTGCTTGTTTCCTTCTCCCTCCCCGACTTGCAGGCTTCTCAGGCCAGGGAAGCTTAGGGAGCCCCGGGATTCCTCGAATTTCCCCTGGAATCCAGGCGGTCTATAGAGAGACTGTCATGTAGGTCCCACTCTTTAGTAAGAGTGTGAGATTGGGCCTGCTCTGGTTCATCTTGGTCGGTTAGGCCCATCTTCCTGAAGCTTGGAGAGGGTTGGGGCTGCATCTAAACTGGAGGTTAGAATAAGCGCTGGGATGATGAAACAAAAGCAGATGGGACACAGTCCATTGCCCATATGGGGCTCACATTATAAAGAGGAAGGAGAACAGGTATTTGTTCAATCCCCAGTTTGCTGATGAGGAAACTGAGACACAAAGAAATGACTTGTCCAAGGTTATGCACTAGGCAAATGGTGAACTAAGGATCAGAACCCAGGTTTCCTGATTCCCAGGATCCCAGCTCGGGTTTCTGTCCATTAGGCCACACTGTTACTAAGGTCATTATTGGAATTTTCTCTCCATGATTAAGGCCCATGTTTTTAGCCTGAAAGCAGTTTGTCCTGAAAATTCATGGATTTGCCAAAAAGTACAATCTTTTTGTTTTCTGATTTTTCAACCAGAATTTAGTATTAAACAAATATATTTTAAAACACTATATTCAGAATATACCCACTGAACTATAAAGTGTGATCTCTTTCCTTTGTAAATTTTCAATCATCTAACAGCTTTTCAGGAAACTGAAACTCTAGATCACTGATATTCAAAGTTTCTGACATATCTTTAGATTCCCCTCACATCCCAAAACAAAACAAAGATGTCCCCTCTCCCTCCAGCTATCCCTGACTCAGAGTGCACCAAAAAATTCCAATATTTGTCCAGAAATATCATACCTTTTTTGAAAACAAAATTTGAATCTATTGTTGCTACCACCAGTCCTCCAAGCTACAACTCCATTGGTTTCTGAACACAGAGTCTTAAATAGAAAGCTTATGAGCTGGAACCAAGTGGTGTGACCTAGTGGAGAGACCACAGGCCTTTGAGTCAGAGTGACTAGGGTCTAATCTGCCAGTGGTATTTACTGAGCGCTTACTGTGTGCAGAGCACTGAATTGAGCCCGTTATTGGGCAGGGATTGTCTCTGTTGCCAAATTGTACAATCCAAGTGCTTAGTACAGTGCTCTGCACATAGTAAGTGCTCAAAAAATGTGATTGAATGAATGAATGAGTGTTTGGGAGAGTATAATACAACAGAGTTGGTAGGCATATTCTCTGCCCACTACAAACTTGCAGTCTAGAGGGTGAGACAATCATTAAAATAACTAAATAAATAAATTGGGATTAGTATAAAACTATTAAGGGACTGAGGGTGTGGTGAATATCATGTGGTGAGGTGAATATCGTGTGCCTAAAGGGTACAGAGCCATCTACATGTGTAATGAAGAGAGAGGGAGTAGGGGAAAAGAGGGCTTAATTGGGGAAGGCCTCTTGGAAGTGATATGACCTTAATAAGGCTTTAAAGGTGGGGAGAGTGCTGGGCTGTCTGTCATATATGAAAGGGGGGGTTGGGGTGTTGGTAATTCGAGAGTTTGAATTAAACACACACACACACACACACACACGCACACAAAATCCACAGTCCAGTAATCCATCGGTGTTTAACCAAGAGATGATGATCTGGGGGTGGGGAGGTTATGGTACTTATTATTACTCTCACATATAATATCGTGCATCCATTCCTAGTGGAAAAAGCCCAGGCCTGGGAGTCAGAGGACCTGAATTCTAATCCCAGCTCTATCACTTTCCTGCTATACAGCCTTCGGCAAGTCACTTAACTTATTTGGGCCTCAGTTTCCTCCACTGCAAAATGAAGAGTTCTCCCTTCTACGAACCTGATGTGGGACAGGGACTCTGTATTTACTGATTAACTTGTATTTACCCCAGTGCTTAACATAGTAAACTATCAACAAATGCCATTAAAAAACCCTATGGAAACCATCAAGCATGTCTGAATGTCTCACACAAGTGCAAGATCAATCAGTGGTACTTATTGAGCACTTATTGTATGCAGAGCACTGTACTAAGAGCATTTAGAGCACCCAACAGAAATGAGGCTTATACCTAGGCTGGCCAATTGTCCAGCTTTAGAAGAAACAGTCTAAATTTTAGCTGGTCAGTCCATTTAGGTCTGCAATTTTTATTTTTATACAGCCTATCTACCCCAACTACATGCTTGGCTCATAGTAGGTGCTGAGTAAACACCACAATGATTATTATTATTAGCAGTGTTGTCTAATGGAAAGAGCATGGGCCTAAGAGTTAGAAGACCTGGATTCTAATCCTTCCTCTGCCACCTGTCTGTTGTGTGACCTTGGGCATTTGACTTAACTTCTTTGTGCCTCCATTCCCTCATCGGCAAAATGGGGATTCAATATCTGTTCTCCCTCCTATGAGACCGTGGGCCACATGTGGGACCTGATTATCTTGTATCTATCCCAGTGCTTAGTACACTGTGTGGCACATTGTCTTGTTATATGCTGTTGAGTCTTCTCCGATCCATAGCAACACCATGGACACATCTCTTCCAGAACATCCCACCTCGATCTGCAATTGTTCTAGCATTATATCCACAGAGTTTTCTTGGTAAAAATATATAAATGGTCCTTCCACGCAGTAAACTTGAGTCTCCATCCTTGAATTTCTCCTGTGCCGCTGCTGCCCAGCACAGGTGAGTTTTGACTTTTAGCAGATTGCCTTCCATTCTCTAGGAATGGAATGGATATGTGTCTACTTCACTTTCCCTCCTTTAGTCAAGACTGGTAGAATACTAGAAACTCTTCAGGTGCAACAATGAGAGGGGGTGTGGCAACACAGTAAGCTCTTAATGAATACAATCATAATCATCATCATTATATGTTTTTGTTACTATTGTTGTTGTTAGTATTATGATTCAGTCATCCCAGGGTCTGGAGGTTTGCTTGAATCCTAAGTAGGTCAAGTCTGGTAGGCTTTCTGGTCATGAGTCAGGGGACCAAAGGCCTCAATCCTATTCAGCCTCTAGACTGAAAGCTCCTTATGGGCAGGGAATGTGCCTGTTACACTGTACTTTCCCAACCCCTAAGTACATCTCTCTGCACACAGTAAGCGCTCCATAAATGTGATTGACTGATTAACTGACCACTAGCAATACAACCCTGACCTTAACCAAGTTACCCAATCTCCCTTCACATCTTTGATCTGAAAAATGGGCACAGTGACACTTCTTCATTCCAAGTTATGTGGGACAGTAAATCAGTTTTTGAGTCAAAGTCTCCTGGGATGTTCACCCTTTCCTCCCAGTAGGCTAGGCTCCTTTGGAGGAACCATAAGCTATTTTAGGAAGATACTGAATGATTTATTGACATCTGAAAATAGCTTCCACTTATATAAAGGCAACAACTTTGAATCTAGCAAAATGCATTACCCAAAACATATTATCCATCACCACCTACCAATTAACAGTAACTAACTTTTTTGTGGATAAGATTTACTCATTTTTGTATCATGGCTGAAGAACACAAAGGAAATAACAAGTTAACTGAGGTGTGTGAAGACAAGCTGGTTTTAAACTGTGATTGATTAACTGGGGATCAAAAAGACTACAAAATCTGAGCATGAACTATGCCGATTATTTTTAAAAGCCTGTGAGTTAATCTTCCATTTATTTCTGCAAGAGATTTCCAAGACTGATAAAATCACGCTTTCAACGGTCAGTTATTTTACAGCTTGGAATCTTATATCAGTCAATCATTTGTATTTATTGAGCATTTACTGTGTGCAGAGCACTGTACTAAGTGCTTGGAAGAGAATAATTATAACAATATAACAGACCTGGTTCCTTGCCCACAGTGAGTATGGAGTTTAGAGGGACTTTCCTTGGTGCTCTAAGGAAGGTCAGTGCAAGCCAAATGCATGTAAAGTGAATCCAGTTTGCATAGAAAAGGGGTATTAGATTCTTGACCCCCTTAAGCCAACAAAGATTATTGGTTAGTCAATCAAAAATGATTTTTTTAGCTCTCACAAGACACTGTACTTGATAGTTAAATTATGTAAAATAATGTTCACTTTAGTGCAAACATATACACTCTTCCCTCTGTATTGGCCCCAGGTGGATGATGAGGAGAAGCCCTTCAGTATAATTTGTAGGCTGAAGCCTCCCATAGCATTATCGATCAATCAATCAATGGTATTTACTGAGCATTTTCTCTGTGCAGACCACTTTAATAAGTGCTTGGGAGAGTACAGTAAAGCAGACTTAGCAGACACGATCCCTTCCCCTAGTGAAAGAGTTTACCGCCTGGAGATGAGGATAAGGAAATCAAATGTACCAATTTGGATGAGGATTTGGCCAAGGCAGTTCAGAAACTGGAGTGCCTGCCAAGCTTGCCCTTCTGGGGAAACAAGTCCTTTAAGAAAGATGGCTGGTTGGCTGTTCCCACCTCCAAGGCCTTGCACCCAACATGCTCCAAGTGATCGGAATTCTGGTCACCAGTGAGCAGAGAGAAACACAGGCAGAAGCACAAACATAGAGAAGGTGAAATAAATGGGAATTCAAAGGAGCCAGGAAATCATAGGAAAAGACTGTTAGGAAGAAAAGGAAACTCTTTCTCCACATATATCACAACTAACCATAAACACTAAAATCATGCTTAAAATTGCCCCAGAACAATCAAAATCATGACTCTTGAAATTATCCCTATTCTCCATAAGATTTGACACCCAAAAGGAACCTGGTAAGTGTGCCTCTGGGCAGTGAGAACACATCTGAATGGAGACCTGCACTTTAAAAGCTCTGAAAGATTAAGGAAATTTGCTTAGTTCAATACAATCCTTTTGGGGATTAAAATCACAAAATGAAAATCAAAATGATCTCAGCTGTGGCTTTACCATGGATGAACATCATGTCATCAGCTATTCATTCTACTCAGACAATTGGAAGCTCTACTGCAACTGTAAAACACAGCTTCTTGATCATAAAATGACAAAGTACTTTAAGGATGATCTCCGAATGGAGCTCAAAACAGAGAAATGGAAGCCAACCCAAATGGTGAAGATAATGTACTCTGGCAGATGGTTCACTGTCAGGACTGGCCAAATGATTGAAGAGTTAGTAAAAGGGGAGTGTAATTTACCTGGGCTTCCTGCAAGCAGAGAACTGAAATAGCAATCTTCATATTCAGAGGGAAATGGATTGTCTGTCACAAATAAGTCTTTTCAACCACACTGAGGAACCAACCACACTGAGGAACATGGATTGCATTTTTTTCAGTAGAAAAGCAGCATGGCCTAATGGATAAGAGCACAGGCCTGGAAGTCAGAAGGACCTGGGTTCTAATTCTGGATCTGCCACCTTTTAAAAAAATATAGTATTTATTAAGCACTTACTATGTACCAGGCACTGTACTAAGAACTGGAAAATATATAAATTAATCTATTTAGACACGGTTCCTATCCCACATGAGGCTCACAGTTTAATCTCCATTTTCCAGAGGGGATTGAGGTGCAGAGAAGTGAAGCTATTTGCCCACGGTAACAGCAAAGTGGTGGAGCTGGAATTAGAACCCAGGTCCTTCTGACTTCCAGGCCTGTGCTCTTATCCACTAGTCCACACTTGTCTGCTGTGTGACCTTGGGCCAAGTCACTTAGATTCTCTGTGCCTCAGTTACCTCATCTATAAAATGGTAGTTAAGACTGTGAACCCCAAGCAGAGCAGGGACTGTGTCCAACCTGACAACACTGTATCTACCCCAGCGCTTAGTACAGTGCCTGGCACATAGTATCCACTTAACAAATACCATAAAAAAGTAGAAATTTCTTTGGATACAAAGGACAGTGATGCTTACACACAGACATATACACTCAAGAAAACATAAACATTCAAGAAAGCAATGTGTGCTTATAGATGAAGAATATCTTAAAAGTATATCTCAAATCTGACAGCAGGACTTTAAAAAGCCGAGATTAGAACCCATGGCCTCTGACACCTAAGTCTGTGCTCTTTCCACTGAGCCACGCTGCTTCTCTTTTAGTGCTAGTGGCTGGGGGAGTATCACTCATATTCTCTAGCTGTCCCGCCAATTGTGTTCCTGATGGAGCAAAGAGGACAACAAGTGATTAGGCAGGAGGAAGTGCATGCAGGCCATTGCAATCTTCGCCCAAGTTGGCCAGCTAGAGGAGGAACTGGGATGTATGTAAATATCCTTATACTCTACTACTTCCTCTGTCTGTAATTTATTTTAATCATCAATGGTATTTATTGAGCATTTACCATGTGCAGAGCACTGTGAGATAGTACAATACAACTGAGTTGGTAGATATGTTCTCTGCCCACTATGAGCTTACAGTTTCCCCCTGTAGACCATCAGATTCTTGTGGGTGGGGATCACTTCTACCAACTCTGTTGTCCTGTTCTTTCTTAAGTGCTTAGTACAGTAAGAGGTCAATAAATACCCCTGATTGATTGATAGAATTCAGTTCCCTGGTTTCCCAGAGCAGTGGTCTTACCACTGGACCACAGCTATGTTGATGTTAAAAGCACCAACTGAATACATTCATTCATTAGTCTAACACTGGTATCTATTGAGTACCTACTTTTAGAGTTATTAACTTATTATTTATTTAATTGCATCTATTGAATGTCTACTCTACTGAAGGCTAAGAAATGAGACACTTCTTCTAGACTGTAAGCTTATTGTGAGCAGGGAATGTTTCTGTTTCATTGTACTCTCCCAAGCTCTTAATACAGTGCTCTGCACACAGTAAATGCTCAATAAATGATTAAGAGAATACCCTAAAAGTAAAAGGTATTGTCCCTGTTCTTGAGGCATTTAGAATCTATCACCTAAAATTTATAATTAAAATAATTAGTCTCCCATTTGAAGGAGGTGGGCGAGGCATAATTAACATCTAAAATTTGTATTTATCTTATACAAGTAATGGATTATTTTTCTAGCTAGTCAAATTGCTACTTGCAGAAACTGGTCATCAAGATGGAACCTAGTTTTATTCCACAAAAGACAAGGAATTTAAAATATAATCCAGGATCAAATCTATACAGGATTTAATGGCTGGTCAGGTTTGGAAATCAAAATTACAATATGGTGCTTATCTGCCATTACCACAGGCAAAATTAGATACTTTGCTTGGTATTTTACAGAAGGTTGAAGTAATGTGTGTTACTTCATGAGACTAAAGGTTTTATGGCTTGATTTAAGAAAGAAAGGGAGGCATTGATAATTATCACAAGAATATAATGAAGGAAATTTTGCTAGTTATGTTCAGGTACTATATATTATCTAACAAGGCAGTATAATTTGTAAACTGCTTAGAGAGCACAAACTGCAATGAAAAAAAATAGGAATTGGGTACCTGGCATTATTAAAACAACAGTTTCTTGTGGGTGTTCCAAAAGGTGATCACTTCCTCCTATTCCCCTCAACCAAAATGTTATATTTAGCTAGGCCCTATAGAGCCTAGAGGAACATTGGCCATAGCTACTGACAAAGGAAATCACTTACTATGGGCTACCAGAATCAGAGTATGATGTCAGACCTCAGTAGGGAACAGAGGATATCATCTTTGCTGCACATCAGATTTAGGTGAAATGCAGGGAACAGTAAGATCTCTCTATGGTGTTTATAACTTCATAAGTGTTCAGTAAATATGACTGATTGATGGTATCTTTCAGGAATCAGCAAAGAGTCTAGAAGCTGGAGTCAGATATTATCCTGATCCTCAAAGGAACACTGTCAATTGGGGAAGTGAGGTGACTGAGCTCTGTCCCCTATAAGAATGATTAACTTATTTTAAATATTTTTTACCGTGGAGTGTTGAATTATTTACATTGCTGTCATTGCTATTTATAATTCTCATTGCTTGTTACTGTTCTATGTGTCAGTTCTCTCCCACTTAGAATGGGGCTTGTTAGAATAATAATATTGGCATTTAAGTGCTTTCTTTTGTGCAAAGCACTGTTCAAGGCACTGGAGTAGATACAAGGTAATCAGGGTGTCCCACGTAGGACTCACAGGCTTCATCCCCATTTTACAGATGAGGGAACTGAGGCCCAGAGAAGTTAAGTGACTTGCCGAAAGTCGCACCGCTAACAAATGATAGAAGTAGGATTAGAACCCATGACCTCCAACTCCCAAGCCTGGGGTCTTTCCACTAAGCCACGCTGTTTCTCCAATGGGACAGAGACTGTGTCTCATTCATTATCTTGAATTCACCACAATGCTCAGAGCTTCATCTGAACTAAGCACTCAATGCCTATAATAACCAGGATTATTGGGAAACAGCATGACATAGTGGAAGAGCACAGACCTGGGCATCAGTGGATCTGGGTCCTAATCCGAGTCCACCACATGCCTGCTGAATGACTCTAGGCAAGCCACTTAACTTCTCTGTGGTTCGGTTACTTCATCTGTGAAATGGAAAACTCTGAGCCCAGTGTAGGACAGGGACTGTGTCCAATCTTATTATCTTGTATCTACCCCAGTGCTTAGTACAGTGCCTGGAACACAGTAAATGCTTAACAAATATCATTCAAAAAGGAGCATTTTATTATGAAAATATCCTCCTCAGTGGACAACGTGGGGGTGACATGTTTTATTCCTGAGGGGGTCAGGCAGGAGGGCAAGGCTAGTCCAGGAAATGGACAGCTCTGGGGACTCTGATGGGCGTTTAGAGATTTGGGAGAGAGAGAGAAAGAGAGGTGAATGATCATAGTGCATTATTAAAGTATCCAGAACTGTTTTCAGGTATTTAATGAGCAGTGCTAAAATGTGTGGAGACCAGATCAACCTGTGATATAAAATTATAATGTTGAATAATAATAGTTGGTATTCTTCCTATCATCACTGGGAAGAGGATCACCCTATCACAAATACTTAGCTTCTTCACGTAGGGCAAAGAAGACATTAAAAAGCGTCAGGTTTCCTTGGCAGCTCCTTCAGAAAAGTGTCAGGACACAGTGTTCCTTTGACAGATGTACTCAGCAATTCCTGGATAAACTGATTCATTATGCACATGAAAAGTGTGCCAGTCACAACAGGGCAAAATCAGCATAAATTCTTGCTCTCTTTTCACATTCTAACTGCAAGAGGTTTCTTTTAAGGAAAAATAACCCTGCTTTTTCTCCACAGCTGCAAAATATGCAGTCCCATTCAGCATGTCTCTTTGCCTCACCTTGAGAGGAGACTGATGACCATTCAATTCAAGTATTTACAAATCAGCTCCCCTTGGCCTTTGGTGGGGTGAGATAGGGCTACTTAGACTGTGAGCCCCTTGTGTGACTTGATTATCTTCTATCTACTCCAGTGCTTAGTACAGTGCTTGACACATAGTAAGCTCTTAACAAATACCATTATGTTGATGATGATGATTTAGGTGTGTGGGTCCATAAGAGCTATTTTATTTAGACTGTGAGCCCTATGTGGAACACAGATTGTGTTTGACCAGATTTTTTATATCTATAACAGTGCTTCGTACAGTGTTGGCACAATAGTGAGCACTTAACAAATATCATTATTGTTATTGCTATCATTATTATTATTACTACTACTACTAGTAATAATAATAATGTTAAGCGCTTACTATGTGTAGAACACTGTTCTAAGCGCTGGGGTAGATACAGGGTAATAATAATAATAATGTTGGTATTTGTTAAGCGCTTACAATGTGCAGAGCACTGTTCTAAGCACTAGGGGAGATACAGGGTGATCGGGTTGTCCCACATGAGGCTCACAGTCTTAATTCCCATTTTACAGATGAGGTCACTGAGGCACAGAGAAGAAAAGTGATTTTCCCACAGCCACACAGCTGACAAGTGGCAGATCCAGGTTCGAACCCATGACCTCCAACTCCCAAGCCCTGGCTCTTTCCACTGAGCCATGCTGCTTCTGTAATAGTAGTTGTAGTATAGTATTCAGGAATGCCTAGGTGTCTTTGTTTGGTCATGGTCTCTTAAACCTGCATCTCTCAGGCTTGGCAGTCTAACACTTATCAAGCAAGCTTTTTAATTTGCTCTGTATTCCACAACAGAGGCTTTGTTAAACTCCCTTTTGGTCAGAGTTACAAGGATCTGTTTTTGATCTATTTGTAAACTGTTTCACTGAAAAGCCTGCCAGGTAAAGACATATCCAATTGTTGGTCAGAGTGTTGGAAATGCGGTTATTAGAATCAGGGTGAAAAGGAATACTAATGACTAAGTTTTGTGTGTAGCGCTTACTATGTGCCAAGCACTGTACCAAAGGCTGTGGTAGATGTAGTACAATCAGATCAGACACACTCCCTGACACACCTAGGGCTCACAGGCTAAGAGAGAGGGAAAACACATACTGAATCCCCATTTTGAAGGTGAGAAAACTGAATCACCACAAAGTTGAGTGATTCAAGAAGGATTTTAGAAACACAGTGAAACAAAACCTGAAAAGACGTGGCAGAGCCGAGAGTGGTTGGAAGGCAGTGAAAAAGGACAAATCAAACTGATGGGCCACAATCTTTCATTCATTCATTCATTCAATAGTATTTATCGAGCGCTTACTATGTGCAGAGCACTGTACTAAGCGCTTGGGATGAACAAGTCGGCAACAGATAGAGACAGTCCCTGCCGTTTGACGGGCTTACAGTCTAATTGGGGGAGACGGACAGACAAGAACAATGGCAATAAATAGAGTCGAGGGGAAGAACATCTCGTAAAAACAATGGCAACTAAACAGAATCGAAGCGATGTACAATTCATTAACAAAATAAATAGGGTAATGGAAATATATACAGTTGAGCGGATGAGTACAGTGCTGTGGGGAGGGGAAGGGAGAGGTGGAGGAGCAGAGGGAAAGGGGGAAAAGAGGGTTTAGCTGCGGAGAGGTGAAGGGGGGTGGTAGAGGGAGTAGAGGGAGAAGGGAGCTCAGTCTGGGAAGGCCTCTTGGAGGAGGTGAGTTTTAAGTAGGGTTTTGAAGAGGGGAAGAGAATCAGTTTGGCGGAGGTGAGGAGGGAGGGCGTTCCAGGACCGCGGGAGGACGTGGCCCAGGGGTCTACGGCGGGATAGGCGAGACCGAGGGACAGTGAGAAGGTGGGCGGCAGAGGAGCAGAGCGTGTTGGGTGGGTGGTAGAAAGAGAGAAGGGAGGAGAGGTAGGAAGGGGCAAGGTGATGTAGAGCCTTGAAGCCTAGAGTGAGGAGTTTTTGTTTGGAACGGAGGTTGATAGGCAACCACTGGAGTTGTTTAAGAAGGGGAGTGACATGCCCAGATCGTTTCTGCAGGAAGATGAGCCGGGCAGCGGAGTGAAGAATAGACTGGAGTGGGGCGAGAGAGGAGGAAGGGAGGTCAGAAAGAAGGCTGACACAGTAGTCTAGCCAGGATATAACGAGATCCCGTAGCAGTAAGGTAGCCGTTTGGGTGGAGAGGAAAGGGCGGATCTTGGCGATATTGTAAAGGTGAAACCGGCAGGTCTTGGTAACGGATAGGATGTGTGGGGTGAACGAGAGAGACGAGTCAAGGATGACACCGAGATTGCGGGCCTGAGAGACGGGAAGGATGGTCGTGCCATCCACGGTGATAGAGAAGTCTGGGAGAGGACCGGGTTTGGGAGGGAAGATGAGGAGCTCAGTCTTGCTCATGTTGAGTTTTAGGTGGCGGGCCGACATCCAGGTGGAGACGTCCCGGAGGCAGGAGGAGATGTGAGCCTGAAGGGAGGGGGAGGGGACAGGGGCGGAGATGTAGATCTGCGTGTCATCTGTGTAGAGATGGTAGTCAAAGCCGTGAGAGCGAATGAGTTCACCGAGGGAGTGAGTGTAAATGGAGAACAGAAGAGGGCCAAGAACTGACCCTTGAGGAACTCCAACAGTTAAAGGATGGGAGGGGGAGGAGGCTCCAGCGAAGGAGACCGAGAATGACCGGCCAGAGAGGTAAGAGGAGAACCAGGAGAGGACGGAGTCTGTGAAGCCAGTAATGGAGGTCTCTCTATCAGAGCAGAGTCATCAAGGAGAGTGAGACACCAAGGAGGAGAAATAGCAAGAAAATCTGGCACTGTGGATAACCAATACAAAGGTTTGGCAAAGGGCAATCCATTAGGCAAAAAGACTTATCAGTCACAGACAAGTCTCATAAACCACACTCTTAAAAATGGACAAAATCTGTCTACTATAGAAGCAGCAGCATCCTCAGCCACAATGGACATCTTTCTGTGGTAGGAATGATGTCTACCCCTTTAGGTACAAGAGGATACCATTGGTTGTTTACTCTGATAGATTTTAAATTTCCAGTGGTTTGGTTTTATTTTATTTTATTTATTGTTCTTATTTAGAACACTAAGGAGACTCTAGATATTATATCATTTTTTTCCCTTAGAGTAATAAAAGATTCTAGCCCAAATAGAAGTTTAACACATAGAAGAGATCTGTTGGTATGTGACTTCTTATCCATGAGCTGGTGTGTTTAGGTGTAAATTTGATGAAGGCTGAATAATTCTTTTGATGGTGATGGAACACTTAGGGATTTTTAATTACATTGGTACCATCAATCTTAGTTTCTCTGAAGTGATTATTGTGGCAAAAGCTGCTTTATCACTGTTTCCCAGCTAATATATTGGCACATTTTCAGAGTTTCTCTTCATGTCTTGGACTTCCATTTTTTTTCCCTAAAGAGGGGCTGTTTGTGCTCATTATGTCTTCATGATTTGTGCCACTAGAAAGGTGTCAATGAATTCAAGGACTTAGGGCCCTGAAGAAAATCAAGCAACCCACCTCTCTGCCATTAGCAGGATGACACAATAACACTAACTGACAGACATGACATCCTCTTGCACTTTAAACCTCCATTTCACCATTTCACCGTGTTCTTCATCAAGAAGTTTGGTTAGGTTTATTAAAAGCCTTAACTTGCATGAGGCATTTTGTAAGGAACACATTTGGTAATAAAAGCTTCCCAAGTGAAATGAGGGAGTGGGAAGGATGAAAGAATTGAGAGGCATTGTGGCTTAGTGGAAAGAACAGAGTCAGAAGACCTGGGTTCCAATCCTAGCTCTGCCATGTATTTGTTGGATGACCTTGGGCAAGTCACTTAACTTTGATGTGCCTTAGTTACCTCATCTGAAAAATGGGGATTAAGACTGTGAGCCCTACATGGCACAGGGACTGTGTCCAACCTAATTGGCCTGTATCTAGCCCAGCACTTAGTAGAGTGCATGGCACATAGTGAGCACTTAATGAATACTTTTAAAAATGGAATTGGATTGTTTTAAATCTTCTTTGAAATATTGTTTGTTGAACATGCTCTATGACTTCCATTAAAGGAATTTAGGTGATGATACAATTTACAGAAAGTGAGAGTGGAGATTAGGAAGACAAATGGAGACTGCAAAGACCCAAGAAAAACAATGGAGAGGGGCTAAATGGGTTCTTAGAGGCAACGTTGGGGATGTAGGAGGAAAGTTCTGAACTTTTAGAAAGTGGCTGCTCCTGTGACTTCAGTGACCATTGGTCTGAACAATGAGGAGCCTGAATCATCAATCAATTGATCAACAAATTGTATCAACTGTATTACTTACTGTGCAGAGCACTGTACTAAATGCTTGGAAGAGTACGGTATAATGGAGTTGGTAGACACATTCCCTGCACACATGAGCTTAGTCTAGAGGATGCTCCTTTTGTCACAGTGTTCTGCTGCTCCTGTCAGTTTTATTGAAGTCCTTGTCCTTTATATTTATATTTCATTTGGCACCAATCCCCTCTCCACTTTACCTTTAGGTTGTGGCCCACTTAGAAGCCAGGGACTATGTCTATACCTAATCTGGGTACTTATTTTCCAGCGTTTAGTACAGTGCTTTGCACACAGCAGATGCTCAATGAATATCATTACCAATACCATTACTACTACTGTTACTAAACTACTACTACATTACTATAACTGGCATTTATTGAACACGCACCGGTTGCAGTGCATTGTACTAAGTACTTAAGAAAGTAGAACAGAAGCCCGAGATGTTAGGTGGTCCACCCCAACCTTTGCGGTGGGCAGCAAGAGGACTACAAACCTACAGTTCCTCTAAGCATCCTCACCTTAATGTGTCGTTATCCGACCCAAGCATATCTTATGCTCTTATGTCTTTGAACTCGCCTACACAAGCAAATTATAAGGATAACAAAAATAATAGTACTCGTTAAGCACTTACTATGTGCCAATCACTGTTCTAAACACTGGAGTAGACACAAGTTAATGAGGTTGGACACAGTCCCCGTTCCACACGGGACTCACAGTCTAGGTAGGAGGAAGTAGGATTGAATCCTTATTTTACAGATGAGGTAACTGAGGTGCAGGGAAGTTGCCTAAGGCCACACAGCAGATGCATGGCAGAGCCATGATTATAATATGATTATAACACGATTATAACAGGTTCTCTGATTCCCAGACCCGTGCTCTATGCACTAGGCCATGTTACTTTTGGAACACTGTTTCTGTTTAACAAACATCCTTCCTAACTCTACCCAGGCATGAGTCTCCGGGAAGCCATCTTCGTAGCTTAATTGGGAAAATTCCAGTGCAAATAGAGTATTTGAGGAGGAATATGTTTTCAAACTTCAGGAGCTGGCTGCCCCCTGCTGTCATCAGTTTTATGAATGTAAACAGATCTGAAGGGATGGCAACTGGCTAATTAAAGAAATGTTTGGATCTGGGAGCCTGCCACATTGGTTGGGTTGGCAGGTCCTGTTTAAGCTCAAAGTTCAGCTTTCTGACTAAAAAAACAGTGATCAACTCCAATATTTCTGGAGCTACTCTTGGATTTTCTTAGCAGTTAAGGAGAAATCGGCCTGTTAGAATTGAGGCTGCTTACTATTTTTCTCAAAGGAAGACTGCTCCTCCCTACCAGACTGATAAGTGAACTTTTTATCATCAACATTTGAGTCTCAGAGTGGCCTGAAGACATTTTTGTTCCCTGAGAGAGGACAAAATGGTATCTACTTACTCTATCGCACTATCCTAGGCACTCAGTTCAGAGCCTCCATGCAGTGAGCACTTAATAAATACCATTGATGACCTGATTGTCTGGGGATGTGATTGAATCATGAGACAAGAAGCACATTGGAAAGAGAAAAAGGACACTGGCCTAGTTTTCCTACATGGTAGAACTATCTCTGTAATCAAGCATCCTAGTTAGTTGGTTAATTGCCGCTTGTCAGCTGTATGACTTGGGCAAGTCACTTAATTTTTCTGGGTCTCAGTTACCTCACATGTAAAATGGGGATTAGGACTAGGAGTCCCATGTGGGACCTGGACCATGTCCAATCTGATTACCTTGTATCTACCCCAGGGCTTAGAACAGTGCCTGACACATAGTAAGCACTTAACAAATACCATAAAAATATTAATAAATGTGATATCTTCATGTCCTGACTCTGGCTAAACCCTAGATTATTAGAAGACAATCAGATCAGAGAGTCCCTGTCGCACATGGGGCTAAGAGGTAATAATAATAATTGTCGTATTTGTTGAGCATTTACTATGTGTCAGGCACAGTACTAAGTGGTGGGATAGATACAAGATCATCAGGTCCCACATGGGATTCCTATTGTAAGCAGGCGGGTGAACAGGTATTGAATGCTCATTTTACATAAGAGGGAATTGAGACCCCAGAGATGTTAAATGACTTGCCCAAGGTCACACAGCAAGCAAGTGATAGAAGCAGAATTATAACCCAGGTCCTCTGACTTCCAGGCCAGTGCACTTTTCACTAGGCCCTGCTGCTTCTCCTCTGGAGAGAGTAGATATGTTAATCACATTTTACATGCAAATTCCTTGAGGACAGAAATTATGTCTATTATATTGCACTCTCCCAAATACTTAGTATAGTACTCTGCTGAGGTTAGGAAATTTACTTTACAAAGTCCCAAGGGCTTCTTTAGACTTAACCCAAGACACCCTGATTTGATGGATTCTTCTTCTTTTAAGACAGTCCATGTGTTCCAACTACTGGGAACTCAGTTCTCGGTAGCAGACATAAAATCTGCTCAGAGACAAAAATATCTCCCAGGCCTCTCAGGATTAGGAGTCTCCCTGAGACATAATTGCCTGAATGTTACTTCTTCCTCTGAAGGAGGCTGTAATACTGAGATCTCATTTAAGTGAACCTTGGAAGTTTTAGAAAAGCCAGCCAGCGGGAGCCCAGACCAAGATTTCTGGGAGGTGCTCTTTGACAGTGATTTGAGTCTTTCATAAAGGATGTCTGCTTTGAAACTTTTGGACAGGGGAAGAGATAGGAAAAAAAAATACCCAAATACCAGCAATCACTGGGTTTGCCCAAGCAAAGTGGAAAAGCGAGTGGCGATTAGGATAAATAGGCAGCAAAAATGTTCAAAGGTGGTCAGGGTTGGCTGTTTTGCTAAGGGCAAATTCTTTATGATGTGCTGACCTGGAGTTTCCTTTAATCCAGGGCCCTCCCAGGGATGCAATTCTGATTGCTTCTCACCCAGCTCAGTTGGGACCATTCAATTACCTCTGCTCCTACTGCTGGGACAGGCGGGGGAAGGCTCCGAAGGAAAGAAAGAGGGAGGACAGGAGCCTCACAATGAGAGGTTTTATTTTCCTAAATTTCAAAAGCAGGTTCTCATGCTGAATGTCTGCCTAGATTTCACTGTGCTGGTCTGGAAATTGGATGGCCAGTGATGGCACTACAAAAAATGGACCCTGATACAGGCATATTATGCCCATGGGCACTGGGACCTGATGACTTCACACCACATGTGGAAGCCCACTTAACCTAACCAGACTGCCCAAATCCAAAATGTGTCTCTGGTCACCCTAACCTTGCCAGACTCATTAGTCTTTGCATTCCTCTTTCAGATTCAGGTGAAGTCTGAAGTGGCATCTGAGCCTCAGAACCTGGTGGCAGGAGACTGTGCCAGAAATAAATGCTAGACATAAAACCATCTGTCATTTTAACAGAATCAGAGAGGAGATAGCCCCGCTGTAAACCAGACTTTCCAGGATAACCCTGTACCTCTTTTTTATGGCATTCATTAAATGCTTACTATAAGCCAGGCCCTGTACTTAATGCTGGGGTAGATATAAGCTAATCAGGTTGGACAAAGTTCCTGTCTCACACAGGGCTCACAGTCTTAATCCCCACTTTACAGATGAGGTCACTGAGGCACAGAGAAGTGAAGTGACTTGCCCAAGGTCACACAGCTGACAAGTGACAGACCCAGGATTAGAACCTAGGTCCTTCTGACTCCCTGTCCCATGCTCTATCCAATAGGCCATAGTGCCTCTTGCAATCTGGGAAGGTGGGGGTGAGAGACCAGGGAGAAGAGGAAACAGAGAAGGACACCAGGAAATTTTCCAGGGCTCAGAAGTGTGGGCAGCTTTGTTCCAGAAAAAATATGGAAAAATGTCTGCTGATGCCAACATTGCCCTCTCAGGTCATCCCTGGTCTCAGAAGGGGCAAGAAAATTGTAATGTTCACCCTCTGTGGCTTTCTCGCTCCTCTTCACATTTTCATCTAGACAATAAGCTCATTGTGGGCAGGAATGTGTCTACCAACTCTGTTATATTGTACTCCCCGAAGTGCTTAGTAAAGTGCTCTGCACAGAGAAAGCACTCAATGAATATGACTGATTGACTGATTTCATCAGCTGTATGCTTTTCCCCTGAGTGCATTTGCTAACCATTCATTTGATCAATGGAGTTTATTGAGCATTTACTCTATGCAGAGCACTGTGGTAATCACCTGGGAAAGTACAGTAGATCAAGTGGACACTTTCCCTGCTATTAAGAAACTTACAATTAACAGGGAAGACAGATACTAAGGCAAATGATAGGTAGGGGAGGCAAACAAATATAAAGGCATGTAGATAAGTGGAGGGTGCGAAGGCGATGCAGTAGAGAGGGAAGCAGAGCTGGGCGATAGATTAATCAGAGAAGGCTTCCTGGAGGCGAGGTGATTTGAGTAGGCTTTGAAGATGGAGAGAGTATTTCCCATATGGGGTGGTCTGATTTGGGACTAGAGCTTGAGGGAGGAATGGGGAGATTTCTCCAACCAAAGGAAACATGTCACAGCTTATTTATCGTGCTTCCTCATTTAAATATTCACAAGTATTTACAATATTTACAAGACAATGTTCTCCTGGTCTGAATCTAAACAGTGGGAATCTGAGCTTGAGCCACACTGAGATAACAGGGAAGAGCAAACTGCTCTCTAGTCATATCATCACTACTCTACTTATTGTGTGTAGAGCACTGTACTAGGCACTTGGGAGAATACAATAGAGTTAGTAGATACATTCCCTGCCCAATTAATCAATCAAGCAATGATATTTATTGAATGCTTACTATATGCAGAGTGCAGTACTAAGCAATGTTAATAAACGCTGCTAAGAGGATCAAGTTTCCCTTGACTTCCTTTTTCTTTCCCTCTAGACTGTAAGTTCATTGTAGGCAGGTAATATATCTGCTTTATTGTTTTATTGAATTCTCCCAAGCACTTAGTACAGTGCTCTACAAACAGGAGGAGCTCAATAAATATGATTGATCGATTGATTTTTACATTTTATCTACCACGGGTTTTCTGGAGTCTTGTGTTTACAGGTCTTTAGTGCCTTGTTAGTCTCCACATATATTTATGACTCTGGGTTTTAATCTAAACTCCCTGCAATTAATGTATATCTATTTTATCACTGCACTCTTTACTTGTCTAGATCATCTCCAGATCAGTGCAGGAATGTAGAGAGGACATTGTATTCATGCTAGTAAATCAGACAAGAGTTTGAATCTTCTTAGGTGCCCAAAGTCCAAGTCCTGCTTTCTAGATTAAATAATTCATATCAAAATTTATCAGTCATCTTAGGCTGTGATGGGCCACAACCAATGAATAATTAAGATTCATTCATTTAATCATATTCATTGAGTGCTTACTGTGTGCAGAGCACTATATTAAGCACTTGGAAAATACAATTCAGCCACAAATAGAGATAATCCCTGCCCAACAATGGGCTCACAGTCGATTTAATAAGGGCCATCTAGAAGCATTCACATTCTAATTGAGTGGATTTTCTCTTATAAAGCAAAACAATTTCAAATCTAAGCATTTGCCAATCATACCTTACACCCTTGAGTGCATCTGTTAGGCCCAAATGGAAAATTAGATTTACTGGGGTAAAAATAAACTGCTTTCTCATAGTGATTTCTTTTTCTTTCCATTTTCACAAAAAGCAAAAATAAATGGAGCCAGTGATTCAGCCCTAGGGAGAGAGTGGCCTCCGGTCAGAGTGAGGGGACGTCAGGATTCAGTTCCATTAGACCACTGCTCTCAACACTCCCATTGGAGAGACTCTAGAGAAAGAAATTGCCTTCAGACCCACTCAGTTCTGCATTTTCACAGGATTCAACCAAAAGGTCCCTAGGTGAATGGGTCTCAATCCCAGTTTTGCTATATCCCCAGGGGAGAAGCATTTAGCTATTCATCCCTCCACACCCCTGGCCACACCAACCCCACCCCAGTGTGCACTTGTGTACATAACTTTAAACTTGTTTTCTTTCCCTTACCTATAATTAACCTTAGTGTCTGTGTACAGAGCACTGTCCTAAGCACTTGAAAGAGTACAGTGAAACAGAGTTGTTCGGCACATTCCCTGCCCACTAGGAGTTTAAAAGTCTAGAGGGACTGAGTAGAGAAACAGCATGGCATAGTGAATAGACCACAGGCTTTGGAGTCAGAGGACATGGGTTCTAATCCCTACTCTGCCACTTGACTCCTGTGTGTCCTCGGGCAAGTCATTTCACTTCTGTGTGCCCCAGTTACCTCATCTGCAAAATGGGGATTAAGACTGTGAACCCCACATGGGACAGGGACTGTATCCAACCCAATTTGCTTATAGTCACTCTAGCACTGAGTAGAGTGCCTGGCACATAGTAAGTGCTTTACAAATACCACAACTAATTATTATTATTGTTCTTAACAAATACCATTATTATTATTATTCTATCCTGCTTATTCTTGGGCAGTCCTTAGTCATGTTGACTAGCAGCTTCAAACCACAGCCTCCTATATCCCTGAATTCAGGTGTCATAACCTACTAGAAGGTAGAAACTTGGGAAGACTGGAAGCACCCGGGAAGCTTCCACTGAGTAGTTTAACATTCCTTTGGTTTCCCCACAACTCCACTCTAAGATCAACCTATGGCACAAAGGTTTTTTTCAGTTCAGCAGTCAGATACACCTGTCTCACAGGTGCTAAGGTATCTTTCACGAGCTGGTAAATCAGTCAGTCAGCCAGGTTTATTTGCTGTTAATGGGCAACTTCCACAAGCAGTCCCATCTTCACTGGGCAGATCATATGAAAAGAATGTACAACAAGAGTAATAGTGGCATTAAGTACACAGTTGTTATGTGCCCAGTGCTGAGGTTGATCCCAGATAATCAGATTGGGCAGTCTCTGCCCCACAAAGGGCATTCCATCTAAGAAAGAGAAGAGGTGTTTAATCCCCATTTTGAAATGAGAACACTAAGACCCAGAGAGGTTAAGAGACTTGACCAAGTTCACATAGCAGGCATGAGGAGGAGCTGGGACTGAATTTAGATCTCCTGCCTTCAAACCCATAGGCTTCAGAACCTAGAACAATAATGGGACATCCTAAAACCTGTTCTATGTTGAACTTTTTTATGATATTTGTTAAGCTTTTACTATGTGCCAAGCACTGTACTAAGTGCTGGGGTAGATGCAAGCTAATCAGGTTTGACCCAGATCATGTCTTACATGGGGCTCACAGTCTTAATCCCCATTTTACAGATGAGGTAACTAAGATACAGAGAAGTTACCCAAGGTCTCACAGCAGACAAGTTTCAGAGCAGGGATTAGAACCCAGATTCTTCTGATTCCCAGGCCTATGCTCTAGCCACTAGGCACACTGCTTTCTGAACTTAAATGGAGAAACCATACATGGGGTGGGCAAGACATATTTTAGAGACACAATCAAGCAAATTTTCAAATGATGCACATAGGCAGGGGCACTAGAAAACACATCAGCCTCATGCACAATAATCAAAAATAGGAAAATGTCTTGGAGAGGAACCTTAGGAAAGATTTTGATTCAAAGAGAGCACCATGCATTAGAACTAGCAAATGCAGGAGAGGAGAAAGAGGCAAGTTTCGCATGCAAATCAAACAGGAGGGTTTATCAAAGTCAAAGGTTCAGCATCAGAAATCTCATCATCAGTCGTTTCATCTTCAAATCCAAAAGCCAGATGCAGACATATGTTCAAAAGCGTGAATGGAACTTCCACTTTGTTTTGTGATTTTCCTAACTCGGTTGCCATTGCTGAAGAGGGAGGGGTCTTCCTTAAAGCAGCACCCTGCTCAGTAATAGCCAGACTGTGCCAGCTCTCTGGGGTGAGGCACAGTTGCTAGCAGCATTGAAGATGTGCCCAGAATACGCTGGAGGAGTAGATTTTAGGTAGAGACATTTCACTACCAGATCCTAAACTAGATTTTGTATTTATTGACTGGGATGTATTGTCTGATTTTGTTTTCTATTTTTTCCCTCTTCACCCTGGAGCCAAGAGGCTGTTGCGAATGTAATGCCCAACAAAATTAAGAGGAGTCAACTTTGGGGAATGAACTGTAATTGAGAGTAACAGACTGACTCTTCAGTAGTTAATATAAAGATGCCTTGAAAATGACATTGAAATTTAGGAACTGCAGCATTCCTTGACTTTTAAAATAACTGAAATTATCACCCACGTAACTTTCCTGATGAAAGTAATGGGGAATTTCCTCTGTCCCCTTAATGCTAGTTTGTAATGTCACCAGCATTAATTTGTAAAGCACTTTTATTTTCCCAGAGACTTTCACCTTAATTGCCTCATTTTAGCCTCACCATATCTGTGGGAGAGGTGGAGGGTAGCATTTTCCCCATTTACAGATGACGAAACTGAGACATGAAAAAGTTACATTACTCATAAGTGGTAGATAAGGGCCTAGAACCCAGGCTTCCTGACTCCCAGGTCTGCTGTCTTGCCACCAGGCTATGTGGCTTTCTTAGTAGAGGTCTTGTTTTCATTACAGAAGCATTGCTTATCTAGGCATCATTCTAACTAAAGTATTTGAAGAGATTTGCTGCCAGACCACCAGAAAAGGGGTTGCTGGAACATGGTTCACACCATAATACACGGCTTATGCCATAATGCAATTGATGATCTGATCTCTCCAAGCCAGGAAAATAGCGTGAAACTTCTGGAGTCTCAACTTCATTGGTCTTGATCCCTGTGTGAAGGACTTCCAGGGATTGGTGATATCCTGGGCAAAGTAATAACAATAACAATAATAATCATGGTATTTGTTAAGTAATTACTATGTGGAAGATACTGTACTAAGTACTGGGGTAGAAACAAGATAATCAGGCCCTATATGAGGCTCACAATCTAAGTAGGAGAGAGAACAGGTACTGTATCCTCATTTCGCAGGTAAGGGAACTGGGTTCAGAGAAGTTCAGTGACCTGTCCAAGGCCACAAAGCAGGCATGTGGCAGAGCCAGGATTAGAACTCAGGTCCTCTGACTCCCAGGCCCATGATCTTTCCACTAGACCACACTGTTTCTATGTAATAACTGCGGCATATTTCTATGAGGAAAGTGCTTTCTCTTCTTCACTCTCATTAATATCCTTTTTCTGTCTCTCTTTTTTACGGTACTCTTTAAGGGCATAAACTGTGCCAAGCACTGTATTAAGCATTAGGGTAGATACAAGATAATGTTTGACTGCATCTCTGTCCACAGGGGACTCACAGTCTAAATAGGATAGAATCCCTATTTTACAGATGAGAAAATTGAGGCACAGAGAAGTTATGTAACTTGATTAAGGTCACTCAGCAGCAAGTTCTGTAGTGGGGCTTAAAACCCAAGTCCTCTGTCTCTCAGGCTTGGGCTCTTCCCACTAGACAATACTGCTCTCTTTATCTCTGCCTAGTCAAAAAACATTAGGTCTTGGAGTCAGAGGACCTGGGTTCTAATTCTGGCTACAGCACTTGACTGAAGTGAGACCTTGGGCAAATCATTAACTTCTCTATACCTCAGTTTCCTCATTTATAAAATAGATATTAAATACCTGTTCTTCCACCTCCTCCCAGGTGAGACAGGGACTGGGTCCTACTTAATAATCTTGTATCTACCCCAGTGTTTAATATAGTGTTTGGAGCATAATAAGCACTTAACAAATACCACATTGTTTTCTGTTTCTCTCCCTTTTTCTCTTCCTCTTCCCTCCCCTTTCCTCAGTCTTTTTTCAGAGATTCTTTCTCCATTAGGCTTTATCAGAGAAAGGCTGGGTACATTTTGCCATTTTCCAATCTAGATGCCATGTCTTTTAATGCAGGGGTGAAGAAGCCATCTTTTGTACATGGAGGCTTGCTACCGGAGATTACATCTGCCAAAAAGAAATGAAGAATAGCACTTAAGAAGGAAAGTTTCAGTGCAGTGCCCTGCCCAGGAATGAAATGCACTCGCCCCCTCTAATTCATCACAGGCTAAAATGATTTCTCAAAGTCTTGAGTTTCTTCAAGGGTTAGGGTGAGTAAGATTCTTCTTGGCTAAGTCTTCTTTAGCTGCTTGAAATTTATTTTAATGTGTCTGTACTCAGTTTCCCTGAAATAGAATATTAAACTCAATAATATGTCAATTTGCCACAAAGCATTTTGGATCCAGCCAGCCAGATTCACTGGCACATTTATTGGAAACCAGGTCATCCAAGTTGGGAACTGACCTGCAACGTACGACTCAACTAATAGAGCTAACTGTTTTGTTTTTCTCTGCCTTGGCTTCCGCAATACTACACAGCAAATCTATTTGCCCACAGCAACACCGCAGGTGACATTTCTAGCACAGCCCATTAGTGGCTTTACAAACACCATCCTCTAGTGGCAGAAATGAGCCATTTACACCACCACCCTCTGCAATATATTGAAACTGTTTGACCAAAGATAGTAGTCGCTGTAATAGTATTTATTAAGCACTTACTGCGTGCAGAGTTCTGTATTGAGTACAGGGAATGGATAAAGGAATTGAGAAACAGCATGCATAGTGGCAAAAACACAGGCTTGGGAGTCAGAGGACATGGGTTCTAATCCCGGCTCTGACACTTGCCTTCTATGTGACCTTGGGCAAGTCACTTAATTTCTCTGTGCCTCAGTTACCTCCTTTGTAAAATGGGGATTAAGACTGTGAGCCCCATGTGGGACAGGGACTGTGTCCAACCTGATTACCTTATATCTACCCCAGTGCTTAGAACAGTGTTTGGCACATAGTGAGCACTTAACAAATACCATCACTATTATTAATTAGACAGAGTCCCTGTTTCAGTAGGGTCAAGTGAAAATACAAAGCATAAGTAACAATCGGGGTAGCTCAGAATAATGTCAACAGTGAATGTGTTTTTCCCCTTCCAGGTATCCTGGCCTAAGTGAATTCATTCATTCAATAGTTTTTTTTGAGTGCTTTCTGTGTGCATTGCACTGTACTAAGCACTTGGGAGAGTATAATACAACAATAAACAGGCACGTTCCCTGAATTAATTGAATTCTCAGTGCAGTATCTGAAGTCCACCACCAGGACAGCGGAAGGCCTGGTTAGGAAGGGTGCATTCAGGCCACTGAAGACATTGACAAACAACAAGGCTCTTCATCGCCGAGGCAAATAACCCGGCAACATTTCCGAGATCCAAAGAATGTTCTTGCTTGAAATCAAACTGGAGAACTTTTCCTGCTGTAACGGGAAATATTTCCTTTCCAACTACATACTTTCAAGGTAGGCTTTCTGTCCCGGTTACCCCCCTGGTCCCAACCGCTCCCAAAGATGTTTGAATTTGTCTCTCTGTTCTTTAAGTAACTTTTACCACCATGGAACAAGTTATAAAGTAAATTTCAGAAAATTTTCTGGTTTTTTTGTGGGAGCACTGAAATTATTCTTTCCATCTCGTTCATTACCTCTGTCCAGAATGTTTTTGACAAGGGGGAGGCAAATTGAAATGGTCTCAGATGCATTTTCAGCTAGTCTGTTAAGTTTCTGTATAGTTTGGGTTTGCCTATGGAACTATTACTATTCTAACAGTAAGGGAAGATTCTGAGCAAAGAGATGGTGAAAGTAGGTCAATATATAAAGACATTCTTTCAGTGACAGTTTTATTATTTAAAGCAATAGTGCATCCTAGTCTACTTGTGTTTCAAATATTAATAGTCAGTTTATCATATAAAGATGTGAGATTAATAAATGAGCTAGCTGCATTGAGACATAGTCTCTTCTCAGGTTTAAACCCATTAATGCTTCCTGAAACTCATTTTCATTCTGATCTATCGTGAAACATAAAAAGTTAGAGGAGTGACTCTGCTGTCTAATTCTGTCTCATACACCGGATTCTGTTCTGTTCAAAGCAGTTCCTAGCACCTCTCCTGACACATATTTGAATGATATGGGTATAATGCCAGAAGTTGTAGAATTGCAATATAAGTTCTCATGGAAAATTGTCAAGAATGTTGAGAGTGAAAGATTCATCTAAAGGATTGTGTGAAAATGGAGGAAAATAACTTTCCTGTACACAGCTCCTCTCCAGAGATGGCAACTGATTAGATGCTCTTGAAAGGATCCTTGAATACCCCTTAATAGGATTACAGATACAAGCATAGGAAACTGGTTTTTATATTTAAAAAAATCTTAGTTGTTAGAATGCCCACACTGTTTGGAACCAAAGTTCACATCCTGGAAAGACTGACCTGTCTATTGGCTTTTCAAAGCAGATAAGGCCTGAGCAGCAGTGTGACCTAGTGGAAAGAGCACAGGCCTGTGAGTCAGAGAACTTGGGTACTAATTCTGGCTTCTCTACTTGTCTATTGTGTGACCTTAGTTAAGTCACTTCTCTATACCTCAGTTACCTCATCTGTAAAATGGGGATTAAGATTGTGAGCCTTATGTGGGTTAAGGGACTTTATCCAACCTGATTTTCCTGTATCTAACTCAGGGCTTAGAACAGTATCCGGCACGTAATAAGTGCCTAACAAATATCATTTTTAAAAAGGCAGTTATCTATAGAGAAACCAGCTACTTTAGCTTTCCAGAAAACAGGTTTAAAGAGACAGTCAGAGAAAGAGACTGATCACTAGCAACATCAGGAATATAAAGCTAAATTCAGTTCCCAGCTGGAGGCAGACAGCCAGACACACACACACACACACAACACACAAACACACACTCTACCATTCTGTAGTACAACTGCATTAAAAAATATTTCTAAAATCAGACCTTTCCTTTATCAAGACTAAATTTTCCTCAATTTAGTTTAAATTAATGAAGTTTTTCTATAGTTGAAGAATGAAGTCCAGGTTTAATCCATTTAAGTGTGCAACTCTGTAAAAGCTAGATACAGTTATCATGCTCAGAATCTTTCAGGTCACATATCAGTGACTGTCCTAGTGTACAAAACAAATCCAGTTAGTAATTATTCATGTGCATCTTCCTTTACCTACTTGAGTGAAAATGTCCCCTTTATAAAAGGCCAGTTCTTGGCCCTTTGTAGTCAAACAAAAGTCAGAAGGAGACGAAAGTATTTCAATGTCCCTGAGATTGACAGACCTCTTATTAAATCGGGGATTGCCATCTGCGTGCAATAACTTCAAAAGCCTAGAGGAATTAAAACAATTGTGGAATGAATCAGCAATGATGCAGGTTACCAAATACACAAACCAACCTTTAGCTCTCAAGATTAAAACTGGAGGGTCAAATGCTTTGATGTGGCAGACAAGAGGATAGCTGACTTCAAATCTTCCCCAGGGCGAAAACAAGACGATAAAAGCTCAAATCCAGGGTTCATGCTAATGATTTACTTGGGAATTTTGCTGATTCCAACTTGTGGAGGGTTCCAGACTGCTGACTGCTCACAAATAAACATCCTGCAAAAAAAAACTGGAATCACTTTGGGGACACTAAACCAGATAAAACAGTAAGTGAAAGCAGGATCTGGAGTACACAGTGGGAATGAAGCAACTCCAAAAACTAAGATGCTGCAAATGTCCACTCCTTGGCCCAAGAAAGTTTAAAAAGAGAGACCGAACCAGACCTGGAGATAAACAGAATCCACATTTTTAATTAATCAATCAGTAGTATTTATTGAGCATGTACTCTGGGCATTGCACTGTATTAAGCTCTTGGGAGAGAACAATAGAGTTGTTAGGTATGCTGCCTGCCCTCAAGGATTTTACACTCCCCTAGCAATCCTCACATATAAGGTATGCACTGCAGTCTTCATTCATTCATTCATTCATTCATTCATTCATTCATTCATTCATTCATTCATTCAGTAATATTCATTGAGCACCTATTGTGTTAGGAAAAACAAAATTGTGTTAGAGAAAAATAAAAGAGAAAGATATGGTTGCTCTTTTGAAGGAGTAGATGATCTAGTGAGGGAGTTAGGCAGGTATTTCATAAACACACAGGAAAAACAAGGGTCGGGGGATAGAGATCAAACTGGTAGTAATAAGAATTTGGAAAGGAAATGATGAATCAAATGGAGAATATAAATCAATTTATGTATACATAAAGCTAAAGAGGAATGTCGGTATGACACCTGGAGTTGTGGGACTCAATCAACTAATACAGTTCATACTTCACTCCACTACCCAGACTATCTTTCTACAGAAACGTTCAAAGCATGTCACCACCCTCCTCAAAAATCTCCAGTGGTTGCCTATCCACCTCCATATCAACCAAAAACTCCTCACCATTGGCTTTAAAGCAGTCCATCACCTTGCCCCCTCCTACCTCACCTCTCTATGCTCCTACTACAACCCAGCCCACACACTTGGTTCCTCTGATGCTAACCTTCTCACTGTGACTCGATCCCTCCTATCCCACCACCGAACCCTGGCCCACATCCTACCTCTGGCCTGGAATGCCCTCCCTCCTCAAATCTACCAGTCAATTACTCTCCCTGCCTTCAAAGACCCTCTGCTCCAAGAGGCCTTCCCAGACTAAGTCCCACTTTTCCTCATCTCCCACTCCCTTCTGCTTCACTCTAGCTTGCTCCCTTTGCTCTTCCCCCCTTTCCCCACCCCAGAGCACTTATGTATATATCTAACTTTATTTATTTACTTGCATTGGTGTCTGTTTCCCCCACTCTAGACTGTGAGTTCATTGCAGGCAGGGATTGTCTCTCTTTATTGCTGTACTGTACTTTCCCAAGCGCTTAGTACAGTGCTCTGAACACAGTAAGCACTAAATAAATATGAAAGAATGAACAAATAATCAAGCACTGCCTAGTGGATAGAGCACAGGCCTGCCACCTGTCTGCTGGATGACCTTGGACAAGTCACTTCTCTTCCCTGTACCTCAGTTACCTCATCTGTAAAATGGGGATTAAGATTCTGAGCCCCATGTGGAACAGGGACTGTGTTCAACCTTATACTTTCCCAAGATGTTAGTACAGTGCTCTGCACACAGTAAATGCTCGATAAATATGATTGAATGAATTAGCTTGTCATTACCCCAGTGCTTGACACAGAGTAAGTGCTTAAAAAATAACCTTATTATTCTTATTGCTATTCTTATTATTTATTGAGTGCTTACTGTGTTCTAAGCATTTGGGAGAGTACAGTAGTGTAAATAGAGGCAGCCCTGCCATCAAGAAGTTTACAAAATAGTGGGGGAGACAGAAATGAAAATGAATTACAGGAATGGAAAGAAACCAAGTATAAAGCTATGCAAAAAAGGAGTGAGGAGTGGAGTGAGTACCCTAAATGCTTAGAGGGTAGAGACTCAAGTGCATGGGTGATGCAGAAGAGAAAGAAAATAGGATGGGGAGAGGAGACACTAGATGGGGAGGCTTCTCTACAGGAGATGTAATTTTAGAAGGAAGTGAATTGAGTAATGTCTCCTGGAGGAGGTGGGTTTTCAGGACTTTGAAGTTTGGAGGTCTAAGGGGACAGGATATAAAGCAGGAGGAATTTTCAAGAGGGGAAAATGTTCGAACAATTGATCAGAGCTAGTTGAGATGAGAGAAAGGTGTAATAAGAAAGTTAGCATGGGAGGAGCAAAGATAATGAGCCCGTCACTGGGCAGGGATTGTCTCTATCTGTTGCCAAATTGCATATTCCAAGTGCTTAGTACAGTGCTCTGCACATAATAAGCGCTCAATAAATACTATTGAATGAACGATAGTGGGCTAATAAGAATTGTGGCATCTTTTAAGCACTTATTATGTGCCAAGTGCAGTACTAAGTACTGGAGTAGATACAAGGTCAGACATAGTCCCTGTCCCACAGAGGGATCACAGTGTAAGGGGTGAGAAGAATAGGCATTTAGTCCCCAATTTACAGATGAAGAAACTGAGGCACAGAGAAGTGACTTGCTCAAGGTCACAGAGCAGGCACTGGCAGATGGGGAATTAGAATCCAGGTCCTCTTATTCTTAGGTCTGTGCACTTTCCACTAGACCACACTGCTTACCTGGGTGTATAATGGATGAATTGACCTAATATGCAATCAGTCAATCTGTTGTATTTATTTAACACTTACTATGTACAGATCATTATACTAAATGCTTCAAAGAAAGACCACTTTCTTTGCAAGAGGGAGGCAACAATGGAGAACATTGAAGGCAATGCTTAGGATTTTCTGTTTGATGTGGAGGGAAATGGGCAGCCCCTGGAGATTTTTCAGAAGCAGAGAGATGTGTTCAGAATAGCTTTTTGTCTCACTTAAAAGCACTGGCCTATTTGTGAATGCCATTGAACTACTGTTATTTAATGATTGGCTGATTTTTATGCTCTGGAAATTTTGAAAACGATTTGTAAGTGCCCCCTGAGGCATCTTAGTCATAAGAAAATTATTAAACATCTAAAAATGCTATCATCCCCACATCTCTTGAATGTAGTACCTTGAAATCATTCTGATTTATTACAGCCAGGTCGCTCTTCAGCCTGCATTGTCCCCATACGAAACACTTGTTAATCTGAGGCGGAATCACTAAATGAAAGAGTTGGATAACATGATGTTCATAGAAGGAAGGAACAGCAAAGCAAAAACTTTGTTTCCTACCTGATGGCTGTTTTTCTCATTGTTGATAAGAAACATCTTATGGAAGATTATCTCAGGGTCCATTGGCATGGGCTTGGATTCTGACCTATTTCAACTATCATCTTGTGAAAAGAGCCCTAAAATAGAAGAGAAAACGCTTTTCCTGAACCATCTCCAGTTACAGAGATAAAATCTGGTGATTAATTAAGCTGTGATCTGGCTGGAACATGAACAACTTGATGCTTTTAGATTTCTCTGTTCAGTCACATCTTGAGAGGAAGCTGAGAACTGACTCCACAGTTGAACCAGTCCAAAATGCATTTGTGGGATAGGACATTCCGGGCCCTTTCAACTCTGGGAAAGAGGATCAATAAACACCTCTGTTCAACAGAGGGGCTTATTTTTCCTCAAAATTGGAACAAAGCCATTTGGAGTGGCAACATACCTTGTCTGTGATTTGGGTTTTTTGTTGTTTTTTTATCAAAGGCTTCAAGTTACATCCAGGTTGGAGAGGAAAAATTGTCCACGGCTAGTGGTGTGAGCTATCTCTCCAAGGGTTAGGAATGTAAGAGATTAACAAATACCACAAAAGAAAGAATTCCCATTCAGGAGCTCAAATAAGAGTGATTCTTATTGGCGAATCTAAGTGGAATCTGGGAGTACAAAGGCCTCAGCAGATGACACTTCAGGCTGAGCTAGCTGAACTGAGTGGTAGCAATAACAGTCCAGCTCACTCATCCCTTAGTAATGTGCCCTTGAAAGAAAAGGAGCTTTAGATGTAGGCAGTCAGTGGCTGAAGGCTGTCATTTACATCATCCTTTCTTTCTTTTCCCTGAGATCCATTTTTATACAGTAGACAGGCCTTCGGTTGTTCGGTCTCCTTATTAGTACAGCTACAGCACCAGATAGCTTTATGTCAATAATTCTTCTTATTTTCAGCACTTGATCTCCCCCTGCCACAACTCCTGTGGCTGAGTTCACATGGCCTACCTTAGCTCCCTGATTTTCTTCTACAATCCAGCCTGTACACTTTGTTCCTCTAATGCCAACCTACTGACTGTACCTCAGTCTTTCCACAATCTCTCACCCATATCCTGCCCAGGGTTTGGAATACCCTCTCCCTTCATATTCGACAGATGATCACTATCCCCACCTTCAAAACCTTAAGAGCAAATCTTCCCCAAGAGGCCTTCCCTGACTAAGCCCTCATTGGGGAAGCAGCGTGGCTCAATGGAAAGAGACCGGGCTTGGGAGTCAGAGGTCATGGGTTCAAATCACAGCTCTGTCACTTGTCAGCTGTGTGACTGTGGGCAAGTTGCTTCACTTCTCTGGGCCTCAGTGAGCTCATCTGTAAAATGGGGATTAACTGTGAGCCTCATGTGGGACAACCTGATTACCCAGTATCTAGCCCAGTGCTTAGAACAGTGCTCTGCACATAGTAAGTGCTTAACAAATACCAACATTATTATTATTATTATCATTTCCTCTTCTTCCACTCCCTTCTACATTGCCCTTGAACTTGGATTTGCACCCTTTATTCACTCCTCCATGAACCTCCTCAGCAGTCATGGACATATCCATAATTTATTTCTTATAATAACATCTGTCTCCCCCGCTAGACTATAAGCTCATTACAGGCAGGGAATGTGCCCACCAACTCTTTTCTTTGTGCTCTCCCAAGTGCTTAGTACAGTGTTCTACACACAGCGAGCCCTCAGTAAATACCATTGATCGATGGACCTGGAAGGGGCACCTGAGTGAGGAGAGTCCCGATTCCCCCAGGGAAATGTTTCAAGTTTAGGCAAACTCAGCTTAAGTCCATCAAATGGCATGTGTGGTATGACTGGTTTCAGTGTCCAGTATTCTTGACGCATTATGGTGCCCCTCTCACGGGTTTTTCCAGCAGGCAGGGATGTGTTTCTAGACGTATTAGGGACAAACATGAATTCCAAAGAGAACCTGAAGCTTGACATTAAGAAAATGTGTTCCCTCTGATTTTAGCCATGATCAATAACATTTACTGAGCGCTTACTCTTTGTAGAGCATGAACTAAACACTTGGGAGAGTACAATAGAATAGGCAGATGTGATCCCTGCCTACAGAGAAGCTTAAAATCTAGTGGAAGAATTTACTGCAAATCAATTAATAGTATTCATTGAGCGCTTTCTCTGTGTAGAGCACTGAAGTAAGCTCTTGGGAGAGTACAATAGAATAAATAGACTTAATCCCCATCCTCAAGGAACATACAATAGAGTGGAGGAGCTTACTGAAAATCAACCAATCTGTAGTATTTATTGAGCACCTATGGTGTACAGAGCACCATACTAATGTTGGTATTTGTTAAGCGCTTACTATGTGCCGAGCACTGTTCTAAGCGCTGGGGTAGACACAGGGGAATCAGGTTGTCCCACGAGGGGCTCACAGTCTTAATCCTCATTTTACAGTTAAGGTAACTGAGGCACCGAGAAGTTAAGTGACTCGCCCAAAGTCACACAGCTGACAAGCGGCCGAGCCGGAATTCAAACCCATGACCTCTGACTCCAAAACCCGGGCTCTTTCCACTGAGCCACGCTGCTTCTCTAAATGCTTGGGAGAGGCAAATAGAACCAAAAGAAAAGGTCTCTGCCCTCAAGTCTAGAGAAGAATGTTAACTGTGTACAAGCCAAGAAGGACTCTTCTCTGAAGAGAGATAGATACAAGCTAATCAGGTTGGACACAGTCCATGTCCCACATGGAACTCACAGTCTTAATCCCCATTTTACAGATGTGGTATCTGAGGCACAGAGGAAGTGAAGTGACTTGCTCAAGGTCAGCCAGCAGATAAGCTGTGGATCTGGGACTAGAACCCAGGTCCTCCAACTCCCAGGACTAGGCTCTTTCCACTGGACCACATCACTTCTCTACGTCCGTAAATCCTTTTTGTAAGAACTTCAGACCAATTTTCAGATCAAAGAACAGGACTTTCCAAGGAAACCTGACTTTGCTAGTGTAGGCTCACTTTCAAGATTTTTAACCCTCTGCCCTTTTTTTGGCCCTCTCCGATTTGAACTGTTTTCAAGGGAAATGAGATGCTTGGAGTGGTGGGACAGGCCATTCTGCAGGAGCTTTGGAAGCAAGGACAAGCTGGAAGTGTGCTCTCTTGCATAGCAGCGGGTGGAATCCATGACCTCGGCTTTCAGTTGAACAACTGAACTGATCTTTTTACCATTAACAATAAACTACTCAGGCTATGCACTGGCAAAGGATTTCATATTAATAGCTGTGGTATTTGTTAAGCACTTACTATATGCCAGGCATTGTACTAACCACTAGGGTGGATACAAGCAAAGCGGGTTGGACACGTTTCCTGTCCCATGTGGGGCTCACAGTCTCAATCCCCATTTTACAGATAAAGTAACTGAGGCTCAGAGAAGTGCAGTGACTTGTCCAAGGTCACACAGCAAACAAGTGGCAGAGCCGGGATTACAACCCATGACCTTCTGACTTCCAGGCCCATGCTCTATCCACTACTCTATCCGGCAAGTTATTGGAGTCATAGAAAACTCAAGTTTTGCATTGGTTTGAACTGTGACCTCCTCTGAAATCAGGAGGGCCATTTTTTTTTAAATGGTATTTGTTAAGCACTTCCTGGGTGCCAGGCACTGTGCCGAGCACTGGGGTAGATAGAAGTTAATCAAGTTGGACACAGTCCCATGTTCCACATGGGGCTCACAATCTTAATCCCATTTTATGAGGTAAATGAGACACAGAGAAGTTAAGTGACTTGCCAAAGGTCACACAACAGACAAGTGACAGAGATGGAATTAGAACCCAGGTCCTTCTGACTTCCGGGTCTGTGGTCTCTCCACTAAGCCATGCTGCTTCTCTTATAACCCAAATCCAAACTCCATAGTTAGAGTTCAGCATTCAGGGATTAGATTTGATTATTTTTTCTCTTTTTCATTTTCCTGCTCACACTTTGGAAAGCTTTATCTGCTTCTATTTTATTTCCAAACCCTATGACAGCGCTTCATCAAACCACCTTCCTTCTTCAGAGATAGGCTCTCCAGAAAAGTCTTCTCCTCCAGGAGGCTTTCCCAGAGTAATACCCCAATCTTTCAAATCGTGAAATCCTTTAGCATCTCAACACTCTTATATCTATGGCATAGAAAAGTAAAGTGACTTGACCAAGGCCATCCTTAGTGGCAGAATGGGATTAGAACTCAGGTCCTCTAACATCCAGGCTCATCCTCTCTCTGTACCCAGGCCCCAGTGGAGTTTCAGTCTCCCTGAAGTGCTCCTTAAGGGTCTCAAAGCTAATGACCCATGAAATCACCAACTCTCTCCCAAACCCCAGGAAGGAGATACGTAGCAACAACCCTATTTATCAGATGAACCAAGTCAGTTGGTAGGAAATCTGGGCTCTTTGAGAAGCTTCTGAACGTGATCCTTTCCTTTGTGGGTAATCCTGGCCTCTCTTGACCTATTCAGTGAGGGCTCTTCAGGGTTCCGTTTGCAATCAACAGTCACTTTGTGGTGGGGTAGAGGGAGATGGTAGACTTTTAGATGAATCACGCTCATTGTGGGTAGGGAATGTGTATGTTATATTGTTATATTGTACTCTTCTGAGTGCTTAGTACAGTGCCCTCTGCACATAGTAAGAGTTCAATAAATAAAGGGCTCAGTTTCACCAAAGTCAAAGGCAACAAGGACCTTAAGGATGAATTAGCTATTAAGCCTCAATGAAATGGCTATTGGGGCTTGAAATTCATTTTTACCCTTTTAAAAAATTAAGTCAGAATTCTCCAATTCTAGAAGGTTCATCCAAGTGTTGCAGTTTGTACAGCAAATTTGTCCCCAGATATTCCATTCAAATTCCCTGCTAAATTAGGAACACCACTGTAAAACTTACCATGAGTCCAAAACACCCCATTTGAGGCTGCTTGAAGGTGAAAGATATCTGCTGTGCCCTGATTTTTCCAATGAACTTGTCTCAGAAGATGTATTTGTGGATTGTTACAAAAGAAATCTTCCAGTGTCCAAATAATTGCATCAATTTGGCAGGAGTGTGCCATTAAAATTAACAGCTTTAACTGTGTGTCTAGAGTTGAAAACAATATTTGTAGGTGCTAAATTGGCTCATTTCAACTGCTATTTATTGTGAAATGGGGCAATTTGGACAATTACATGCAGTTGAGAACAGCCTTTGTTGCAGCTAAAAGCAGTGGCTTGAACTGATATTTAACTGCTTTACAAAATGCTATTTACTGTCAAGAAAAGCCCGACTTATGGCCATTACACCCCTTTCAAAACTATAGATTTTATTTACAGCCTCATAGCTAATTCACTGCTTTGAAATGGGTACCTTCAGGAGCCAGAAACTTCATCAGAAATGAACCAAGGTCCGCTTTTCTCCTCAAACACCAACTGCAGTTCAACACTGTAGCACTACATCTGGCCTTTATCTCCCACAATAACCAAGATGGAGGCCACATTTTGACAAGGAAGTTGAGCTCTGGTATTAGTAATGAGTCCTTCCTTCTTCATGCTGGTTTGCCCATGTTTTCACTGAACTTCACTTCCTTCAGTTGACCCTGTGTGATCATCAGGCTTGTTCTCTTAGAGTGAGTGTGACCTTTACAGGAGATGTCAATGTTCCCAAAATCCCCTCTTCCCAATGCTATCGCCACTGACTTTGCTTTAAAGCCAAGGCCCAAATTTGGTTTATTTTCAGTAGTGAAGATACATATAGGGAATGAGAAGTGGATGATTTTACTTAGATAGGAGCAGGGATTTTGAAAAGGGGCTAGTGTTAGAAAAAGAGGATAATGCTAGAAAGAGGGGGCAAGGTGGATGAAAGAGGATAAAAAAATAGGGAGAAGAGAAGCAGTGTGGCCTAGTGAATAAAACACAGGCCTGGGAATCAGAGGACCTGGTTTCTAATCCAGGCTCTGCCACTTTTCTGCTGTGTGACTTTGGGCAAGTTCCTTAACTTCTCTGTTCCTCATTTACCTCATCTGTAAAATGGGGATTAAGATTGTGACCCTATGTGGGACATGGACTGTGTACAACATGATTAGCTTGCACTACCCCAGTGCTTAGTACTTCCTGGCACATAGTAAGTGTTTAACAAATGCCATTAAAAAAATGAGAGGAGAAGAAGAATTGGGGGAGGGGATAAAAAGAGAAATGGGGGCATAGGAGAGTAGAGCAAAGAGCAACACTCACCTGCTTTCTCCACCTCCTCCGTTTCCTCCTTCTTGTCAGCATCCGCCTCTGCTCCCTCCACTCTTCCACTCCAGGCTCCTGTAAAAACATTGCTTGGATGACCCAGTTCTCTTAGAACTCCTGCCAGTTTTAACCCCAGGGAAAATAGTCTGTCCCGGGCCACATCTCCACCGGAGTTACCCAGCCAGCTTCAATCCTGTGGTGAACCTAACAATAATAATAATAATAATAATATTTATTAAGCATTTGCTATATGCCAAGTACTGTCCTGAGAGCTGGATTAGATACAGGATAATCAGGTCCCACATGGGTCTCACAGAGTAAGTATGAGGTAGAACAGATAGAGAAGCAGTGGGGCCTAGTGAATAGAACACAGGTCTGGGTGTCAGAGGACCTGGCTCTAAATCTTGGCCCCGCCATTTGTCTTCTGTGTGACTTTTGGCAAGTCACTTACTTTCTCTGTGCCTTAGTTACTTCATCTGTAGATGGGGATTAAGACTGTGACCCCCATCTGGGACATGGAATATGTCCAATCTGATCGGCTAGCATACAGCGAGCACTTAGTAAATACCACTACCAAAAAAAAAAAAGGTGTGAATCCCCATTTTGCAGATAGGGAACTGAGACAGAGAAGTTAAGTGAGTTGCCAAAGATCACCCAGCAGTTAGAGGGTGGAGCCAAGATTAGAAGCCAGGTCGACTGACCCCCAGGCCCCTGTTCTTTCCACTAGGCCATGCTGCTTCCCAAATTTGCTTTTCAAGCATCCTCCCATGTCTTTCCCAGCCCAGCCTCCTCCCTGCACAACTCAATATTTTTCCCCTCAAAGGAACCTGAATTAATCAGTCATTGAACAGCATTTATTGAGCACCTCCTGAGTGCAAAGCATTCAACTTGATAAATTGTCAAAGTACAAAAGAAACAAGACATTTTTCCTGCCCTCAAGGAGTGGAGAGATGTAGACAGAAAGTACTTATAAAAGTGAGAGCAGGAGGAAGAATAAGTTTATAACAGGGACTAGTACAAGAGTGTCAAAATTAAATAGCTGAACAAATGATTAAATGCACCCAAAGATTTGATTATGTACAAATTAAGGATAGAATTAAGGATAGAATTGAAATGCCTTAGTGCTATAGATGGCAGTTAGCATTATGAAACTAAAGTGTTAAACAGGGAAGACTTCTTGGAGGAGATGGGAATTTAGAAGGGCTTTGATGATGGAGATAGCTATGGTTTGGTGGAAGTAGAAGCAAAACCATTCCACCCAAATTGGGTCAGATGGACTTCTTAGCCCAGATGCAACTTTCCTCCTCCATAAATGAGGAGCCCAGGGTACTGAAAGAAAGTGCTGTCACCCCAAAATGTTGCTCATTCTCTTATAATGTCTTCAGCATTTCTTACTGTTCTAGGTTGCCATAAATTGTGGGGATTTTGATGCACATCTCCTACTACTGGCTTTCAAGTTACTTCATTTTGATTTTGATTTTTTAGTAAATTTAGTTATGGCATTTATCAAGAATTTACAAGCCAAGCACTGGGTAAAATTAGATAATCTGATTATACCCAGTCCTTGTCCCTCATGGGGTTCACAGTCAAAGATGAAAGGAGAACAGACAGCTCACTCCCAGTTTTCAGCTAAGAAAACTGAGGCACAGACAGGTTAAGTAACTTCCTCAAGGATTAGAACCCTGGTCTCCCGACTCCCCCAGCCCCATGCTCTATCCCCAAGGCCATGCTGCTTTCCTATTTTCTTTGAAGAAAACATGCCTTTCCCATTGCATCTGGACCAGCACCCCTTCAGATGGTTTTGTTTGTTTCCAACCTGGAAAGTTGCAACTTCTTGCTCTAGTGCCTTCCGCATGTTTTCAGCTTGTGGGTCCAACAGGAATTTCTGACTTGGGTTTCTTCTTTTGGTTTCTTTTTCCTTCTTCCCCAAGGCTCTTCAGTGTCCAGATGGCACTCTACCCACAGGCTGCCCTTTTGCCTGCCTAGTGTAGGGCTGGTTTTAATCTGAGATAATACAGTGTAGGCAGTAAGTCTAGCATCCCTAAATTCTTCTTGCATAAGGCATGCATAATGAAGGAAACATAATACAGGGACAAACAATTTCTCTTCCTCTCATCAAAGACTTATTGAAAGCACATCTCCTCCAAGACGCCTTCCCGGACTGTGCCCTCCTTTCCTTTCCTTCCTCTCTCTTCTGCATCCCCCTGACTTTCTCCCTTCATTCATCCCCCTCCCATCCCCAAAGCACTTTAGTACATATCTGGAATTTATTTATTTATACTAAGGTCTGTCACCCCCTCTAACTGTAAGCTCGTTGTGGGCAGGGATGTGTCTATTATATTGTTGTATTCTACTCTCCCAAGCACTTAGTACAGTGCTTTGCACACAGTAGGTGCTCCATAAATACAATTGACTGTCTAATTGACAGAGAGTGTTCTGGGAGAGGAACTGAAGCAACGTGGATGTGACCACACTAATGAGAAGTGGCAGCTTTCAAAGACATAGCCCCATCTCCTGGAAGTGGCAGCTTTCAAAGACATAGCCCCATCTTCTGCTTGGTTACATTTTGGAGATCTGACATCCTTTCATAGCCTACTTCCCTTCATCAAGCAAAAGAGAATCTTGGGTCCAGAGCTAATCTGAGGACCAACTGAGTTTGGCAGCTTCCTGAGGTCATTGATTTTCAGGGACCCCCGCCCCCCGCCCCTTCCTGCAACTTCCTCCCTTTCAAATCCACCAGAACGTGGTCCTCCCCATCTCCCAACCCTCCTGAAAGCCCACCTCTTCTAGGAGGTGTTCCCCAGCTAATTTCCACCACCCTGGGTAATGTATCCGCATCATACATCTCAGTATTAAGGAGATATACCACTCTACTCATTCCATTCATTCATTTTTTCGTACTCTTCCTGCTAAACAGTTGAACCTATAAGTTTTCTCCTACTCCCACTGTCTACTGAGCACTTATGTCTGTCAGTCTTCTCCAATAGATTGGAAACTCCTCAAGGGCAGGGATGATGTTTTTTATTTTGAATGTCCTCTCCCAAGTTCTCAGTACAGTGCTTAGCATATAATTGGTATTCAGTCAACACTACTGAATGAAATCATGGGGAAAAAATAGCTTGGGGACTCAATCAATCAATCACTAGTATTATTGAGCATTTACACGGAGCACTCGGACTCAATCAATCAATCAGTAGTATTATTGAGCATTTACATGGAGCACTCGGACTCAATCAATAAATCAATAGTATTATTGAGCATTTACATGGAGCACTCTGTTAAAGATTTGGGAGAATCCACTTGAGCTAGTAGGCATGAAACCTGCCTCCATGGAGTTTACTATCTAGCAGGAAGCCTCCTGAACGTAAAACAAGCAGAATTCAATTTTAGGATGTTGTTCATCCAGTTTTCAGCTGATGTACTCCCTGTCCCTTTTATGTCCAGTATCCTGATTTTAAACTCCTGCTGAGTCCCACAGCTCGGAAGTGACTCTCACTGTGGTTCTGAGGCAAAGGATGAAATCAGAGGTCCTCTTGACCACAAGGTCTAGGTTCTGCAGATTTCCTCAAAGAAACCTTTCAGGTAACCTTATGGCACCATTGCATTATATAATTTAACCTACATAAAGATTGCAACATACCATATGCCTGTGATATCACATGTGCCTCCTTGTCCAAGACCAATGGTGGCCACCCTGCTGGAGACCATAAAAGATGGTTACTATTGTCAAGTGCTTACTATGTGCTAAACAGTGGGGTAGATACAATACAATCAGATCAGGCAAGGTCCCTATTCCATATGGGGAGAGGGCTGGAGATTAGGTATTTTATCCTTAAATGAGATAAATGAGATGAGGATAAAATTACAGAGGAGGAAGCTGAAGCACAGAGAAGACAAATGACTTTCTCAAGATCACATAGCAGACACGTGGCAGAATTGGGATTAGAACCCAGGTCTCCTGACTCTCACTCAGGTGCCCTTTTCACTTTATCATTCTGCTTCCAGTCACTCAATGAAGCACATTGTCTCCTTCTTTGCTCACTTTCCCAGTAATTCTTTCACAATTGGTCATATTTCAGAAGTGAAATATACCCATCATTCGAGAAGAGTGAGTGCTGGAGAAGCCAAGTTCTCCTGGAACAGAAACATGAAATGAGGGCTGGGTGGTACCAGATGGAATAAGTTGTTTTTGGCATTCATTTACAAAGTCACTGTCCCTTGCAGGGGACCATATGCCTGCAGCGTGGCAAAGTAGCTCTCTGGGCATGAGTCCAATTCTTCAGCCGAGTGGGCTCTAATTTGTTCTAATAACTCATTATTATGTGAAAGGGATTACACAATAGGCCTCGTCAACAGGGTGGTGAAGAATTCCCAGGCCATATGGTCTGAGAAGAAGCAGCGTGGCCTAATGGCTAGAGCACGGGCCTAGGAGTCAGAAGATTAGAACTCAGATCCTAATCCCTGCTCCTCTATGTGTCTGCTGTGTAACCTTGGAAAAGTCATTTCACTTCTCTGTGCCTCACTTTCCTCATCTGTAAAATAGGGATTAAGATGGTGAGCCCCATGTGCGACAGGGACTGTTTCCTACCCAATTTGCTTGTATCCACCCCAGCACTTAGAACAGTGCCTGGTACAGAGTAAGCACTTAACAGATACCACAATTATTATTATTATTATATGATCAAAAATTCTGGTTTGAATCCATCAGTGGAGACTGTGCAGAGCCACCTAGCGTGGGGGTTACTTGAAGTGCTCTAAAGATTGGGCACCTGGGCCTATCCCACAGTCCCCTTTGACCAAGGTCCTTGTAGCCAACCAGGAGGGCTGGTGCAGTGTTTTGTAGGGATTAGTCTCATTGGCTATGGGGCCCCTTCCCCTTTCCCTCCCTCCACTGAGTCACATAACTAGGGTGGGGGGGAGGAGCCGGAAGGGCTGATGGAAGAGCAGTGAGGGGTGAAGTTAACTGATTCCTTCACCGCCAGTGTTCCCTCACCTTCAGCTCACATCAACCTCCCACCAAGCCACTTCAGTCCAGCAGGGAGGTCAAACCATCCCCTGCCTCTCCCCCTCCTGCTCGGGTCACAAACCAGTTTGGCCCCTTCCACCCACCGTACTGCCTCAGCCTGGAGAGTCACTGAGTTCTTGGCTGTGGGTGGGGAAGGGGGAACTGAAAATGGAGAGCTATCCTTCCTTCAGTGCCACCACCATTTCTCTGGCAGGCCAGCCCAGGCTCTTCACAAATGGAGGAAGACGTCAAAACCGCCTTTCCTATAGCCCTGCTGTGGGAGTTCAGAACTGCCAGCAGCATCAATATCCATTCCTTCCCCATGGGATCATTGATTGGCATGTCACCTCAGCAGCAACAACGTGCCTTGTCCCTGCTCTGTTGTCGGGCACATGTACAGAATCTATCCAAGCAGAGGTGAAAGCACTAATCCCCAGTAGGACCTTCCCTCCAGCTGTCTCTTCTCCGTCTTGTAAACCAGGAATAAGGGGCCAGTTCCAGCACCAGGCCGCCTTCTCCATCTTCCCTCTCAATAGGAAGGAGCAACTGTCATAACCTCAGTTGCCTGGAGCACAAGCGATCAAAGTCATTTCCTCCTTCATTGTTTTTGGTCATTTATAACTTGACTTGGGAAGCTACATCTTCCATCATTCCCTCAAAGCCTTTTAGGTAATTCCCGAGGGCTGAAAAGTCTTCAAAGACTTCAAGATTCACTTAAAGGATAAAGCTGGGGGGCGATCGGGTGGGCATTCGACCAGTTTCATACCTGATGTCCAGTCTCAGGTTACCGATCCCCCGTCCAGTATTGTGAGGGTAGTTAGAATTAATCAGGAAAGTGATGGTCAGTATGCTTGAATGTAGTTACTGACCACTTTAGGTATGTCCCAAGACAATAGCTAACACAGTACATATCCCTAAGACACAAATTCCATTAGATTGGTGTCACAAACTGGTATCACAGTTTTACTTCATAGCCCTTATTGTATCCATCAATCAATGGAATCCGGCGAGTAGCTCCTCAATGCAAAGCATTGAACAACGTGCTTGGGAGAGTACAGCAGAAGCAAGCAACACATTCCCTGCCCTCAAGGAGCTGACAATTCTCTGGGGGGACTTGGGGGAATTGAGAGACAAAAATGATTTACAAACAGTGAGAGCAGGAGGACAAACAGGAGGGAATAACCAGAAGTAGTACAACTACATCAGGATGAAATGGCTGTTTAAATAATTGAATACAGAAATAAAAGTAAACATGAATGTGGGCAGGGGATGTGTCTGTTTATTGTTATATTTTATTATTATTATGGTATTTGTTAAGCACTTATTATGTGCTAGGCACTGTATTAAGCGCAACTCTCCCAAGTGCTTAGTACAGTGCTTTGCACACAGTAAGTTCTCAATAAATATGATTAAATGACTAGATTTGGAGATAAAGCAACATGGGAATAAGACTACCTTATATCCAGGAGACCCCGTCCCTAAGGCCTATATTTCAGGGCCAATGCAAATCCAGTCTTCTTTATCTAAGGTCCCACAAATAGGATAAAATTTGCTCAAGGCAGACCTGACATTTTCACAGACAGTTGTGGCTTTAAGTCATTGCTGTGGATTATAGTTCTATGGTAGGTGGTGACATAATCTACTCCCTGCCTAGTGGCTGATAGTGGTGAGGTCTCCATTTCCTAGAATGCTGTGACATAGGTCTAGATTTTCTGTGGGGTAGAGAATGGAGAAAGACGGTATGGGTGCTATCTGAGCTTGGCAGGAATTCATCTTGGGCCCTTCCAGCCTACAGGCAGAACAGACTAGGTGATGGAGGACATATTGATGACCCAAAATCAAATCAATCAATTGTAATTACTGAGCACTTACTGTGTGCACAGTACAGTACTAAACCCTTGGGAAAGTACAACAAAATTGGTAGACATGATGCCTGCCTAAAAAGATCTTACAGTCTACAGTCACTAATGCTCTATAGGAAAGCAGTGGGACCTAGCAAAAAGAGTATAGGCCTGGGAGTCAGAGGCCCTGAGTTCTAATTCTTTCTCTACCATGCTCTGTGACTTTGGGCAAGTCACTTAACTTTTCTGTGCCTCATCTGTAAATGAGAATTAACACTATAAGCCCAACATGGGGCAGGGATTGTGTACAATCGGATTAACCTTTACCTCAGAATTTAGTACAGGGCCTGGCACACAGTAAGTGCTTAACAAAGACCATAAAGGAAATAAAAAGCTAAGTAATAAAAGCATGGCTGGGCATCTCCTGCATTAGAGGATTGATTGGGGTCCTTTAAATTGCCCCCCTTGGTCAGACCTTTGGAGATAAAGGTGTAGAGAGCTGAAGGTGAACTCTTTCCTGATATATGTTTCCCCTCCACCCTCCCTCACAGTGATAAACTGCTTTTATCGCTCGCTCCTAAATCTGTCTAATCCCAATTTACTTTTTCCTTCTTCATACTGTGTCCTGACTTCCACCTTGTATAAGGAGTTCTGCAGTGATAATTGATCAGTCTGGCCATCTTTCCTCCTTTTTCCATTCTATCTTCCTTCAGCTCTTCAAACCAAATTCACGAGTTTTAACAGCCACAGTGATTTAGGGCGTTGGTGATGCCCCTGCATTCCCCTTCAGCACATGGAACCGGACTCCCAAGCACTTGATAATCACCCTACCCTCAGCTTCACAGAATTTATATGCATACCCTCTCTATATAATTTATTTTATGGGAAGCAGCATGGTGTAGTGGAGAGACCCTGAGCCTGGGAGTCAGAAGGTCATGGGTACTAATCCCAGCTTTGCCACTTGTCTGCCATGTGGCGTTGGGCAAGTCACTTCACTTCTCTGTGCCTCATTTACCCCATCTGTAAACTGGGGATTAAGACTGTGAGCCTTATGCGGAATACGGATTGGGTCCAACCCGATATGCTTGTATCTACCCCAGGGTTTACTTTGGTGACTGGCACATAGTAAACCTTAACAAGTACCATAATTTTTGTTATTTTAATGTCTGTCTCCCCTGCTAGGCTGCATGCCCCATGTGGGTATGTTAAGCAAGCATTTGAGCATGGTGTAGTGGATAGAGCACAGGCCTGGGAGTCAGAAGGTCACGGTTTCTAATCCCGGCTCCAACACTTGTCTGTTGTGTGATCTTGGACAAGTCACTTAGTTTCCCTGGGCCTCAGTTACCTCATCTGTAAAAATGAGGATTGAGACTGTTAGCCTCACATGGGTCAAGGACTGTGTCCAACCCTTTTCGCTTGTATCCACAGAATCTGGCACATAGTAAGCACTTAACAATAGTACTTCTCCTAAAAGGATGCAAGAGGGATTCTTTAGGATAATAGCAGGCAATCTGTTTACAAAGAGTTAAGAGAATAGGTCCTAAAGAGATAGGTATAAAGTTGTAGTAGTCCATTCACCTCCACAACAAACAAAAACTCCTCACCATTGGCTTTAAAGCACCCAATCATCTTGCCCCCTCCTAGCTCATCTCGATACTCTCCTATTAGAACCCAGCCGGTACACTTCGCTCCTCTAATACTAACCTTCTCAATGTGCCTCTATCTCGCCTATCTTGCATCTGACCCCTTACCCATATCCTGCCTCTGGCCTGGAACGCCCTCCCTCCTCAATTGTGTCTGTTCTACTGTGCTTTCCCAAATGCTTAGTGCAGAGCACACATAGTAAGCACTCAATAAATATGATTGAATGAATGGCTTGAATGGCTTGAGGGACTCCCAAGTTCTCAAGTGGACCTTCTGGTCTCACATTGTTTTGGGTTGCCTGGTGTCATATTCAGCATTTTTGGACCCAAGGCTGAGGTTAAACTCCTTAGGTCTGTCTGTGGTCTTATAACATTTGACTGTCCAGCTTATGTATGCAGTTGGGTCTCAGGCTTATCAATTAATGAACATCTCTTCCTGCCCTGGGTCCACTGCCTGATAAGTACTTTTGTGTAAGCCCACAAGTCAGAGTGTTATGTAAACTGTGTGTTGGACACCCGCCCCCCAGGATGTGTGGTCAGAGCTCAAGCACAACACCCCACATTCCTCTGGTTAACCCTATATCTTCCTCCTCGAGTAAAACGTTCTTGTGTATTGTACATCGCCTTGATTCTATTTAGTTGCCATTGTTCTTGTCTGTCTGTCTCCCCCGATTAGACTGTAAGCCCGTCAAACGGAAGGGACTGTCTCTATCTGTTGCCGACTTGTTCATTCCAAGCGCTTAGTACAGTGCTCTGCACATAGTAAGCGCTCAATAAATACTATTGAATGAATGAATGAATGAGGCCGACACCTACATACAGTTTCTGATGCCTGTCTTACATTCTCACTACTTTCCTGTAATCAATCAATAACTTTTACCAAGCCCTTACTCTTTGCATTTTCTTATCAGATTTGTTAAGTGTTTACTATGTGCCTGGCACTGTACTAAGTACTGGGGTAGATACAAGCTAATCAGATGGGACCCAATTAATGTCCCACATGGGGCTCACAGTCAATGCCCATTTTACAGATTAGGTAACTAAGACATAGAGAAGTGAAGTGACTTGCCTAACGTTAACAGCAGACTAGTGGCAAGACGAGACGAGAAGCAGCGTGGTTCAGTGGAAAGAGCCCGGGCTTGGGAGTCAGAGGTCATGGGTTCTAATCCAGCCTCCGTCGCTTGCCAGCTGTGTGGCTTTGGGCAAGTCACTTCAGTTCTCGGTGCCTCAGTTACCACATCTGTAAAATGGGGATTAAAACTGTGAGTCCCACGTGGGACAACCTGATAACCTTGTATCCCCCCCGTGCTTAGAACAGTGCTTGGCACATAGTAAGCGCTTAACAAATACTACCATTATCATTATTATTATTATTAGTGGTGGAGCCAGAATTAGAACTAGGTCCTTCTGACTCTCATACCCATGCTCTATTCCCTAGTTTATGATGTTTCTAAGCATTGTACTAAATGCTTGGGAGTGTACAATAGAGTAAGTTGACATGATTTCTGCCCTCAAGAAGCCTGCAATCTAGTGAGGGAGAGAGATATTAAAATAAATTAAAGGTAGGGAAGCAGCAGGGAATTGAGGAGCTGTACACTAGTGCTGGGAGTGTTGGGAATGAGTACCAAAGTCATGAAGGGGTATGGGCTCAAGTGCAAGGGCACTTCCTTCAGGAGGGAAGGAAAATGGAATAGGGCAAATGAGAGAATAGTCAGGGAAGGCTTCCTAAAGGAGATGTGATTTTAGTAGGGCTTGGAAGATGGGGAAAGTGATGGTCTGATGTTGCCACCCTGGCTATTTTGGAATCACTGTTTTCCTACTACCTTCCCTTCTCCTACTGCCCTCCTTCCCAACCCTCCTATTCACTCCTTTACTCCACGTTTGTTTCCTTTGTCCTTGCTACTTACACCTTTCTCAAGTTTGCCACTGCCTACCTCTTAAAAAACAAAACAAAACTTCCTCCCCTTTCTCACCCAAACCTAAGGAGCTGTTGGCCTGATAGATGGAGAAGATTTACCTCTTCAGCTTGAAAAAGTTGTTTTTTATCAGGAAAAAATGAAGTGATTACCCCCACAGGACTCAACTCTGTAGTGCTATCTTGCCCAGGAGAGTGATTTAATCAGAGTCCTCTTCTGAACACTTACCCAACAGTCTGTGTCAAAGAGGGAACGAGGGTAAAAGAATGCCAAGACTCTGGATTTCTTTTAATGAAGAAGGTTTCTTCTATTAGTATTATTTGACACGTGGCCCTTTACTAGTCCTTTATTATCCATTTGGAGGGCTTCTCACGGGCCCTTAATTTTACCTCGGGTCCTTAATGCTGCTAAGTGATTATGTTTCTTAGATTTAAAGAGCCAGAAGCATTTAAACAGTAAGAAGTGTTCCATCCAGGGAACATAAACCCTGCCTATCACCAGATAATTACTGTAATTTGTGTTCCTGTCTCAGCCCTTCAGTGCACCAAAAAGCAATCTGAAGCTGCAGAGAAAATGTATGAGCATGTGTTCGCAACCTTGACAGGATAATCAGTCACTTCCAGGACCTAGTAGCTGGCTTTGATAAAGACATCCAGAAGATAGAAATGGAGGGCTACCGTGCTTCTGTCTCTGCTCTGGATGGGCCCTGTGAGTCAGGGGGCCAGAGTTTTGTAGGTTCCATGTGGATAGGGTTTAGGGAGCAGGGATGGAAAGACAAGAAAGGTGACAGAGGACAGAGAGAGCAGAAAAGGGAGGACAGGGAGAAAATGAGAGGCAGAGGACATGGGGCAATTTTACATAAAGACACAAACATACAGACATCCACACTAAGACAGTCACAAGTGAATACAGATACACACACACATACATACGCACACGTAACATACATATATACATACACCACAAAAACTCACCGCTGCCCTGTCCAGTCCATTGTGATTCCCCCCTGGGAACAAGGTGCCCACTGCTGCCATTCAGAGAGCAGGCAGCTGGAGCCCTGCCCACATGTTCTGGGCAGTAGCAGCAGGTGCCTGTGGTCCCGGAGGCTGACAGTCCTGGTCCCCTGGACCAGGGGAAGAAGTGTGCCATGCAGCCGGGTGACATATTTCTAACCACCCTTGTGACTCCAATACCCATTGCAGGAGGACCAGCTCAGGTCTGGGGGCAATGACTGCTAATGGACACTGCCACTGCAACCACTATTGTCACAACACACTGGAAGAGTTCTGTCCCACCACCCTAGCCTCCAGTTGGATCCCAATGCCTCCCACCTTACGTCCTTCAGAGGGGTGATGACCAACCCATTCAATGGAGGGGGTCACCTGGTCACCTTAGCAGGGCAGTCCATTTCCACCCAAGTTGGAATGCAGATAGATTCTTTGGTGTGGGCAGATACAGGGAGGTCCAGGAGTTTCCTTCAATCGCGTTTATTGAGCACTTACCGTGTGCAAAGCACTGCAGTAAGCTCTTGGGAAAGTACAGTATAACAGAGTTTCTATCATTCCTTAACTTTCTTCTTTTTTTAATGGTATTTGTTAAGTGCTTACTATATGCCAGGCACTGCATTAAGCACTGGAGTAGAGGTAGGCTAATCAAGTGGGAAACAATACATGACCACATGCTGCTCATAGTCTTAATCCCCATTTTTTACAGGGAACTGAGGCACAAAGAAGTTAAGTGACTTGCCCAAGGTCACACTGCAGACAAGTAGATTTCATTCAGACCTTTCCACACTTGGTTATTATCTATTAAATCCCCTATACCAAGTTGCTGATTTTTTAAGTTGCTGATTGGTTAGCAGAAATTCCTGCATCCACATCAGAAGACTCCAACCTGTCAATACTTGGGGGCAGAAATCTAGAGGAGGACCTTGGAGGCCTGGTAGATCACTCGGGAACAATAATAATAATAATTGGGAACAATTATAATAATAATAATAATGATATTCATTAAGCATTTACTATATGCCAAGCATTGTACTTCATCCTGGGGTAGATAGAAGATCATCAGGTCCCACATAGGGCTCATAGTCTAGGTAGGAGGGAAAACCCATTTTGCAGATAAAGGAACTGAGGCACAGAGAAGTTAAGTGATTTGCCCAAGGTCACATAGCAGGTAAGTGGCAGATCTGGGTTTAGAACCCAGGACCTCTGACTCCCAGATCCATACACTTTCCACTAGACCATACTGCTTCCCAGTGTGAGCTTTTGACAGGGATGAGGAGAAGCCCTTATGGGAGGAGTCAGGAGGCAAACATTAATCAATTCCTTATCAATTGACTTACTGGAAGTAAAACAACTTTTACCCACACTAATTAGTTTTCTTGGTTGGCAGTTCTTACAACACTCTCTAGTAAAAAAACATATTCAAGATAATCCATTTTGGTACATGACAGGTGGATCCTTTAAAGATTTCTTCCTCTCTGAATATCAAATTGATTGTTTCCAAGTGTCCTTCAGTGACATTGACTAAGAATAGAAGGACTTCATCAGCAAGATATCATGCTAAATCCCCTGAAGAACCTGACTATGATATCTTGATAGCTAATTAAAATTGATGCCTATATCAAAAGCTTCATAAATACCATGAGAGCTTACTAAAGCCACCTTTTGGGGATACAACATGCTAAATGAACTTTTAATATCTTAAAATGGATTCCCAACTCAACAAAATCCGAAAAAAAATAGAAAAAGAAAGAGCATAGGAATGGGAGTGAGGGGACCCTAATCTCACCTCTCCCACTTACCTGCTCTATGAACTGGGGCAGGTTAATTTCCTTCTCTGGGCCTCAACTTTGTATCTGAAAAATAGAGACTGAATTCTTGTTCTCCCTCCCCTCTATCTATGAGCCCCGTATGGAAGAGGGACAGTGCATGACCTGATTATCTTGTATAAACCCCACCACATAGAACAGTGCTTGGCACATGGCAAGTGCTTAACATATACCTAAATTATCATTATTATTATTATCTTTATGAAATTATACTCATGATTGTAAGCTCCTAGAGGAGAGGGATATTGTCTACCTACTCTACTCATTCTCCCAAGAGCTTAGTACAGCACTCAGTAAATACTGCTGACTGATTGATCCCCTAGCCTACACTAATCTTTTCCATCATTTCTAATCCATTTAATTCCTTAAATATTTCCCCGGTTACACTGATTAATGGTACATAAAGAAGATGAAGCAATAAAGAGAACTGTTTGAGGAAAACTGGTACCCCAAAATCCATACTGTACTCTCCCAAGAGCTTACTACAGTGCTCTGTACATAGTAAGTGCCCAATAATACCATGATAGATTGACTGATTGATGTCAGGAAGAACCACGGTGTTATGTCTAGCTTGACATGGAAACGGGAGAAAAACAAGCCCCCCCCCCCCATTTTCAGAAGAAAGACTTTTTCAAAGCAGTCACATCCCAGGCCAACCCTCTCATATTCCATTCATGCCCCTACCTTCCTCCCTCCTCACCTGGCCAGCTGTTTAGTTTCATATTTGAGAGTTCAGTTTTCAGTTGATCTGTTCCCATCTAGTTCTGATGTCAGTCAATCAGTCAATCATATTTACTGAGTGCTTACTGTGTGCAGAGCACTATACTAAGCTCTTGGAAGAGTACAGTACAATAATATAACAGACATATTGGTACCGAGTGTCTTGATGCCCAGTTTTAAAATATTGGGGCACACACCTCCTGCTCCCAGATGCTGTGCCAGTCTTTGGATGACCTGGAAGGGGATCGCCAGGGCTGTGGGGCAAATGAGGATGTCCAGGAGAATCTTAGGAGACATGCTCTAAGATCATTCCTACTATTCCTTCACCTTTGATTTTCTCAAAATGGCAGCCATGACCCCAGTGTGTTACTCTGCAGTAAGTCTGTAAGCTCTCTGTGGGCAGGGAATGTGTCTGTTTATTGTTATATTGTATTCTCTCACAAGTACTGTGTACAGTGCTCTGCATACAGTAAACACTCAATAAATGAATGAATGATTTGGGAGGACCATCGTTGGTCACCCTACTCACCCCTTTCAGCATTTTGCTTTAGAAGCCACTTCCTGGCACCCTAGTGTGGTAGTTGTGGTCGACCACTCAGATGATCAACTGTCTCCCAGCCAAACCTCCCTGAGCTTCACCATTGGCCAGTGAAAACAATTTACAGAGAGCCAGCAGGAATCTAGACCCTGTGCCTGGCTGAGGTTTCAGTAATAGTAATAATTATAACTGCAATATTTGTTAAGCACTTATTATGTGTCAAGCACTGTACTCAGCGCTGGCATATACACAAAATAATCAGGTAATTAGGTTGGGCACTATCCTTACCCCAAATAGGGCTCACAGTCTCATTAGGAGGGAAAGCAGATACTGAATCCCCATTTTACAGATGAGGAAATTGAGGCCCAGAAAAGCTAAGTGACCTGCCCAAGGTCGTACAGCAGGCAACTTGGATCTGTTCCCTTTAAGCATTTGAAAGTCACTCCATCTTAAGACCCACAGCACTTATTTAACTTTCCATAATTTATTTTAATGTCTGTCTCCCCCTCTAGACTGTAAGCTACTGGTGGGCAGGAAATGTGTCTAGAAAATAACTCTGTGGTACTAAACTCTCTAGTACAGTGTTCTGCACATGCTAAGTGCTTAATAAATGCCAATGATTGATTGACTGACTGATTGAAGTGTTAGAGCCACCATTAGAACACAGATCCTCCAACAGCCAGTCAGTAATCTTTCTCCTAGGACACTCACCAGGTAATAACGATTTAGATCATTTTGGTGCTGAAACTGCTACAGAGATTACTTGGACAAAACCAAATGTATTTGTCTGAATTATCCAACTTGGCTTCAATTCTCTGTTTGCCCCAAATGCTAATTAAATCTTCCTTATTTGGGCTAAAAAGAACACCAGTGCCTAGAAGCTGCAGGAACTGATTTCTTGGGGCTTTTTTTGCATCTAAAGTTTCTGGCCAATTGCAAGCCCCCTCTGTAAGCTTCTTGATGATCATGACGATGGTATTTGTTAAGCACTTACTACATCAAGGACTGCTCTTAGCGCTGGGGTAGATACGAGATAATCAGGTTGGACACAGTCCCTGTCCTACATGGGGCTCACAGTCTTAATCCCCATTTTACAGATGAGGTAACGGAGGCACAAAGAAGTGAACTGAGTTGCCCAAGGTCACACAGCAGACAAGTGGCGGAACTAGGATTAGAACCCAGGTCCTTCTGACTCCCAGGCCTGTGCTCTATCCACTAGACCATGCTGTGTCCCTAGACCTGCTCCTCGTGGGCAGGGATCACGTCTTCCAGCTCTACTTCATTCATTTATATTTATTTAGCGCTTACCGTGTGCAGAGCACTCTACTTGTATTGCACTCTCCCAAATACTTAGTCCAGTGCTTTACACACAGTGAGCACTCAATAAAATAGCATTGACTGACTGATTAAAATGATTCTACTTCACTTTAACCCTAATGCACCCCTGGCTTCCACAGACTTTTCATGGAAATTCCAGTTGATGTCTGGTTGGACTTCGGGTGTAAGGGAGGCCATGTGGACAAATGCTTGAGGCAATGAACTGTCTCTTCTCCTAGTCAACAAGGACCTGGTTTTGAATTATCCCAGAGCACAGTCTGGTTTAAACAGATTGATTTAAGGTGGCAGTACATAAAGGGGAACCCATTCTAAATGAAAACCGAGGCTTTGCCGAGCCATGTTGACAACCATAAATGTCAACGAAGGCTTCGGTCCTGCTTATGGTCACAGTTTGAAATGTCTTCCACAAACCCCATGATTGCAGAGACAGGTGCAATTTTTATAGGATGAACTATTTTCCAGAATTAGGAAAACCATTTTGAATACAAATGAGCTAAGAAAATACAGCCTTTCTTTTAGGAGGGCCTGCCCCTATCAAGAGATCAGGGAAGCAGCGTGGTTCAGTGGAAAGAGCCCAGGCTTGGGAGTCAGAGGTCATGGGTTCGAATCCCAGCTCTGCCACTTGTCAGCTGTGTGATTGTGGGTAAGTCACTTAACTTCTCTGTGCCTCAGTTACCTCATCTGTAAAATGGGGATTAACTGTGAGCCTCACGTGGGACAACCTGATTACCCTGTATCTACCCCAGTTCTTAGAACAGTGCTCTGCACATAGTAAGCACTCAACAAATACCAACATTATTATTATTATCTTTAATAATAATAATTTTGTTATTTGTTAAGTTCATACTATTTGTCAAGCACTATACTAAGCGTTGGGATAGTTACAATATAATCAGATCAGAGTCCTTGTCCCACTCAGGGCTTACAGTCTTAAGTAGAAGGGAGAACAGGCTTTGAATCCCTGTTGTACAAATGAAAAAGGACATGGATTCTAATCCCAACTCCACTACATGTCTATTGAGTGACCTTAGGCAAGTCGCTTAACTTCTCTGGGTCTCAGTTCCCTCAAATGTAAAATGGGGTTTAACAGTATGAGCTCTATGTGGGACAGGGACTGTGTCCAACCCAATTACAAGCAGCATGGCCTAGTGGCAAGAGCACAGGCTTGGAAGTCAGAAGATGTGGGTTCTAATCCCGGCTCTGCCCACTTGTCCGCTGTGTGACCTTGGGCAAGTCACACCTTCTCTGTGCCTCAGTTACCTCATCTATAAAATGGGGATTAAGACTGTGAGCCCTATGTGGGACACCCTGACTACCTAGTGTTTACCCCAGCACTTAGAACAGGGCTTGGAAAGTAGTAAGCACTTGACAAATACCATTATTATCATTATTATCTTGTATTTACCCCAGCACCTAGAACAAATACCACAATTATAATTGTTATTATTATAATTATTGTTATTATTCAATGAGGGAACTGAGGCAAAGAAGTGTTAAGTGACTTGCCCAAGGACATATTCCAAGAAGGTGGCAGAGCCGGGATTAGAACCCAGGTCTTCTGACTCCTAGGCACCATGCCCTTTCTGATTCTATTGATTGCCATTGTTCTTGTCTGTCTGTCTCCCTCAATTAGACTGTAAGCCCGTCAAAGGGCAGGGACTGTCTCTCTCTGTTACCGATTTGTACATTCCAAGCGCTTAGTACAGTGCTGTGCACATAGTAAGCGCTCAATAAATACTAATGAATGAATGAATACTAGATTATGCTGGTTCTCACCTTGCACAGGAGATTTTTCTATGAATGGCTGTAAGCAACTCCCCACTCTCCCACAGCAGATTTGAAGTCTTCCCCAGAGGAGCCACATGTACCAGAGGAGAGGCATGCCAGGTCAGTCAGTCAATTGTATTTATTGAGTGCTTACTGTGTGCAGAGCACTGTACTAAATGCTTAGGAGGTACAATATAACAATAAACATACACATTCCCTGCCCACAAAAAGCATACGTGTTAGGCCAAGTATGTCATTTTCTGGAAGTATGTGAATTTCAAGTGATACTAGAGCATTTTCTCCCAGGAACCCCTGAACCCCTGAACTGTTTCAGAGCTTTTGCATTCTCTGCACAAGTCAGAATGAGATCTGGTGTAGTGTTCATGCTGTGGGAAATACCCAGTAAACCCTTAATAAATATGATTGATTGGCTGGGAATGCTATGGACCCAGAATGTTATAGATCCAAACCCAAAAATGAACCATGCATGCTCCAACCAGGACCTGGAAATCCAAACATTTAGACTGAGCAAGAGCAACAGAGAGTGAAGGCAAATCAGGCTAACCAGTTTATTCAGGATAATCCCAAGTCTGTGCTATATGAACATTTTTTCTCAAATTGCCCAGATCAGCCTTTTGAGGCTCCAGGGCAGTCCTAGCTGAACCAGAATACAAAGGGTGCAGAGATATGCCAACATCACCATCCTCTGCACTCTGTCAGCTGCCTCACTTTGTACACAGCTGGGCCAAGGGAAAAGAGGTAAGTGATCCTGGGTGATTCAATGTGAGCCACCACACTATAAATAGCTTTGCACACTGAATCCTGCTAGCCTCAGGACAGGCAGAGACACAGCTGTATTGCAATGTGAGCAGTATTAACATCTTAGGACCAGATATGAATACACACAATTCAAATATGTCCCTTCACAAATCCTTTGGCTGGTCACCTATTCACTATGTCTCCCTCTCATCTCTGCTCTTAACCTTTTCCTCCCTCCCTCCCCACCCTTCCCCTTCATATCCAGCAGAACACTGCTCTCTCATTTTCAAAGCCCTCCTGAAATCACAATTGGGAGGCCTTCCCTAATTATCTCTTTACTCTCTACCCTTTATCCCTTCTACTGCCACTTAAGCACTTCCACACCCCCTAAACACTTGGGTACTTAAACCTTCCACCCCTACCTCAGAACCCTCCTATACATATCTATTTCATCCTCCTAGCTATAATTTGTTTTAGCGTCTGTCTTCCGCTCTGGATGTATGTTACTTGAGGACCAGTTACCTCATCTGTAAAATGTGGATTAGGACTGTGAGCCCCATATGGGGCATGGACTGAGTCCAAACTGTTATTAGCATGTTTCTAACACAGACCTAGTACAGTGCCTGGCACATAGTAAGCATTTAACAAATACCATTAAAAAAAAGTTTTATATCTACTAATTCTATTACTCTCCCTAGTGCCTAGTACAGTACTCTTCACACGGCAGGTGTTTAATATGTACTTTTCCAGACCTTGAAGTCCCTCCTCAGGCACCTCCTCAAGGTGTTCACAATATAACATATTCCCCGTCCACAATTTTATTTATTTATTTATATTAATGTCTGCCTCCCCCTCTGGACTATAAGCTCACTGTGGGCAGGGAAGGTGTCTGTTACATTGTTTCTTAGTACTCTCCCAAGCACTTAGTAGAGTGCTCTGCACACAGTAAGCGCTCAGAGTATGACCCTAGGAGTCAGAAGGTCATGGGTTCTAAGTCCAGTTCCACCACTTTTCTGCTGTGTGACCTTGGTTAACTCACTTCACTTCTCTGTGCCTGTTACCTCCTCTGTAAAATGAGTCCAGTAGCATGGTGGGAATTTACCACTTCATTTGGTTCAGTTCAACTGCAAAACCTGCCAAAACTTCCCAGAATAGTCATCCCCCATCTCATCCTCCTACCCCCGCTGGGCCTCTTATTGGAAAATATGAACTTTTTTGAGCTGTTTACATTATTTTAATGACTCAGATCTAGAGAAGAAGTTCAGAAATATTTGGTTTGGCAACTTGTTATAAGTAAAATCCAGAGATATCCTCCCTAATGGAAGAAATTCCAATTCTTTGGATATTCTTTAGTCTGAAGTCTTTCCCGGATTGTCTTATCTTACAGAATTCCTGAAACTGGCCTGGCTTTGGGAGATCCAAAATGTCCTGAAACAAAATTCTCATCTTCCTCTCTAACCTTCTCTCTATCTCTTCTTGTCAAGGTGTGTCTGTCCAAAGGTGATTTTGAGGCCCTTCAAGGTCGAATCCAAGACATTAGCTTCATGATAAGTAATGTCTCAGGATGCTGTTTGTTCAGAAAATATTAATTTTCATAAGTTTTAAAAGATCACAATTATATATCTGGTTTGTGGACCCACTGGCCCTATAGTTTTATTGCTATTGTTCTTGTCTGTCCGTCTCCCCCGATTAGACTGTAAGCCCATCAAAGGGCAGGGACTGTCTCTTTTACCGATTTGTACATTCCAAGCGCTTAGTACAGTGCTCTGCACATAGTAAGCACTCAATAAATACTATTGAAAGAGTGAATGAATAGTTGTTGCTAGATTTTACTAATGCTTTCATTTCTTGGACAACTTACACTGAAAAATAACCTGCTTTTATCTCATTCATTTTGCAGTGTTCTCTTCAAAGGGCACATGACCAAAAGATTGCAGGCCAAGGTCTCCAATAGTCATAGGATATACAGTAAAATAGTGCAATACTTAAAAGAAAAAAGAAACACTTTCTTCATCAGAGTTTAACATGGATTTCCCATCACTTCCTTAGAATTCCTTTTTTTTTAAGCACAGTGCTGGGCTAAGCCTGCCAGGTGAGCTAAACCTGAGGGAAGGGCCTTCATTCAGAGCTATTCCTACAAATGTGGCAATGCTGGGAGTGATGTCTGAGCTCTTTTTGTATGGTATTTCTTAAGTGCATACTATGTGCCAGGCACTATACTAAGAGGTGGGGTACATAAACGATAATTGGGTTGGACGTGGTCCCTGTCCCACACAGGGCTCACAGTCTTAATCACCATTTTACAGATGAGATAACTGAGGTACAGAGAAGTTAAGTGATTTGCCCAAGGTCCAGGATTAGAACCCAGGCCCTCTGACTCCCAGGCCCAAACTCTTTCTACTAGGCACACTGCTTCCCTCCTAGTGTAGATTGAATTCCGACTGACTCCTCTGTCTTAGGTTGTTCCCCTTCTCTCCTTTTCCTCTTCCTTCATTTATAGCTTTCTGATAGAGCGGGGAGTAAGACAAATTTATTTCATTTCACTTTACCTGATTTCCATGGGAAGCTTGTTGAGGAAGGTGGAATGACTACAGTAACCTTTCTTTGATTGAATCCCCAATTTTTATCTTGGTCCTAGGAGATTCACCTCAATATGTCAAAAAGAATATTGCAGAAATAAGTTCAAGCTTACCTACCCCCAAGTTACCAACACCTTAATATTTTAAAGAGTTTTGCCCATATTCATTTCTTTGAAGTTACATATTTAGTCATTTCCATTCTGACATTCATTAAAGGGGGCAAAAACCCTCCCCATTAAACAGACTTGCAGAATTAGTAATTTGTCCTTTTCTTCTCAAAATAAATTTGCAAATTGCATTTTACAGCCTGACATCACCCCTAGGCATGAAAAAATCCAAATGAAGTCTTACAGACAGGGCAAAGGTGCCAACTTTTCACTGTAAGGATCAGGGGAAGCAGTGTGGTCTAGTGGAAAGAGCATGGGCCTGGGAGTCAGAGGACCTGGGTTCTAATCTTATCTCTGCCAATTGCTTGCTGCTTGACCTGAGCAAGTCACTTAGCTTCTCTGTGCCTCAATTTCCTCAACTGTAAAATCGTGATTATATCGTACTCCCTCCTACTTAGACTGTGAGCCCGAGATGGGACAGGGACTGTGTCCAACTTGATAAATTTGTACCTACCCCACACTTAGAACAGTCCTTGACACATAGTAAGTGCTTAGCAAATACTGTTTTTTTAAAGGGGGAATAAGAAAGGAATGGGGCAAGAGCCAAGAAGCCACAAAGTCTCTATTTGGGGTTTTTCACTCCTGACTGGCCATTCTCAGGTTGAAAGTTCAACTCAGAAAGCTGTGAGGGTAATTCCTCACATCGCCCCTGAGGAGTTGGTACTTATGCCAGAGTCATGAGCACAGTTTGAGAAAACTCTAATCTTGACATGTCCCTGCCAGTCTGGTTTTCTTATAAGCTCTCCCTCCTTCCTTACCTTATTGATATCCCACTACAACCTAACCCTCACATTTCACTCCTCTAACATCAATCTACTGTCTGTGCCTCCGTCTCATCCATCTCACCTTGTCCTCCTCCACCCTCTGACCTGGAACTCCCTTCCCACTCATGTGACAGGCCACCATTCTCCCCATCTTCAATGTCCTACTAAAATCCTATGTCCTGCAAGAAACCTTCCCTGATTAAGCCCTCATTTCTCCTATTTGCCTTCCCTTCTGCATTGCCTATTCACTTAGGTCTGTACCCCTTAAGCACTTACTTGATATTCACCCTATCCCCAGCCCTTCGGCACCTATGTACATATCCTTACACTCTCCCATTTTCTCAATCTGTAATTCATTTTAATGTTTGTCTCCCCATCTAGATGTGAGATACTCCTGGAATCAGATCAACCAATTCCATTGTACTGTAGACTCAAGCACTGTATAATACAGGGCTTTGTACACAATAATAAATACCATTCATTAATTGATTTGGCCCTTGTCTGCCATAGATATGGCACCAAATCCATTTATGTTGGGGCATTTTAATTTTAAACTCCCAGTCTTCCATTACCTTAGAAAAGCAGTGTGGCCTAGTATATTTTAGTGGACCATGGTCCTGGGAGTCAGAAGGGCCTGAGCTCTAATACCAGCTCTGCCACTTGTCTGCTGTGTGACCCTGGGTAAATCACTTAACTTTTCTGTGTCTCAGTTACCTCATCGAAAATGGGATTTAAGACCATGAGCCCCAGCTCGTTGTGGGCAGGGAATTTGTTTATTGTTGTACTGTACTCTCCCAAGTGCTTAGTAATAATAATAATAATAATGTTGGTATTTGTTAAGCGCTTACTATGTGCCGAGCACTGTTCTAAGCGCTGGGGTGGACACAGGGGAATCAGGTTGTCCCACGTGGGGCTCACAGTCTTCATCCCCATTTTACAGATGAGGTAACTGAGGCACCGAGAAGTGAAGTGACTTGCCCACAGTCACACAGCTGGCAAGTGGCCGAGTCGGGATTCGAACCCATGACCTCTGACTCCAAAGCCCGTGCTCTTTCCACTGAGCCACGCTGCTTCTACAGTGCTCTGCACACAGTAAGTGCTCAATAAATATGATTGAATTAAATGAATGAAATGACAGGGACTGTGTCCAACTCGATTTGCTCGTACCCACCCCAGTGCTTAGTACAGTGCCTGGCCCATAGTATGCACTTAGATACCACAGTTTTCATTATTAATTATTATCACCTCAGCTCCTGCCAAGAAATCCCTTGGCCGGAAGCAGTTCTGTGTTCACAGAGCTCAAAGGCTGAGGAGCAAGTTGGGGGTGGTCAGGGTCCCTCAAGCTCTAGGTCTGGGAGGAATTCTGCAAAATGAGGCAGATGAAGTCATGGCACTGCTCTGCGTGACTATCGTAACATATCCGCCATCATGTGCACCTTCTGTCCGGTAGCCACAAGGGCTGTCAGTAACCACCCTAACCTGAATTCAAAATCCTGGGGCCTCTCACTAAGACCTTACAGGTCTCTTGGACCCCTCTGAAGTGGCCAATTTCTTATTATTAATAATAATAACAGTAATAATAATTGTAGTATTTTTAAGATGCTGTGTGCCAGGCATTGTACTAACCGCTGGGGTGGATACAAGCAATTTTTCTTCAATTGCTGTCCAGTCATTTCTGACCCATAGTGATTCCATGGTCACACCCTCTTCTAATGTCCTATCTTCTGTCATAAAGTTGTGCTGGTATATGTATCCATAGAGTTTTCTTGGTAAAGATACGGAAGTGGTTTACCACTGACTTCTACCCACGCAGTAAAAACTTGAGTCTCTACTGTTGAAGCAGCGTGGCTCACTGGAAAGAGCACGGGCTTTGGAGTCAGAGGTCATGGGTTCGAACCCTGGCTCTACCACTTGTCAGCTGTGTGACTTTGGGCAAGTCACTTAACTTCTCGGTGCCTCAGTTACCTCATCTGTAAAATGGGGATTAAGACTGTGAGCCCCACGTGGGACAACCTGATTCCCCTGTGTCTACCCCAGTGCTTAGAACAGTGCTCGGCACATAGTAAGCGCTTAACAAATACCAACATTATTATTATTATTATTACTGTTGTCTTTGATCAACGTTTTGATCACTTGATCATCCACCTTGGACTCTTTCCCATGCTGCTGCTGCCCAGCACAAGTGAATCGACTTTTTGTCTGATGCTCCGGCTTAGACCTTGCCAGTATGGGTAGCCCTATATGGCACAGCTCGAAGCTTCATCAGCATACACAAACTCTCCCGCCAGGATAAGGTATCAATTCATAGGAGAGATGGTGCCCAATAGTCCGATCCTAATTCCTTTCCTATATGGGATTTTATCTGAATGCCTCAGATGATTCTCCATTCATAGCTCACCTCACCACCTCTCATGGTAAACAACACTTTCTGTAGTTCCAGTGTGCTGCCCGCTGAGACCAATGTCTCAGTCATTGTGCCTCCTCCCCTTTCAACATCAAAAGTCCCATCTTTCAGGAAGTGCCAGGTGCACATTTCCTCCCCAACCTTATGTGCCCGACTCCCTCCCCCACGTAACCAGGTCATCCGGTGTATCATGTGTGAGTCTGGATTAAATGGAAAGTTCCTTGTGACAGAGACCCTGTCCTTTCTGTGCCTGTAAAGCAGTGCCTAATCCTTACAATATGCTATAAATAAATGATCTAGGAGATAAAAATACATTTGAAAAATTTTCTGTTAAACAGTGGCAGCAATCTGCTGTCCCCCGCAATCCCATGTTACTATAAAGAAAAAAAAAGCAGAATAATGTTGGACAGCCCAAGAAAAATCTGTAACTGACCAAATTCTAAATTTGTTTCTCCAAAAATGCTCTGGTTTAGCATCCATTAAGTGCCCCAATCAAATTCTCCAGGGGGAATTCAGGAATTCTCCCAGTGGCCTCTTGGGTCAACTGTACTTTCCACTTTCCAGAATGTGGGTGGCAAAGAGCAGCATCTCTGACCCACTGCTAGCCCCCCGTCCCCTGCCGTGATGTCACACAAGATATTATGAATACCCAGAAGCCCCACCTCCAGATGCTTACAGTTATTTTCCCACTGGCTTGGTGGAAGTAGGCCTACCCCGGATAGGGCCGTTTAATGAAATACATATTTCATCCCTGATTACTTTTAAAATTTAACTCTTAACAGGACTTTTTTTAACATTACCTTGGATTTTGAATTTGGATATTTTTTGTGGTTTTGTTTCCCCTGCTAGTGTTCTCTCTGTTTACTGCTGGGGTTGGCAAACTTTTCGTGCAGAGGCCCAAATAAAATGAAACTTTTGAGCAGCTGGCACCCAAAAAGCCAATCATACAATTGAAACCTACTTTACTTCATTATGAATCAAATGGTTTAAATGTGCTGTCCCTCCAGCATTAATTCAGCATCAGTTTAAGAGCCCCATTTTTTTTCCAAGAAAAGCCATCTATGGCTCCAAAGTTGTAGGCTGCAGACCCCTACTTTACCCCCACTTAGATTATGAGCCCCCAAATGAAATAGAGACAGTGTCCAATATGCCTGTATTATACTCTCCCAAGTGCTTACTACAGTGCCCTGCATACGGTAAGCTCTCAATAAATATCACTGACTGACTTACCTTTTACTTAGCCCGATGTTTAACATGGTGCTTCACACATAAGAGGTGCTTCGCACATAGGAAGTGCTCAGTGCCATTAATACCACCCAAAAGACATTCAAAAAGGGAGGTAATTGCTGCCCTCATGAAGCAAGCACTCAAAAAGATGTGGCTGAGATTAACTGCCCACCCCACATCTGCCAAATAGGAAAAACAAGTGAAAACACACGCCACGCCGTGGAGAGGTTCCCTTGGTTTCCGCTAAGTTCCTATGATGATGGCAGTAGCATCCTACCAGTGAAAGAGGATGGAAGAAATCCTCTCACTTTCCTTACCTCAGGACCAGTAAAAATAGGTCTGCCAGCACTGTATCCATTTTTTATGTCATTTGTTAAGTGCTTACTACATGCCAAGTACTGTACTAAGTGCTGAGGTAAATACAAGCTAGTCAGATTGGACACAGTCATGTCCCACATAAGGCTCACTGTATTAATTCCCTTTTTGCAAATGTGATAACTGAGGTACAGGAAAGTTAAGTGACTTACCCAAGGTCTCAAAGCAGACAAGTGGCAGAAGCAGAATTAGAACCGAGGTCCTTCCAACTTCCAGGCCCATGCTCTAGCCACTAAGTCGCGCTGCTTTTCAAAATTATTTCCCGCCCCGAAAATGAATATAATAATAATAATGTTGGTATTTGTTAAGCACTTTCTATGTGCAGAGCACTGTTCTAAGCGCTGGGGGAGATACAGGGTAATCAGGTTGTTCCACGAGAAGCTCACAGTCTTCATCCCCATTTTACAGATGAGGTAACTGAGGCACAGAGAAGTCAAAATATGATACCTGAGAGCTACAGCTGTGAATATTGCCCAGTCTTGAATAAAGGAGATACAGAAATAATGGAGATATAGAACTGTTTATTTGAAACAAGCTCTAGATAGAGCCCTCTGAAATGAACCAATTGGCATGGGTAAAGAGTATGTTCAAAATTCAATTTAACACATAGAAAAGTTCTCTTAAGATTCCAGGTGGCTTATGACAGAAATAGTGCCCATTTTTAGACTAAAATTAAAAATTTAGTTAAGAAATATATTTCATAGCTAGGTGATAAATATCAATACTAAATATATAAATTTAATCAAAGTTGCAAAAGGGGAAAAGTTGGTTCTCCTTTTAAGCATCCAAACAAATTCATTCAATAGCATTTATTGAGCGCTTACTATGTGCAGAGCACTGTTCCTGGAATGTACAATTCGGCAACAGATAGAGACCATCCCTGCCCAGTGACGGGTTCACAGTCTGAATGGGGGAGACCGACAGCAAAGCAAAACAGAACAAAACAAAACAATATCATCAAGATAAATAGAATCATAGAGATATACACATCATTAACAAAACAAATAGGGTAATAAATAATATATACAAATATGCACAGTGCTGAGGGGAGGGGAAGGAAGAAGAGCAGAGGGGGGAGGGGAGGAAGAGCAGAGGGAAAGAGGGGTTCAGTCTGGGAAAGCCTCCTGGAGATGAGCTCTCAGTAGGGCTTTGAAGAGGGGAAGAGAGTTAGTTTGGTAGACGTGAGGAGGGAGGGCATTTTAGGACAGCCGTAGGACATGGGCCAGGGGTCGGCGGCAGGACAGGCGTGAACAGGGGACCGTGAGGAGGTGAGCGGCAGAGGATTGGAGTGTACGGGGTGGGCAGTAGAAAGAAAGAAGGGAGGTGAGGTAGGAAGGAACAAGGTGATGGAGAGCTTTGAAGCCAAGAGTGAAGAGTTTTTGTTTCGTGCGAAGGTTGATAGGCAACCACTGGAGGTTTTTGAGGAAGGGAGTGACATGCCCAGAGCGCTTCTGTAGGAAGATGACCCGGACAGCAGAATGAAGAATAGACTGGAGTGGGGAGAGACAGGAGGAAGGGAGATCAGAGAGGAGGTTAACACAATAATCCAGTCGGGATATCATGAGAGCTTGTACCAGCATGGCAGCAGTTTAGATGGAGAGGAAAGGGTGGATCTTGGCAATAGTATGAAGGTGAGACCGGCAGGTGTTGGTGATGGATTGGATGTGTGGGGTGAATGAAAGAGCAGAGTTGAGGATGACACCAAGGTTGCGGGCCTGTGAGACAGGAAGGATGGTAGTGCCGTCCACAGTGACAGGGAAGTCAGGGAGAGGAGAGGGTTTGGGAGGGAAGATGAGGAATTCAGTTTTTAGACATGTTGAGTTTTAGGTGGTGGGCAGACATCCAGGTAGAGACCTCCTGGAGACAGGAGGAGATACAAGCCTGGAGGAGGGGGAGAGAACAGGGGAGGAGATGTAGATTTGGGTGTCATTTGTGTAGAGATGATAGTTGAAACCATGGGAGCGAATGAGTTCACCAAGAAAGTGAGTCCAGATGAATCCACTCAATCCACTCAACTCTTTGAACAGCCTGGATGTTTATTCAGTTGTTTTTTTTCAAGCAATAAAATTCAAGGGCATTTGCCAAGTCCAGCATGATAGAGTAACACAAAGGAACCAATGAATCCTTATCTCCTGACACATTTGACTTTTCCCTCATTAATAGTAAATTACCTACACTTAGGTTTCAGATGCTACACTAAAGTCACAGTTCTTCTGAGACTCTGTTTTATGGTGATAGGGTTTCCCTATTTCATTATTTCTTAAAACAAATATTTCTTGGGGTATGATCCAATCCAGGCCCTTGGCAAAGAAAAGCGTACAGTATGATGACCAATGACCGCTCAAGATGGGAGGCAGCATGTTTTTGCAAACTGCAAGGGTGCAATTGGAACACTGGGCTCTGCTGGGCTTTTTGTTTATTGGCAAATGCTAAAGCTTTGAGTGGATCTCTGAGGGGTTTTAAACTAGACTGAAATCACCAGTAAAGATGAGTTGCTGTACCATTTGGTGGCAGTTCTTGGTTTAGTACTCCCCAAGTGCTTAGTTCAGTCCATTTTGCACAGAGGACCCTCAATCAATGCTGTTATTACTAGATTTTTTTTAAAGTTAAGTGTCATTTGAGTTTTAGTCATTAAGTGACCACTGAAAAGATCGGGGGTCTCAAAGCACTGATCATTAATCATCTAGCTCCCCTTAAAATTCTCTGTTGGAAATCTGGGTTAAAAAAAAAAAAGAATGGGCAAGGTTCTTGAGCCAGAACCAACCACAGTGATGGAGGGGGAGGAAGTGGGAAAGGGCAGAGGGAATAGGATATTATAGTAGCTCATTGTAGCATGGAGCCAGTAGGCAGTATGTTCTGGGGCTCAGGGAAGACTAGGCCATCACCGCTTCCACCTCCCCTGCTCCCCAGGGTGTGAAGTTTCTACAACTGTAACCCTCCAAAATTCACCACTGTACCAGGGACCCACCACCTGGGTCTCCAAAACACTGCTGCTACCCAGGAAGGAGCTGCCCCAATGAAGGAGCCACCCTGGGAAATTGCAGTGGCCCAGGGCCAGCAGGAATGGTACTTGGGTGAAGAAAATACCCAGGAGCCACCTTGGTGTCTTCTATCAGCACAGAGCACAGCTAGCACCTTCGCCCTTCCTGTCCAATCGCCACTTTCAGCTTGACAGTTGTTTATCCTTCTAGCTGAGCCCAATTTTAGCATTCCTTAGGGTGGCAGTGAGAAAAGGGAGGAAGAAATAGACACCATGACATATTAGCACCACTTCCCAGCTCTGCCACTTGTCAGCTGTGTAACTATGGGCAAGTCACTTAACTTCTCTGTGCCTCAATTACCTCATCTGTAAAATGGGGATTAACTGTGAGCCTCACGTGGGACAACCTGATTATCCTGTATCTACCCCAGCGCTTAGAACAGTGCTGTGCATATAGTAAGCACTTAACAAATGCCAACATTATCATTATTATTATTATTATTAAGAGAAGCAATGTAGCCCAGGGAAGCAGCATAGCCTAGTGGAAAGAGCATGGGTCTAGGAGTCAGAGGACCTGGGTTCTAATCCTAGCTCTTCCACTTGCCAGCTGAATGATCTTGGGCAAGTCATTTAACTGCTCTGCCTCAGTTAACTGTCTCAGCTGCCTCAAATGTTAAATGGGGATTAATTGCCTGTGCTCCCTCCTAAGACTGTGAGTCGCCTGAGAGATAGAGACTGTGTCCTACTTAACTTGTATTTAACCCAGTGCTTATAACAGGGCTTATAGTAAGTGCTTAACAAATGACATAATAAAATGCTGGGCCAGATGCAATTATCAGTTGGGACAAAGTCTCTCTTCCACACAGGACTCACAGTCTAAGGGAGAGGGAGGACAGGTATTTGATTGCCATGGTACAGATGAAGAAAGTGAAGTACAGAGACATTAAGAGACTTACCCAAAGTCATATAGTAAGCAAGTGGCAGAGTCAGAAGTTTGTCCCAGGTCTCCTGGCTTTCAGGCCCAGGTACATTCAACTCGTCCAAACTGCTCCTCACTCCCCACAAGAGAGCTAGGGATGGGTGTGACCCTATTACCCTATTTATTTTGTTAATGAATTGTACATCGCCTTGATTCTATTTAGTTGCCATTGTTTTTACGAGATGTTCTTCCCCTTGACTCTATTTATTGCCATTGTTCTTGTCTGTCTGTCTCCCCCGATTAGACTGTAAGCCCTTCAAATGGCAGGGACTGTCTCTATCTGTTGCCGACTTGTTCATCCCAAGCGCTTAGTACAGTGCTCTGCACATAGTAAGCACTCAATAAATACTATTGAATGAATGAATGAAAGTGTGAGGAGCAAGATTTGCAGGCAGAGCCAGGCTACAGTGGACCCTGGTCAAGGACAGCCTAGGGTCCCCAAGGCCAAGGTTTGCCCCCTTCCCTACCATCCCAGCCCACTGAGAAGCAGCATGGTGTAGTGGATAGAACATGGGCCTAGGAGTCGGTAGGTCATGGGTTCTAATCCCACTTCACCACTTGTCTGTAGTGTGTCCTTGGGCAAGTCACTTTATTTCTCTGGTCCTCAGTTAACCCACCTATAAAATGGGGATTGAGACTGTGAGCCCCACAGGGGACAGGCTCTGTATCCAATCCAATTTGCTTGTACCCACCCCAGCACTTAGTACAATGCCTAGTACATAGTAAGCATTTAATGAATACCACAATTATTACTATTATTATTACTCCCCATCAGGCATGTCCAGAATTCCCCTCCTGGACCTGGCTGAGACTATTTCTAGCCAGGAAACACTGCTGGGGATGAGGTGGGAGAATAGGAGGGGCTGGGGAGAGAGCTACTGGGATGACTCTGTCCCTGGTCTGCCCCTTAAGAACATGGGCCCCAAGAAGCTGCCCTGATGGTCAGTTGTTAACCTGGTCAGGGAGCAGGGACACCCAGTGGGGAGAAAACCCACACCACCCTGGTCATGATGGAACTGAGTAGCAGTTGGAAGAAGAGGGGGAGGAATGGGAGGAGGGGTGGGGGCACCCACTGCCCTTCCTGTGGATACCCGCAACCCCTGGCAGCAAGAAGTGCCCAGTTTAGGAGAGATTGCCTCAGGAGAGAATTCCCAGCCCCAGTCCTGCACTCTTGCCAATTTCTCAGTGCCTGAATTGCCATATGCAAGCATGATCATCTGCAAATGCACAACGCTGTGTCCTCAAATAACTACAATTAACTGGGCTGCCTCAAACCAGCTGAGCAATATCCTGAAGGAAAACAAACATACTCCATAATATTCTGATCTCCGCTGACACCCATTCAAACACAATGCCCAAAGTCACATGACTGGAAGTCACACTAGTCCCTGTACTGATGAGGAATGCTATTTTGGATCAGTTGGTCACATTGAGGATTTTCAGATTCTATAACAACAGAGCTCAATCCTAGCAACGCCAGGAGAGTAGCTCCTCCCCTTGCCTCTGCCCTCTCTGGCAGCCACAACTGAGTCATACCCTGTGGGTTTAGTTGAAAGAGCAGGGGAAGGGGGATGAGGAGCACTAGAAGTAGGACTCCGGCACCTGGCTTCTTCCCCTGGCCATGCCATGGTCTCTGTCTCAGGACCACTCACCACTTTGATCCATCACCACAACCGCCACCTCTGCGTACCCTGCAGGCTTTTTTTTTCCAGAGGGTTCTTCTGTCCCAGTCTGTATCCAGCTCAGCAGCCCCTCTCAGCCTTAATTTACTGAACACTTTGTTTTTCTCTAAAGGATTTTTTTGTGGATAATTTTCTATTCATCCTCCTAAAACCTCTTTGCACAGGGAGGGGCAGGAATTGTTTTCTGCATTTTACAGCAAGGCAGAAAAAAGGTTAAGTGACAGGCCTGAGGTCACACAGCCTGAGGTCACACAGCCTGAGGTCACACAGCATATCAGGGGATATGTCCACCAACTCTATTGAATTATACTCTCCCAAGCATTTAGTACAGTGCTCGGCTCACAGTATGTGCTTCATAAATATCACTGATTGATTGCTATCCACCACATCAAAATTCCTGGTCTCCTACTTGACTCTTTCTACTTCCATTCAATCGTATTTATTGGTTGTTTACTGTGTGCAAAGCACTGAACTAAGTGCTTTAGAGAGTACAATATAACACTAAACTGACACATTCCCTGCCCACATCCATCTACTTGACTCTGCAGGAATCTCTCCTCTCCCCCTCTACTCCCTTCTCCTACCCATTTGATTCTATCTCTGTCCAGCAGAAGTTCTGATAAATATATCATAAATATATTGTTCATATATATAAATATATCACATCTTGAAAACCTATATTTCTCTTTTGTACAGTGTATGTATTATTTGAAGGGTTCTATCTTCAATAAATGCCTTTACAATTTTATTGTTTGTTAACTGTTTATTGTGTGGCCCTTGGCATTTCTAAAAAAATTATAAGGTGAGATTTTATGGCCCAAATAAATGCCATGCTGTTTCTGTCTTACCTTTGGGCCAGTCCTTCCAGGCAATGATCTCTCAGCATGGCACCTTCACTCTCTCCTTCAAAACACTAAAATCACCAGACCATCAGAACTGCCATTATGGATCAAGCCAGTGGCCCAAGAAGCCCAGAAGTCCATGTCCAAAAGTGTGGACTAGGAGGTATCGTGTGCTTGTTGCCCTCCATCTGCGTGCTATTTATGCTTACCAAATACACAGAACTGTACTACAAGCTTGAGAAGATAAGACAGGATCCCTGCCCTCGAGGAGCTCACAATCTAGTGGGTGAGAAGGACAATAAAATAAACTAGAGATAGAAGAGGCAGCAAGTATAAGGATATGGACTTAAGTCCTGTTGGGGTGGGGATCAGATGAGTAACAAAATGCTCAAGGAGTACCAACCCAAGTGCTCAGGCAATGAAGAAGAGAGAATGAATAGAGTGGGGAACTGAGGTGTTAGTCAAAGAAGGCTTCTTAGAGGAGATATTATTTTAGGAGGGCTTTGGAGGTGGGGAGAATGGTGTTGTGTTGCATATAAAGGGGAAGGAAGATCCAGGCAGGAGAGAAGGTGTGAGCAACGGGTAGAAGGTGACAGAGATAAGATCAAGGCACTGTGTGCAGTTGTGGGTGTAAGCTCCTTGTGGGTCGGGAACATATTTACCAACTCCATTATATTGTACTCTCTGAAGCACTTAGCTCAGTGCTCTGCACGTAGTATGCACTCAATAAATACCATTGATTGATTGATATGTGAGAGCTGGGTTGCAGTGGGAGAGGAGCCCATTTTCATATCAATAAATTCATCTCAAACACCCTGATATTTTTGACCTGCACAGGTTTGTGTGATAATGGATTCTTTAGGCTTCCTGCCCTTTCCAATCATTCCTTCAGGCTGGGAGTAACAGATCCAACACCATGTTATACAACCTTCTTGGGCAGTGTTAAAAACAGGAAACTAGAGTCTGTGGGAGAGACACAAGACGACTCTTGGCAGCTGATAGGAGACAGGCTGCCTCCACTCACACATTCATCCTGTGGTATCCCTAGAGAAGTTTCCCATAAACCTTCCCTTGTTTACATATGCTCACTGGGACACTTCTATTCTCCCTTCTACTTCGACTATGAGCATCATGTGGGGCAAGGACTGTATCTGATCTGATTAACTTGTTTTTACCCCAGCACTTAGAAGAGTGCCCAACACACAGTAAGCTCTTAACAAATACCGTTAACAAAAACAAAAAACAATGTCAGTGCTAATCCAAGTAATTTAGGAGACAAAGAAGTTCCACAATTAACACGGTTGTGTTCAGCAGACATTTACACACTTGATGGTGAACAGTTGGCCAGAAATGAGTTGTTAACCTGGAGTAGACCTAGTCTTAGCTGACAGTGGAAACAGTATAGGCTTCAGAACTAATGCCAAATATTTACAGAGCAGCTAATGTAAGCGGCACTCTGACCTAGACACTGCTACAGTGTACCAAGGAAATACAGCCCTTGCCCTCAAGATGCTTTCAATCTTTTGGGTCAATAATAAATGATAATAATAATAATTGTGGTATACTTAAAGTGTTTTCTGTGTGACAAGCACTGTTCTAAACAGTGGGGTAGGAACAAGCAAATTAGGTCAGACACAGTCCGTGTCCCTCACTGGGCTCATAGTCTAAATTAGAGGGAAAACCGAGAGTTAATCCCCATTTTACCAATGAGAATACTGAGACATAGAGAAGTTAACTAACTTACCCAAGGTCACACAGCAGGCAACCCACAGAGCTGGGACTAGAACCCAGGTCTTCTGAGTCCCAGGCTCATGTTCTTTCCACTAAGCCATACTGCTTCTCTAAACCAGGAAAGTATAAATATACACCCACAGATACCTGTGGCAGAAAGAAATGTCTAATGAAGTTCTGCCTCCAGAGATGCATACAAAGGCAGTGGAGGAGGGGAAGGACTTGCTGAAGAGAGTGGAAGTACTGAAACCAGGGGAGGGTAGTCTGGAAGGGCTTCTTGGAGGAGGTGAGGCTTATGAAGTATTTAGAAAAGATTTGAACAAGACTTATAAACCCAAGAGATATTATTGCCAAATATAAATGACGAGTAAGGTTTATACCTTTGCAACCTTGATAGATCACAAATAACGATCATAAAAGAATCTCTTCTCCATTTGGTTTGAAAGAAGTGTATCTTTGGAGGGAACACTGGGTTCTGCCCTCTGTGTATTGATTGTTCCAAAGGATAATGGTCCTAGTTATTCCAGGAAGCGGAATGCCAGCCCAGGGGATTTACTTGATCTATCCCACTGGTTATTCTCATGGACATACTTGGCTGGAGTTTATATTTACCCCATTGAAGCCAGTGATTTTCTCCCACAAGCTGAGAGATTTTGTGATGGTTTGACCTCTCATTTAGTGTCGCTTCTTTTTATCTGGGAAAGTGTAGCTTTCTCTTTGAGCCTCAGAAACTAAACTGAGCCAAATTTTATGCCTGACAGCTTGACTTAGTGACGGGAAAGGCCTCCGGCATTCACTGATTCAATCGTATTTATTAAGCACTTACTGTGTGCAGAGCACTGTATTAACTGCCAGCAGACAGCGGCATTTGGGAGGCTGAAGGATGAGGAAGAAACAAGATGTGACTGAAGCTACAAGACCATATTGAGTCTATCAGTAATTGTCGTTCATCAGGCTAGACCAATGAGGTGGAGGGGTTAGCTGACCCTACAGGTAGGGCACCCCTAAGGGGACAGAGGGAGGTCCTGTGCACTGGTCACTGTTGGATGGCTTGGGGGGGGAGATATAAGGAGGAGACATTTTCTGGTTACATCTTCCCCCCCCTTTCCTCCCCGGCAACCAGTCTAAGTGGGGCTGTGGGACTGAGTGGAATCTGGTTGGGAGGGATGGAGGTGGAACAGTGCCAGTGTGGTCTAGTGGAAGCAGCATGGATTAGTGGTAAGACCATGGGGTTGAGAGTCAGAGGAGAGGGTTCTAATACCAGCTCCGCCACTTGTCTCCTGTGTGACCTTGGGCAAGTCACTTAACTTCTCTGTGCCTCAGTTACCTCATCTATAAAATGGGAATTAAGACTGCGAGCCCCATGTGGGTCAGGGACTGTGTCCAACCTGATGAGTTTGTATCTACCCCAGAACATAGAACAAACAGTGCTTGGCACATAGTAAGCACTTTACAGATACCACTATTATTACTATTATATTATTAAGACCACAGGATTGGGAGTCAGGAGACCTGCATTCTCACTCCACCACTTATCTATGTGACCTTGAGCAAGTCACCTAACTACTCTGTGTCTCAGTTTCCTCACCTGAAAAATATCTGCTCACCCTCCCTTCTAGACTGTGAACCCAATGTGGGATGGGAACTATGTATTGCCTTACGATTATCCTCAGCCCTTGAATTCATTTATATCTGACTGTACATTCAATTTCTTATTCTGATTCCACTTCTTGAAAACCTTTTTGTGTCTATCTCCCCTATTAGAGTATAAACCCCTTGTAGGCAGGGAACATGTCTGGTGTATCTGTTACTTTTCTCCAGTGCTTAATAAGAGTGCATTGCATCCTGTAGGAGCTCAATAAAAACTACTCCTCCTAGTACTACTGCCAATCAATCAAACAGTTGTATTTATTAAACACTTTCTGAGTGAAGAGCTCTGTGCTAAGCATTTGGGATAGTACAATAGAATAAGCAGACAGGATCCCTGCCTTCAGGAATTTTATAATCTACTATTACCACTACAGACTCTTGGGCAGAGGAGGGTTGGAGAAGATGAGTGATGGAAGAGAAGCAGCTATCCCACATGAATATTTGCTGTGTTTGCCTTTCCTAAGACCACCATATGCAGCTAATATTTCTTTAGGACCGGTTGAAAAGAACATTACTGCTTTGGTAACATTTGTTGAGATAAACTTCAAATATTTACTTCTGAAACAAATGTTTCAGTTCTTAGGACTGTGATCTTCTGAAGAGCTAATAAATAATGTTTCACTGTATTTTCAGAAGTGAAATTCTAAAAACATTGGATCTCTCATTTTAAAATTAAAAAAGAATAATTCTTAAAATGAACTTAAATACTGAATGTCTTTAAGACTTAATAAAAATACCTAATTCAACTTCTTATTCAAAAGTAATTCTTTCAACTGTACTCCTGGGAGATGAATGAGATGAATTTCAGAACTAATTTCTCCATCCCACATACCCTTCTGTAAACCAGATAAAAATATAGCTAGCTGCAGTGTAATCTAAGGAAACCAATCTAGTGCCTATAAAAATTTTCAGTGTTAAATAAAACCGAGTATCATGATTCCATTAATCCCATCATTAATGATTAGTAAGCATTATAAGCTTTGCAGAAGAACATGAGGAGAGAAGATTGTGTTTATATTTAGCTTTTTTTCCTTTCCTTCGCTTAGCCTTATTACAGGAATAAAAACCATAGGACAGAAGCTATTGTAGCTTTCACTGAAGTAAGGTCATCCCAGAAGAATTTAACAGCCGAGAGTGATTTGTTCAACATTCATCCAGTGGCAACAGGCAGACTTCATCCTCCAATAAACTGGCTAACAGAATAACATCAAGTTCAACAATAGCTATGAAAATATGAGGGGCCAAAGCTTCTGCAAGATTTATGCCACGTTAAGCAGGCTCATTTTGTGAAAGTATCTTTAAATGTAACTCTGCTACTCCCAAAACCATGCTAGACATGACAGATCCTTCCCTTAATTTCACGTAAAATGAAGGTACATGAGTAGGAAAGAAAAAACAAGTGATTGTTTTGTGAAGACCAATCCATATTTTTACACATCATCAATGGTATTTGAGCACTTATTGTGTGGATCACTGCACTAAGCACTTGGGAGAGTACAAGAGAATTGGTAGACATGTTCCCTGCCTTACAGACTAGAGGGGGAGACAGACCTTAATATAAATAATTTACAATATGCAATTTATAGATATGGTCCTAAATGCTGAGGGTTGAATATTAAATGACCAAAGGTCACAGATCCGAGTGCACAGACAATGGAGAAGGGAGAGGGAGCTGAGGAAAGAGGGCTTAATTGGGGAAATCTTCTTGGAAGAGTTGTGACCTCAAAAAGGCTTGAAAGGTGGGGAGAGCGGTGGTCTGATGTATATGGAGGGGGAGTTCGTTCCAGCCCAGAGGTAATCTTCTTAGTCAGTCTGAGGGGAGGGGGTTTTGGGGTGTGTGGCAGAGTGTGGGGGGAGAGTGTGTGTGTGTGTGTGTGTGTGTGTGTGTGTGTGTGTGTGTGAGACTCCTGGGCAGTTTATCCATTATGGAATAGGAAGGTAAATGAACTCCAATCCCAAGATGTTATTTTTCATTCAAATGCAATCAATAGCTTGCTTATGTATTTTTGTTTTACCAATTATGAAAATTTCAAATACATACCTAAGGGGTTTGGTTTAGTTAAAATTTCATTCTCTAGAAGGGGCACGGAGAATATCACAGATTATTTATTCTTTCCTATTGATCGAATGATCAATAGGAATGATCTTTTTTGTTTACAGATTCATTTTATCCTACAGGGTAAAATTAAATGATTCAAATTCCTTTCACCGATTCAGAAAAAAAAAATGATATGGTAGAAACACAATAGTCCTTCATTTGCTTCCAAAGCAGGTTCATTTTTATTGCAGCAAGAAATGAATGCTTTGGGGCTTTCTTGATGAGTACTTTAGCCAAGTGACTTCTTAGCTAGTGAGTGATTATTAGCAAAATAATCCATCACCATTGCCACCAACCCCATCCTCTCATTCTCATCACCATCATTACATCACTATCATCATCATCACATTCATCATCACCTCCACCATCATGACCAGCCATTTATGAATCCCCTATGTGTGTGGAGCAGTGGAGTGGGGACATTACAGGCATTTAATATGATTCACCAATCTTTTCCCTCTGCACGGGTCTCCCTCTCCTCTCAGCTCTGCCAAATTACACACCACTCTCTCCACCTTCAAAACCTTCTTAAAAAAACCACCTTCCCTGAGATGTATTCCCTGACCAATGCCCACCTATCTACACCTCTACTTGATGGTCACTGTAACCCTCTAGAAATATCTGTTTACTTACTTTTTCATCAAGTACATCTCTGTTCTTCCACTTTTACCTATTGCACTTGGGGCACTTAATGTCTGCTCATCTCCTCCCACTGGACTGTATCTCGTTCAAGGTCAAGGACTGTGCCTATAGACTGTATTCCAAGGCAACACATTGCTCAAGGTGGCTGCTAATGGTGCATTTCTTTGCTTTCTGTCTTCAAAATTTACTAAAGCCTCTTCTAAGAAACAGCTCAACTGTATCTAGGCTGTAAACTCATTGTGGGCAGGGGACAAGTCTACCAACTCTGTTACACTGTTCTTCCCCAAGCGCTTAGAACAGTACTCTGCACACAGTAAGCTCTCAGTAAATACAAATGATTGACTGAACCAGCAAAGAGAATCTTCCTGGACCCCGGATAGCGACAATCCAACAACAGTATTTACTAAGTGCCTACCGTGCACAGAGTCCTGCTCTAAGATCTGTTTTCCAAACACTTAGTACAGTGCTCTGCATGCAGTAAATGCTCAATAAATATGACTGAATGAATGAATGAATCAATCAATATAATTCACTGATTTAGCCAAGCACTGTAGTAAGTGCTTGGGAGGGTACAATAGTGTAAGTAGACCCCTGCTTTAAAAGGAGCTTTCGATCTAGAGGGGTGAGAGACATTTTATATAAATGACCTGATGGGGAAGCAAGTATAAGACTGTAAGCTTGTTATGGGCAGGAAAGGTATCTGCTAATTCTGCCGTACTGAACCCTCCCCCAAGCGCTTAGTATAGTTCTAGTTAGCTCTCAATAAATCCCATTGATTTATTGAAAGATATGTGAGTGCTGTGGAAGTGGAGTGAGCATCTATGTGTTTAACTCTTTTATTACTAAGTGCTTCATCTAGTGCTCTGCACCCAGGCAGCATTCAATCAATGTTATTGATGATGATGCCCTCTAGAAGCTTCTGAGCTCACAGACTGAGCTGACATAGAAAGAAAGACATAGAAACTGGGCAGGCATTCAACAAAAGCATGAACTGAATAATTAAATAAACCTAAACCATAGCAACGTTATGTCCAAGCAAAGAGGAAAATGCATATTCCTTTTCTAACTTGATTACTATATAGCAGGGTCTGAGACAAGAGTTAATTTAATCATTAAGCGCCTGGAGTTGCTATCCACATCATTTTCTCTGCATAAGAAAAACAGATGGCTCCACTTGAGTGGTTCATAGATTGAGAGAGACTTCTATATAGAAAAAATGCAGAAAAGCTCTCCAAAATCCACCAACACTATGACCCTGTCATCAGGGGCAGCCCAAGAGCATTAATAGTTCTGCATTTAGATTCCCCCCTTGGAATCTCCAGTGGTTTGGCCAACCTGAGAGGGCTGGAGACCTGTTGTTTATTCAGCTTGAAGAGTAATCAGTGTTATTTACTGAGCACTTATTGTGCACAGAGCAATGTACCAAGCGCTTACTAAGTACTAAGAACAAGGATGAATGGGGGAGGGTGAACGTTTTGAGGCCAAAAGTTTCAAGGTTCACCTTCTGTTCACGTTATGGTGATCATGTATCTACCCCTGCACTAGTACAGTGCTCAGCACATAGTAAGCAATTAATGAAATGCTAATATTATTTTATTTATATGGATCTGCTCCATTCTGCTTTGGGTAAAAACCATACACTTCAGTGAAAGATGCAAGACTGTTCTGCACAGTTGACGGGGTCGAGGATGTTAAAAATCAGAGAACCATGGCATTGGGAGCTCCTGAGAAGACAACCAGCCCATCACTCTGCCTCAGGCAACCCCTTACCTAGCTATTCCAAAGAGATTACAGAAAATCCATTCTAACTTTACCCATTTGAAGAGAGGCTTCCTACCTTTACCTAGCAACTTTAAAAAAAAACTTATGGTATCTGTTAATCAATTGCATTTATTGAGCACTTAATATGTGCAGAGCTCTGTACTAAACACTTAAGAGAGCATAATACAACAGAATTAGCAGACATGTTCCCTGCTCCCAACGAACTTATAGTCTAGAGGAAGAGAGACATCAATGAATGAATAAAAAGTCCTTACTACGTGCCAGGCACGGCACTAAGTGTTAGGGTAGATGGACACATGGGGCTCACAGTTTTAATCCCCATTTTACAGGTGAGGAAACTGAGGCACAGAGAAGTTAAGTGATTTGCCCAAGGCCACAAAGCAAATGGTAGATCCAGAATTAGAACCCAGGCCCTCTGACTTCAGGCCCATGCTATTTCCATTCAGCCCTGCTGTTTCCCATAAATATATCATTATTTTAAATATCTACCTGGGAAATTCTCTTTAAATGCCACTCTAGATGCTCCCTGCCCACACCACCCTGAGCAAGGGATTGAAGATAGTCACAAGGAATAACAATCCTTCATCTTCTGGAAGATCCCTAGGATGACTATGAGATTCCCAATAAGAAGCAGTGTTGACTAGTGGATAGAGCATGTGCCTGGGAATCAGAAGGGTTGGGTTCTAATCATGGCTCTGCCATTTGTCTGCTATGTGTCCTTGGCCAAGTCACTTAATTTCTCTGTGCCCCAGTTACCTCATCTGCTACATGGGGATTAAAACTGTGAGTTCTACGTGGGACAGGGACTGTACCCAACCTGCTTAACTTGCATCTACCGTAATGCTTAGTACAGTGCCTGTGTGGCACATAGGAAGTGCTTAACAAATACCATAAAAAAAGATTCCCTGCTGCCTCCTCTTTCGGAGACCTCCTCTTTCAGAGGTTTGGTTTCAGAGACCAGTGGGGCTTAGCATGGCCCAGGAACTCAGGGGATTTATCAGGGCCTTTGGGGGGGTCGGCAATCACACTGTTACCTCCCAAAACATTCCTTTCCAGAAATAGGAGAAGGAGGGAACAGGGAGGGAGCAGGTTCTCCCTTTAACCTTGACCTCATCTCAGAGGGCACTTTCAAAACTCCAGATGCTATTTTGGAATGGGCTCCAGGCTATAGGCTCCGGTTCCCAAGACGGCATGGAGAAGAGGCTGGCATGACCCACCAGTCTTCCTTCAGGTGGTCTTCCCAGCCTGCTCCCTCCCAAAGTGTCTGAAGAGTTGAAGACTCACTGGCCTGGAAGGAATAAGACCAGTTCCTTGAATTTTTCCTCACAGTCCTTGAATCATCTCTATGAGTCCCAGCAGCACCCTTTTCTATTGGCTTCACTTTGGTTTGGATGAACCCAGGATATCCCCGGATGAACACTTAATGGCAGATGGATTGCAAGCCTTGTCATTTGCTTCTGGAGCGCTCGCCCAAGCATTTAGTACAGCAGTCTGCATTCAGGAGGTGCTCAGTAAGTACCATTGAGAATGCATTTTCAACAAACTCTTCCCTCCAACAAAGCCAATATTCAGCATCCCCTGCCTTCCCCTCACCCTCCTTCCCCCAGTCCCCAGCCTCTATATGTGAGTATATTTAAATGCTTTTGTTAGTTAAGAGGCCCTTTCAGACTCCCCAACATAAAGTCTTCTTTGTGTTCTTTCTCCAATGCCATTGCCTCACAGCTCTCTCAGAAACAAAGGATTTATAAAAGAGAGTTTCTTCTCTATTTTGGTGTTGGTTTTTGATTAGCAGCAAAGCTGTAACTTACTGAAATATTTCAGAAGCTAAATCTTTTCTTCTTTCCTCCCTCCCACCCCACATCTGCTATTCCCCCCGCATTATAAAGATTCACTTCTTTGCACCTGTTCAGGTCTTGAGAAATGAGTGGTCTAGTTTTGGAGGGTTTTTTTCTATTAATATAACCAGATCTCCAGGAGGTGACCCTTCAGAAATGGCCTCCCTTAATTTTTTTTCTGGACCACAGGCTTTTTTAATGCCTTAAACCCTTAGACCTACTTACTAAAAGAAAGGGGTTTGGAACTCAGTAAATACAGCTCAAAATAGGGGCAAGGGTAGACTGTGGAATGGATGTACTTCTTTATTACAGTAATAATTATGCAATCAACCTAATCTTACAGAAACCCCATAGCTTGGGGAAAGACCCCAGGTTGAGAATCAGAGGACCTGACTTCTAATCCCAGTTTGGCCACTTGCCTGCTGTGTGACTTTGGACAAGTCACTTACCTTCTCTGTGCCTAAGTTCCCTCATCTGCAAAATGGGGATTCAATACCTGTTCTCCCATCTACTTAGACTGTGAGCCCCACGTGGGACCTGATTATCTTCTGCCTACCCCACTGTTTGGCACAAAACAAGGACTCATTATTATTATACTAACATTTATATTAATAATAATAAAGAGTCCAGATTTGACAATCAGAGGATCTGGCTTCTAATTCCACCTCTGCCATTTGCCTGCTGTGTGAACTTGGGAGAGTCACTCAACTTCACTGTTCCTCAATTACCTCATCTGTAAAACAGAGGTTCAATTCCTGCTCTCCCTCTCCCTTAGTCCATAAACCTAATACGGGACAGAAATTGTCCCTACCCTGTGTCCAACATGATGAACTTATACCTACCCCAGTGCTTAGTGCAGTGCTTGGCATATGATAAGCACTTAATGACTACCACAATTATTATTATTTGCCATCAATCATATTTATTGAGTGCTTACTGTGTGCAGACCACCGTAATAAGCACTTGCGAGAGTACAGAATAAAAATATGCATCCATTTTGCATGGAAAATAAAAGTGGCTTTTGTGAAAATGCCATAGGTTGAAATCTCTTTCTAACCTGCTTTAGACTGCAAATCTGCTGAGTAACTAGGAGGGCTTCTTCCAGTTTTTATTCAGCCTCAAGTTGACTGTTGATGCTCAATGAAGAGCAGTGTTGAGGTAAAAAAAAAAAGCCACCGCTTTGGGCTCAAAACCATGTCCACTCTGTTTCCTCCCCCCACCCCTCTCAGTGAGCACTAGTCTTCTTTGTGCTGTTCTAGATCACAATTGATCTGCCCAATATCCTTGCCAGGCTGGAAGGGGGACTCACTCCAGAGAAGCAGCATGGCTCAGTGGAAAGAGCACGGGCTCTGGAGTCAGAGGTCATGGGTTCAAATCCCGGCTCGGCCACTTGTCAGCTGTGTGACTTTGGGCAAGTCACTTCACTTCTCGGTGCCTCAGTTCCCTCATCTGTAAAATGGGGATTAAGACTGTGAGCCCCACGTGGGACAACCTCATTCCCCTGTGTCTACCCCAGTGCTTAGAACAGTGCTTGGCACATAGTAAGCGCTTAACAAATACCAACATTATTATTATTATTACAGGAGACAGAGGAACTGAGGCCTCTTGAGGGGGAGTGAAATACCAATGGGGATAATCAAGGGAAGAGCCCAGGGGCCCCGTGGCTTCCCAAGTGATGTGCCCCAGCTGGTCCCCCAAGCCACTATGGGAATCTGGGAACCTGCCATCTTTAATTGGCTGGCACATGCAGGGGCCTGCTCCCAAAAGGACCGCAGCATGCTCCCACAGAAAGAGATACAAGCCTTGCCTTTCAGTGGAATCCCATAGGACAAAGAAAAACGTTGGGGAAATGCTGCCTTACCCTGCAGCTTTTCTTCCTTTCCCTGGCTCAGAAAGAGGAAACACTATCTCACCAAGCACCATCCAGCCTAACAGAATGGGACCAAACCCAGTTTGTTCAGGGCTTAACCGCCAATGGCCCAAAGTGACTTTTGAATGTTAATTTTGTTTCACAAATGATGGAGCTCAAGAGAATAATAAAAATAATAATTTCGGGATTTGTTTAGCGCTTATTATGTGCCAGGCACTGTACTAAACGTTGAGGCACTGCACTAAGCGCTGAGACGACAGCCCTTTCAGATGTGCTTCCTTTGTGCCCACTCGCCTATCCTTTCCATGCTTAATGTGACAATGGGCAGTACCCCATACCTGTGCTTGGTACAAATGTCTTCTGGGAAAATTCAAGTGTAAATGTCACTCGTTAGTAGAACAGCTCCAAACCCTTGGATTCTTCTGCCCTGGCAGGGAAAGGAGTCTGGTAATCCAGAAAGCAGCTCAGGAGATGGAGAGTGAGGGAGGGACATTCCCACCTGTCCCATGCCCAGGCATTCTAAAGGTTGGGCCTGGTGCCCACGCCCAGGACTGTTACCTGGCAGCTCCCACCCTTGACTCAGAATCTCTGCCTGCCCGGTCTGGCCTGGGGTCAGGAACTTGGAGGAAGTTTCTGGAATTAAGAAACAATCTCAGACAGAGAGTGAATTGAAAAAGAAACCGCATCCTCCCACCCCCTAAGCTAACGCCTTGGCAACGGAATGACAATTTTTTACCGTACTACTGGGGCGCATGCATGCATTTGTGCCCACTGCCCAGGCCCCCTTCAGGAGACTCAGCGGACCACAAGGGAGGCGGGCTCCCTGGTATAGAGGCATGGGCTTTTCCCATTCTAGAAGGAGAATGCTGGGCTCCAGACCCAAATCTTCCATCCCAGTGGCTGTCCAGGTGTCAGTGGCAGTTCTCAAAGTCCTGGTTCTGCTCGGTGAGGGAACACCACCCCCGCCTGGAGCCCCAAGATGGAGCCCAGCGGAATGAGCATGGGCCACAACACGGGGGATAGATCCCCTTGGGACAGGGTCAAGGAGAGTGGGTGTTGCACTTAAGGCTGCTGCTTAAGTACCAGGCAGCCCACCCACTGCCTCCCAGAGTTTTCATGTCTGAGGTGAGAAGCAGCAGGTTGGAGAAGCAACATGACCTAGCGGATAAAACAGAGTCAGAGGACCTGGGTTCTAATTCCAGCTCCACCACCTGTTGTGTCACTTAGGGCAAGTCACTTCACTTCTCTGCACTTCAGTTACCTCATCTTTTATAGATTTTTATAATGGAGATCAAGACTTTGAGCCCCATGTGAGACATGGACTGCGTCCAACCTTTTTAGCTTGTATCTACCCCAGTGCTTAGTACAGTGTCTGCCTCACAGTAAGTGTTAACAAATACTATAAAAAACGTGTGGGGAAGGGGATTCATCTTTGCTCTGAGCCTCAAGGGAGACTTCCAGTATTGTTTTTAGCACAAGGAGGCTGCTCTGTGAGCCTCTCCCGTGCTTGGAACCCTTGGGGGACCCCTGGATGCCGAGGCCAGCACGAAACTCACTTCTCTCTCCCAGGAGTAACACCCGAGGACTTTGGCTCCCATCTCCCCTTCCACACTAGGATAGAAAGAGTTGGCATGTGGGCACCTTTCTGCCTAACTCTCCATCTAGACATAGGATTGGAAGTCACCAGGCCTAAAAGATCCCCACGTCACTACTCACCTGGCTCCTGACATAGGCCAGAAGGTAAAAGAGATCTGAGGGGCGGGGAGAAAGAAGGGGAGAGAGAAAGAGAGAGAGAGAAAGAAGTTCCTCAAGAGGAGGGGTCAAACTATGGGTAGGGGGTCAGAGTGAAGCTGACAGAGGGTAGAAACGAAGAGAAGACGGAGGAAGGGTCAGCAGAGACCAGTGAAGGGGGCTCTTCAGGGCACTGGAGAACATGTGCTCTGCCCAGGACCCAAAGCCCAGTTGGATGGCCACAGACTATTCAGAGAAGTTTGGTCTCTGGCCACGGCTCCAGGTCGGTGGCACTGGGCCATGCCACTGTGCCAGCAGAATCTGGCCCTGTTTCCCCCAACCAAGGAATTCCCTCCCGGTCAGGACTCTGCCTTGGCATATCCCTCCCCACCCAACGCTGCCTCCACCCTGCCACATTTCCGGGGGGGAGAGGGGGCGGGGGGAGGCCGGGGAGGAGAATAGATGGAAGCCCTGTGGTCTGCAAGTCCAGCAAGCAGGGAGCATGAACTGAAGGGGAGGGAAGAGAGAGGATGAAGGAAGAAGTGAAATATTTCTTGAAGTTGAGATTGGGATAGGAGAGAATGGGAGGGAAAAGGGAAGGTTGTGGGCTAGAGAGTGGAGGGAGGAGCTGGGGCTGGACAGTGGGAAGGGAGCTGGGACTGGACAGATGAGGGGAAAGATGGGACTGGGCAGAGGAGGGAGAAGATGGGGCTGTACTGAGGATGGGGGGAAGATGGGGCTGAAGAGAGAAGGAGGAAGATGGAGCTGGACAGTGGGAAGGGAAGCTGGGACTGGACAGATAAGGAGAGGGGAAAGATGGGACTGGACAGAGGAGGGGAAAAAAGAGACTGGAGAGAGAAAGGGGAAGATGGGGCTGGACAGAGAGGGAGGGAGATGGGGCTGGACAGAGAAGGGAAGAGATGGGGCTGGATAGTAGGAAGGGGAGCTGGGACTGGACAGATTAAGGGGAAAATGGGATTGGACAGTGGAAAGGGGAGTTGGGACTGGACAGAGAAGGAGGGATATGGGGCTGGACAGAGAAGGAGGAGATGGGGCTGGACAGAGAAGGGGGGGAAATGGGGCTGGACAGAGAAGGGGAGAGATAGGGCTGGACAGTGGGAAGGGGAGAGATGGGGCTGGATAGCGGGAAGGGGAGCTGGGGCTGGATAGATTAAGGGGAAGATGGGATTGGACAGTGGAAAGGGGAGCTGGGACTGGACAGATGGGGGAAGTTGGGGCTGGACGGTGGAAAGGGGAGCTGGGACCGGACAGATGGGGAGCGAGATGGGGCTGGACGGTGGGAAGGGAGCTGGGGAGCTGGACAGGAGAAGGGGGAGCTGGGGGCTGGACACCAGGGACCGTAGGGTTGAGTGAGGCCGTGGAGCCGTGGGAGGACGAGGGTGGGGGGGGGGGGGGGCTGGTGCAGCGGGCCGGGCTCCTCCCGGCAGCCGGAGGGTCAGCGGCTCCGTCCGGCTCCCCGCTGCCCTCCCCGCTCCGGGAGCGGAGGCGGGGCGGGGGGCGGGGGGCGGGCACCGGTCGGTCCTCCCCCGGCATCCCCGCCCCCCGGCGCGGGCAGGAGCCGCGGGCCCGGCCGGCGGCGCACAGCATGCAGCGCAGGGGCGAGCGGCGGGCCGAGGGGGCGGCGGGGCGGCCCGGCCCGGGGGGAGCCTCCCGCCCGCCCCCCGGGCCGCCGTCCGCCGCCCAAGGGCCGCTGCTGCCGGCCTGGATGCGTCTGTATTTCTACGGCATGCACGGGCTGACCCTGGACGTGGTGCTGTCGGCCGCCCGGCGGTTCGGGCGCCGCCCGGACCCGCGGCTGCTGGGCTTCTCGTCCCCCTACCGCTGCCTGCTGCACTCGCTCACCCACCTGGCCCTGGAGCGCGTCTACCTGCAGCGCGGCCGCTGCCCGGCCGGACCCCTCGCCTTCCACGGCCTGCTCTTCCCCTCCGCACACGTCGGCCTGCAGGCTCTGGCCGCGGGGGCTCTGCGGCTGCTGCCCGGGGCCGGGGGCGCCGGGGGCCCCGGGGGTCCGGGCGGGGCCGGGGGCGGGCCGGCCGACGGGCCCGGCCCGGCCGACCTGGCCCTCCAGTACGGGCTGGCCCTCTACCTCTCCCAGGTGTTCCTCAAGGGCTTCCTCAGCCTGCAGTACACCTGCCCGAGGCCATGGCAGCCCGCGGGGGTCGCCCCCGGCGCCCCTCCACCCGGGCTCGGCCCGCAGCAGCAGCAGCAGCAGCAGCAGCCCCAGCTTCAACAGCTGCATCAGCAGCAGGACCAGCCCCAGCAGCAGCTGCACCAGTCCCAGCTTCAACAGCTGCATCAGCAGCAGGACCAGCCCCAGCAGCAGCTGCACCAGTCCCAGCTTCAACAGCTGCATCAGCAGCAGGACCAGCCCCAGCATCGGCTGCACCAGTCCCAGCTTCAACAGCTGCATCAGCAGCCCCGGCATCAACCACAGCTGCATCAGCAGCAGCCCCAGCATCAACCACAGCTGCATCAGCAGCAGCCCCAGCTTCAACCACAGCTGCATCAGCAGCAGTTCCAACCCCAGCACCAGCAGCAGCGGCCTCCCCGGCCCGCGGCGTCGACCGCCCCCCACGAGGGACTGCCGGGCTCCCTCCGCTTCCTCTTCTTCGGGATGCACGGCTTCCTGGACGAGATCTTCTTCACCTTCTTCTTCAACGTGCTGGGCCCGGGGCCGGGGCCGGCCAGGGGCCACACGTCCCTGTGGTCCTTCTTCATGTACGGCAGCTGCAGCTTCGTGGTGGAGCGGCTGTACTTCTACCTGCACCGCGGGCGCGGCTGGGCCACCTGGCAGAGGGTCCCTCTCTATGTGCTCTTCATCTACACGTGGGAGCTGGGCTGGGGGCTGGTCCTCCGAGGCTGCGGGGCCTGCTCCTGGGACTACTCGCACTACCCCCTCAACTTCATGGGGCTCATCACCCTGGTCTACCTGCCCGGCTGGGTCTTCCTGAGCGTCTACCAGGACCTCCTCTCCAACGTGTTGTGGAGGGTGCGCTGCCCGCCCGACCCCCGAGTCCCCCCTCCCCAACCGACCGAAACTGGAGGCCCCCCATGTTGAAGAGGAGGGTGGCCGTGTTTTGGTTTTGTGTTCTTTTTCTAAAGATCGCTGACGTTTTCTATCTTTTACTAAAGTCTCCCGAAACGCGGGGGGCTCGCCACTGGGGTTTTCCGGCTGGCCTACATGCCTTAGGCACCTATGCACAACACCTGGAAAGGGATCCTTTCGAAGCTGGCGTAACACTCCGGGGTCTTTATGATTATTCAGTGTTGAAAACTAAAAACAAACACAACCTTAATACCTTAATGACTAAAAAACCGTGCAACCACTTGCTTCGGAGAGGGCTGGGGCAGGGCGGCCTCTTCACGGAAGAGGTTCTTTAAATGTCGACACCAGTGTTTTCGAGAGGTAGGTGAGGCTTCTTTGTAACTAACTAGTGGTTTGCTTATTTAAATTTTAATCAGGCTCTCGTTTTCCACATCATCACTGCCTGCTGGAGTTCGCTGCCCTGTACCGAGAAACTTGTGTGTGTGCGTGTGGGATTTTTAAACGCAGTGTTTGTCACATATCCAAGTGCCTGTGTCTAGCACCTAAGTCAAGGAGAATGGACACTCGTGTGGAAATACATTCTGGGAAATACCATCTGAGGAGTCTCTTGTCAAAAACCCCAAGACTCCCCTTGGGTTAGTACGTTCTACTCTCCATCTCGGAACTGATCGTTTTCCAAGTTTGGTAGCCTTAAATACATAAGTGTATTAAAAGTGGATCAGATCTTGTTTCCTTTACGCCTGGAGTTTTTAAAAACACGGGATTGTTAAGGCAAAACTCGTACCTCCCCGTGGGACCAATGTCTGTGAAGGGAGTAGAAGAAAAAATAAATCATTTTTAACCGGGCTGTGCACATGCAAAATCCCAGCAGCGCTTAGTAGGAAAGGGAATACTTTAACGGGTCTACCCGAAGCAAGGAAATGTAAGTTTTGGGTTCTATAGTAGATTCAGATATCTATTTAAGTAGTCTCTTATCGTGACATTGAAAAACATCTCTGTTCTCTTTCAGCTGCGGCTAGTGGGCTTAGGGTTGGCCCCGTGTGGTACTGTGCTTTATAAACCAGTGACAACTTCATGGGAATTATCAGGAAACTCCCAAGTTCAGTGAGATGGTGAATGATACTTGTCTGTCCAAACTAGTCTACTTAAAAATGCACTTTGGATTTTTACATGTAAAAGCAGGGGCCCACGAGGAGGCTGTAATAACTGAGATAAGTCTGTCTAGCGTGCTATTTAAATCTTCAGTACCCAGGGGCTTTGTATCAACACCTAAAAATGTTTATACAAAATATTACTCCTTTTGCCAAAGCCTCCACTAATGTGCCACCATTCTACTTCCAAATAATATGGGAAGAGTAGCATTTTTTGAAAAAAAATTTCCTTAATCCCTTTCCACTCCCTGAAGCTAACCTGTCTTCCAAATAGTAATAATTCTGGCATTTGTTAAGCGCTTACTATGTGCCAAGCACTAGTCTAAGTGCTGGGGTAGATACAAGGCAGTCAGGCTGTCCCACATGGGGCTTACAGACGTAATCCCCAATTTTACAGATGAGGTCACTGAGGCACGGAGAAGTTAACTGACTTGCCCAAAGTCACACAGCTGGTAAGTGGCAGGGCCGGGATTAGAACCCATGACCTCTGACTCCCAAGCCCGTGCTCCATCCACTAAGCCATGCTGGACAATACTTGGTCCAAACTGCCTTGTATACCATATTGAGACCAATTGCTGATACTGGCACAATCATGTTCGTCGATCCTGTAAACAATGAAAGGTGGAAGCCAAAGGGTTTTTGCTCAATTTCTCTGAGGATAAAAGGAGCATAGTGGTCTTCACTCATGCGATTAAAAACCTTTTAGAGAATTTCTGAAAAAAGAAACCTGTGCCTACAGAACTAAACTTCACTGTGATAAGTCTTGTATCTATCCCAGTGCTTAGAACAGTGCTTGACACACAAGCCCTTAATACAATAATAATAATAATATCAAAAAATGATTTCACCTCAACAGTTGTCTCATTTGTTGCTTGGCAACTTCTGGATTGTGAGGCCTGAAGCAATCCAAACCAGGAACTGTACCCATCCTTCTTAAATGGGCCCAGTTCCAATGTAAACACTTGCTCTATGCTAGTATTTACACACACATGCTTCAAATGTCACTTTAATGATAACCTTTCAAACTGACCTCATGTGCAACCATACTTCACCACTGAGCGGATATTACTGGGGTCCAGCTTGGGCTGGCAGGTCACTGCTCCTTGGGATCTCCAGAAACCAGACAGAGATGGGGAGAGGTGAAGCACTAATAGGCCACCGTTTCTACTCATCAACGGGTCTGATAAAGGAAGCTGGGAAGGTGACGGAAACCGCTGGCCAGTGTTTTTGAACTATGTGTGGGTTTCCATTAACTGTACTTTCCCTGCCTCTCATTCATTGCCAAAGAAAATTATGAGTCGACTGAATTCAAATAGTCGGTGTGAGAACTAAGAATACGTTGCTCAGTTTCCTTCCATCTCCTGACAGGCTCAAGTCAGAGCGGCAAGGAAACCTCTTTGAACTGACACAGTCTGGTTCTCTGTATTTGTGGGTGTCGTTTTCCAGCACACAGCCACTTGTGGAGTCTGTGCAGAAGAGGATTACTCATGCAGGTCAGAGACCGACACATCTCATCCACAACAATAGTGATTGGGTTGCCTCCTGTGTGCCAGAGCACTGTATTGCTCGGTGCTGAAATCGATGGTCGGTTTTACTGTTCTGAATTTATGCCAGGGGGATGGGAGAAACCAGTATGCCTTTAAATACATTTGAGACTTGGGAAACCATAGCATTTGGGTCTGAAAGGGGTATATTCAGTTTAGCCCAGCTAATTTTATAGCGGCATAAATATTTAAAATGGTTTTAATATGCTGCCTAAAGCACTGAGAAGAAGATGCAAGTTGACAGTAGGGATATCAAAACATAAATACTTAGTAGCTGATAACACTATCTCACTTTCAAATTGACACAGCTGGATTTTGCTTTTTGGAGCCTCAGTATAATTCTGGCCATTTTCGTAACAGGTCTCAAAAGCAACATAACCGTAAAGTCTCACAAGTCACCAAAGTGGCTCTAACAAATCGAATGTAATACATGACTACAGTTCATCTTCAGTGACGGTTCGATCATTCAAATAAATTTCAACAATGTGGTTTATTCAACTTCAGATGGAAAAGTATTGAATGTTTTTCAAATGCCCATGTAAAAAACCTTAGAAGAGACTTCTGGCTCAGAAAAACTGGCTTTGGTCACATTTAGTAATCACCTTCAATAATCTTGACATTTGTGTAAGAATTATGACTTTCTTGAAATTAAGCAGTTTCAATCAGCAATAGCAGTCCCAATCAGCAGTTATTTGGTTCTTTTTTTTTTTTTAAGGTGATGGTGAAAACAAATCCAGGGAGTGGGTTTCATTTCTTTTTTCAGCAACCTTTATGGAAAGGACTTTATCTTGCACTGTGCCTTGACTTGGAATGATGAATAAGCCACTGTAATGTAATGTCTGAAAGCATTTTAAAAACGAAAAGAAAAAAAAATCAATAGTTTTCTTTATAGAGGTACAAAGGATTATAGATACACTAAAAGCCATTAAAATAAAGTGCTTCAAGTTTGCAGTCAATATTAGCTCTGCCATTTCCTCAGGTCTTTGGCTGCTTGTGCAGAACGGGATGCTGAGGGGCAGCATGCGCGCGCACACACACACAAACCCCGAAAGGAGGACGAACTACAAACAGTGTCACATACAGGTAGCATGGTCACTGTGCTCCCTTCGCCACCAACCCATCCCAGTTGGCTCACAACTAAAAGCCACCAAGAAAGGATGGCTCCATTACCAATTACCTCTTCCCTTGGTCAACAAGAAGGTCAACTGTATAGTTATGGCAGTTGCAAAGGGTTTACTATGTGCTAACCACGAGGGTAGATACAAGGCAATGAGATCCAACACAGCCCGTCCCCTGATCTATCCTATCGCCATTTCACAGTTGAGGAAACTGAGCTCAAAGAGGCTAAATGACTTGCAAAAACATGTTAGACACCCCTCTAATGTCTCCCATGATTATCTGTAAAGATGTTCAGATGGTCCACAGGAACCTACCTGGCAGGGAGGAGAGAACATGAACGGTGGTACTGCACTGAGCAGACCACTCACTCTCACCAATTCCTCTGCAGACGTTCCCTGTCTAGAAGTCTCAGGAGCGAGGCCTGTCCGATACGCCCAAAGGGAGACTACCATGTCATCACTTGACAATAAACTTGAATTTCTCCAGTTTAACGCACTGTGTTTCTTTCATGCAGTAACACTTTTAGGAGCAACTTCTCTCCTTAATTTTAAGGAACTCATCTTTGAGGGTCTGTTCCTCATCCTTAACTTAAAAACTTGGCATCAGAGCTCTCAAATGCACTTCGGTCTCTGACACTGGTTGGCTTGTCTCTTTGAGAAGTAGACCAGAGACTAGTACAGACAGTGCTTAAGATGCTGCCAGAGGGATTCTCACCTTCCTGGCAGTAGGGGCAGAGCAGAGGCAGTACAGAGGGTGTGAGGAGCTTCCAGTCAGTGGCCTCCATTTTTTTTATGGTATTTGTTAAGCGCTTAAATGTGCCAAGCACTGTTCTAAGCACTAGGGTAGATACAAGTTAATCAGATTGGACACAGTCCCTGTCACACGTGGTGCTCATAGTCTAATCCCCATTTTACAGAGGAGGTGACTGAGGCACAGAGAAGTGAAGTGACTTGCTCAAGGTCTCACAGTAGACAAGGGGTGGAGCCAGGATTAGAACCCAGGTCCTTCTGATTCCCAAACCCATGCTCTGTCCACCGCCCGTGCACAGTAAGCACTCGCTAACTGCCACTGATGGATAGACGAGAGAGGCGATATCCCAAAAGGACACAAACAGAACTGAGTTTGGCAGTGAGAAATGTGGAACATTTTCAGATGCATGGTTTCTGCAGCAGGCTCCCAGGGTCTCCTGTCAGTCAGTCAATTGTATTTACTGAGAACCTACTGTGTGCAGGGCACTGTACTAAGTGCTTGGGAGAGTAAATTATAACAACAGACACATTCCCTGCCCACAGTGAGCTTAGAGTCTAGACAAACATTAATATAAATGAATTACGGATCTGTACACAGGCTACTGCTTCACAGACATTGAGCTCACCAGGGACTCCGATCCCCCAGCCTCGGATGAAAGAGAGCCCAGGACCACTCAGAAACCCAAGCATACCAGGCTCTGTCTGCTGCCCTTCCGAATCCTTGGGCAGGGCCAAGCCTGCCTGGCATCTGTTCTCTCCCAGGATCCGGCGCGGTTGCAATTCCCTGACGGGGGAGGGGAGGGAACCTCCAAGGAACAACTTTCCCTTCAGAAAAACAGGATGGAAAGTTGTCTCCCTCACACCACGACCCCCCGCCAAGTACTGGAAGCCACTAGCCGGTGACCCACTACCAGGGCCAAGCAGACCTCCCAAAGTATTTGGTGAGACTCAATAGATGAAAGATCACATGGTCACCTTCGAACACAAACCAATGAGAGGTGGCCGAAGGAGAAGAGAAACAAGGGTGAGGGCTGAGGGGAAGGGATGGAAATGAAAAAAAAGGAGGGAGTCACTCTTCCACGAGCTTGGGCAGCTCCTTTATCACACTAGAAAATAGCTCGGCTGAATTCAGCTCACAGGTGCAAGCTTTGCTAGCAGATGTCTGACACAGCTCACTAGGCACAAGGTAGAATGTCCTGACTTTGAGGACGCTGAAGGTTAGAACACGATCTGGAAAAACATGATCTCAGACACTATGACTCCAACACTTTTTGATCACTTAGACGAGACTAAAACCAAAACAGGGCTAAATGCCAATTTACAAGATATTATATCTCAAAGACTTCTACATTACAGGAGGTTGCAATGTTGCCAAATAGAAGCATCCAAAGTGGGATATCATTTTTCCAAGCATTATCGGCAAACAGAAATGCTGAGTGGCCATTAAACTTTCAAAAACCACTTACTCCAATTTAGGGACTATGAATAGTATATTTCTACACATTTCTCAGTGATTTATAAACAGCTCCGAAGTGTGCTTACCTATGTTTTGCTTTTCTTTGCAAGAAATGGAATAGCAGCATATTTCTCGATCCTGAATAAGTGAAAGATTTCTACAAAAAAAATAAAAATAAAAATAAATGACTTCAGAAATTGTTTTGAATGAGATGCTTAGAATTTTGCCCTCAGATACAAATGACCCTTCAATGTGACCCTTGCACTCCTGTGCTACCTCAAACATTATTTTCCGGCTCATGATCGAATAGAAGACATTTCTGGTGCACCTAATACATCTAGAATCGAAAACCTGGGCTCATTTAACGCATAGGTGCTAGTAGGCTACATTCAACATTAAAAAGTTAAAAATGACTCCTGAAAACCATCTGTCAGGACAAAATGCAAGTACATTCAGCAGTAGGTTCGTAAGGGGACCACAAATGAATCCCAAACATTGAATCAGACATTGCGCCTAAAATCTCCTTACTCACTGACAGTGATTCACCTGCCTCTGTACAATTGGTGCTAAATCAACAGACTAGAAACCCCAATCGTGCCCAGAATGCAAACCATCCTAAAGATGCATGGGAAGTACCCAAAATGTCAAAAAGTAAAAGTCAACAATCACAGGAACTTCTCACTTTCCAAAATTCTTCAATTGGCTCACTAAAAAAGGTTATTTGTATAATAATATTAAATGATTCATTTATCTGCAAAACTAAGATGCTTAGACAAAAAACCACTCTGCTTGGTAGCAAATGGATCCTGCAGTTATACTTCACTTAGTGCTCTTAATTGGTTCCATAAAAAGAATGTTAAGTGAGAGGCCTAAATGAAGTATAATTTCCCATAAGAAATAATGTCAAATACATTCATGTATCCCCAGGAGCCAAAATATTATTCAGAACAATTAAAAACATATTTTTTAAATAGTGTATGAAGTTATAATATATAGTTTCATGATCAGGCAGCAATAATGAAAGGCTTTGAATTTGAGTTTTTACCTGTAAATAGTTAAGGACTTCCTTTTCAAAATGCTATCTTACATATCCAAGACAGCAAAAAGACAAAGTGTGCACAGATGTGTCATCATCAGTGCTAAACAGAACTGCCATTTTATAAGGATAAATTGAACACAGTTTTAGTCACCTTGTTCAAGTCAGTCAAAGCAGTTCAAAGTTTGTGAGAGGGAGGAAGGAAGGTATTTAGGCCAAAGAAAACCTTGCTGGGTTATAAGTGCAAACTGAACTCAGATTCAAAATCCTCTAATAAAGAAACCAAGTGGCTTCCAGCTACTCCCTAGCCTACTCCCAGTCTGCTCATCACCCAGGGCTGGGTCCTTTGACATTACGAGCTTCCCATCTGTCCCCACACACTGCCACCTTAGTCCACAAGTCCACTGTTTTTGTCCACCTCCACTAGTTCAGTCATTTCTCCTGCCTCCTCTGCCACAATTGCTACTGCTATTATTTTCCCTGGTGCCACTATCTTTGCCTTCTCCTCTGTTCATTCATTCAATCATATGTATTGAGCATTTACTGTGTGCAGAGCACTGTACTAAGCGCTTGGGAGAGTATAATATAACAGTAAACAGACACATTCCCTGCACCCAACAAGCTTACATCAATGATATTTTTTGAGCACTTATTGTGTGCCGAACACTGTACTAAGTGCTTGGACGAGAACAATACAACCGAGTTGATAGACACCATCCCTCCCCACAAGGAGCTTACAGTATAAAGTGGGTGGGGAGACGTTAAAATCAATTACTGATGGGGAAATGGGAGAGTATAAGAAGAACCTAAGTACTGTGGGTGGGGTGACTATCAAATGTGAAAGGGATCCAAGTGCAGAGGCAATGCAGAAGGGAGGGTGACTAGGGGTAATGAGAACTTAGTTGGGGAAGGCCTCTAGGAGATAAGATTTTAGTAAGCTTTGAAGATGGGAAGAGGATTGGTCTGTCACACATGAGGGGGAAAGGATGTAGGTAAGGAGTCGATGACAAACGGGACTGAAGTACAGTGAATAAGTTGGTGTTTGAGAAGCAAACTAAGGGCTGAGATGCCACTACCTCCTCCATCCTTCAGTGGCAAATGAGATGGTAGAGACAGACAGGTGAAGGCAAGATTGATGGATGGTGGAGGGAAAGAGCCCCAGCCTGGACACAGAGGAGTCAGGGGGGCAGCAGGCAGAGACCACCAAGCACCAGCCAGCATCCCCGTTGGCAAGACACTCAGAGAGGAGGGCATCATAGGTAGCTCTCTTACATATGGTTGGCACCGGATTTTATTCTAGATCCATCTAGATCCACTTGCCATTCCCTTCCCGAGATTCCAGTGGCTCCCCAGTTCTCCAACCTGTTCCACTTTGGCCAGATTCACAAGGAAAATCTGCTCATTGCTCCTGCCTGTGAAAAATCACGCTGCTTCTGCTGGTGAAGAGGCCTTCCTTTCTTCCAACGCACATCTTCCCTCAGCAACATCACAGACTTCAGGAGGGAAACACATCCAGAAGAAAACTCTCTGCCCGGATCTGACGCTGTAATTATCTCCCCATTTCTCAATGCTGACTAGTAATACGTCTGCCTGGCAGATAGATTTTTAAAAAGGTTTTTCAAGACCTAAGGTTGAGTGCAGCAAAATGATCTGATTAACATAAGCATTCAGTTTACGTTAACACTTACAACTTTTCAATTAGCTGTTTTTCATCCAAGGCACTGGGTAGGTCTCTTTTATTTCCAAGCACTAACACCTAAAAGGATAAAAAATAAAATTCAGAATCACAGAATGGCCATTTTAATAGGATTTGGAGAGTATTTCACTATTCCTCTTTAGGTCTTTCTCCACTACAGAAAGCAGAACATTTTAAAGAAATAAAAGGCAATGCCCAAGTGAACCAGTATGTTGAATTTCAACATTATGAAAAGCAGTAGAATGAAACAACAGAAAGTATAACTGAAATAGTTATTACTCTTGGCAGTATTTGCAAATACATTCTATAAAAATCTGTTAGGCAGTCTGTTCCATTTTGTTCAATTTGAAAGTTGAAAAAACCCTTAATTCCAAAGATAGGAAATGGAGTAATTTACATTTAAAAAGTATACAGACTGAAAATAGACTGCAAAGTTTTATGCTATTTTTGATTAATTTTGTTCGATACACTTGGCTTTTACACACTTATGTAAAGGAATCATAAATAAACAGGGCATTCCAGTGGCATTTCTAAAATTGCTGCCCAAGAGTCTGTGAAATGGTTTAAGGATCACACTTTGGATTGCTATGGGGAAATGCAGTTTCATGCTAATTAAAAATATGTAAAATACATTTAAACACAACTTAATTTTAAGAAGTGAAATTCTTCAAAATGTGATGCATGTTAAGAAAAAAATCAGTTCACTTTTGACCACTACATTGGTTTCACCAAAAGTTTTTAACTTCTCCATCACTGTCAGAGTGCAAAGCAGCTTTAGGTTAAAGGCAGTAACCTAGGTTACCTGGTAAGATAACATTAGACCGGGCAGGAAATGTGCCTGCCAACTGTACTCTCCCCAGCGCTTAGTACAGTGCTCTGCACAAAGTGCTCAATACAAATGATAGACCACGCAGAGTAGTGTGGCCTAGTATATAAAAAGTATGGGCCTAGAAGCCAGAGGAGCTGAGTTTTAATTCCAGGTCTGCCACTTGTCTGCTGTGTGACTTTGGGCAAGTCACTTAACCTCTCTTTGCCTCAGTTACCTCATCTATAAAATGAGAATTAACACTGTGAGACATGGACTGTGTCCAACCTGATTAACTTGCATCTATTTCAGTGCTTTGTACAGTGCCTGGAACATAGTAAGTGCTTAACAAAAGCAATACAAAAAATCACAATTACACAGATAACATATTTCACAACTCAGATAATGAGCTAAGTTTAGCAAGAAGCAAGGACTTCTGGGTAACAAAGACCACCCAGTGAGATGATGCTATGCACTTCAACTTGAAACATACAACCAGCCTGGGTAAGATAGTCTTGGCTAGATTCCTGTCTCTTGGAAACCAGATCTGAAAATCTCTACGATACCATCTGAAGAATGATCATCAGAATTCTTAAAGCATGTAGAGAGACTCCCAACTGTACACTATCTGATGCTTGTTTTTTAGGGCATCAGATAGGGAAGGAAAGTTGAAAAATACTTTCCAACTATAAGAACGTACCAGCTGATCAACATGTCTCAATAAATACACCATGTATAGTTTCTCCTCTCAGTGAAGTCTCGTGTGTGCTATACCTTTAGATATAGCTAAATGGGGACAGTAATCACTTGGTCTGCCCTCTCTCCTACCTACCCAATACTTGTTTTAACCTATGATGACATAAATTACCAAACTGTTGTAAATATACGAGTAGGGAGACTGAAAATTTAAAAATTAGGATGTATATTTTGTAGCCGCACACTTCCCCAGGGCCTAGAACACTAGCCTATGTTATTAGGATATTTAATGATCAGACAATGGGAAGTGTGGAAATTCAGCACCTAATGATATTCCTCAGGTCCCCAAAAGTACTTGATGCTGGTGGAAGCACTTTCAAAAAAGAGAGATATCCATGTCCTCAAGGAACCAAACTCTAAAATTTAGAGACTGAACTACCTGCAATATATAATTTCCCTGAGAATTGGTGAGCAGAGATCAGAATAGCTCCATCAACCTGATTCACTCTGTAAAAAACTTCTATAAATTAAAAAAATCCAAAACAGTTGCACAGATCTATATCTCTTTAGGTTTCTGCTTCTCATCAAACAAAAAGAAAAAGCACCCTACGGTGAGGAGGGAAAGGACTGATTAAAATTTTACAGGCCAGTAAAGATATTTGTAGATCTGAACATTATTTTGACAAATGTGCAAATCTGACAAAGTATATGCATTATGAAATACTATGCTTGCTCAGAGGGAGGCAGACATGCATAATTGCTATTGAATTTTACTAATGATTTCCTTAAAAATCAAAATTTCTTCCAGTCACCTTAACAAGACACAGCTAAAAAACCTAGGAAAGTTTTGTTCTCAGAAGACTTACAGGGATTCCATGGAGCTGTGGTTTCTCTACCAAACTGTGGAGTTCATTTTTAGAAGCCTCTAATTTTTCTATATCGGCTGCATCCACCATGTAACTAAGAAGTAGAAAAGAAAAAGAAATAGTCTCACTCTTGCCACTGAAATGGCTTTGAGACAGTGCTGATAACATATGTACAAGTATATATTTTTACACATAAAACATACATACACTAAAGCCTGTAATATTTAAAGATGAAGCTACTGATGGTGAGATCCTATTATTGACTGAGCAGGTCTGGCTGAAAAGACCAATGCACAACCAACAATCCACACTGGACTGCACACAAAAAGTTTGGGGGTTTTTTTAATGGCATTTTTTAAGCCCTATGTGCTAAGCACTGTACTAAGTGTTGGAGTATATACAAGCTAGTCAGGTTGGACACAGTACCTGCCCCACATGGGGCTCACAGTCTTAATCCCTATTTTACAGATGAGGTAATTGAGGCACAAAGAAGTTAAGTGACTTGACCAAAGTCATAAAGCAGACAAGCAGCCTAGCTGGGATTAGAATTTAGATCCTTCTGACTCCCAGGCCTGTACTCTACCCAAAGATTGGCTGCTGTCATACTAGTGCAGTTGCCCCTTATGGAGCCTGCCCTTATTTTCCACTTGCCTCTTGATTTTCCTGAAACTTCTGCTTTAAGTGAGTAATTCCTCCACAAGATTTCCAGAATCTGTCCCATCCACTACAAACAAACCCCAACACTGGTCTAGGCAACTTGTCATTACTCAACTTGACTACCGACTCAGGCGACTCACAGATCTCCCGGTTTGCAGGCCCTCCCCACTTGAGTCCATACTTCACTCTGCTTCCTGGAACATTTTTCTACTCCCGGATTGTTTTTCTATAATGTCACCCTTCATGGCTCCACCCTCCTCAAAAACCTCAAGTGGCTGTCAATCCCTCTCCACATCAAGCAGAAACTCCTGAGGCAGAAACTCCTACAAATCCACAATCAGTTCTCTTCCTCCTACTAATCCACACTCTTCTCACTACACTCCAACCCACCTTCTTCTTTTCTTTCAAATCTACTCACTGGGCCTTAGTCCCAACTCTCCAATCACCAACCTCTTGCTCACACACTCCCCCATGCCTAGAACTTCCTCCCCTTGCATATACTATATTCTGCATATCCCCCTCAAGACTGTAAACTCGTTGTGGGCAGGGAATATGCCTGTTTATTGTATGGTACTATCCCAAGCGCTTAGTACAGTGCTCTACACACAATAAGCACTCAGTAAATACAACTGACTGATCCTACAAACTATAGCCCTCTCCACCTTCACAGTCTTTCTGACATTACTTCTCCAATCAATCTCTAATCTCCCCACTTTACATATCGCAACAATCACTTTAGCCCTCTATGCCACCTACATGCATAAGTACTCATCACCCCTTGTATTATGTATGCATGGATTTTATAGACTCTATTCCTTCCTCCTATCTGTAACTTATTTTAAGGGTATCTCCCCACTAGACTCTAAACTTGTTGAGGGCAGGGATTATCTATCCTAATTTTACTCTCCCAAGTGCTTTAATAAAGGCTTTGCACACAGTGGGCACTCGATAATTGCCGTTGATAATGGCAGGGAACATATCTACTAATTCTGGTACTCTCTCAGGCGCTTAGATCCGTGATCTGAACATAGTAAATGATCAATAAATACCACTGACCGACTGACTGACAAGAAAGGCCAGGTAGCATCCTATGTGGAGTATTAAAAAAAAACAACCAAAAAACCAACTTACACAACAGCATTGACACCTCTGCAATAGCGTTCCCACATGCTCCGAAACCTTGGCTGCCCTCCGATGTCCCAAACCTGCAAAAGTTCAGCAAACTTCCTGAATGATTTTTGAACATGTTTGAACATTCAATGAACAGCAAAGGAGGGGGACAACAGCATCAAATCTTCAAAAGTTGTGACTCATCCAGGTCTAACAGTGATTGTCCATGTTTCAAAAATGCTAGAAGAGGAAAAAGTAATTTGAGATTGTTTCCTACAGCAATAGCCAGACAGAAGTATGACAGGGGAAGGCATTTTTCTCTTTTCTCTCTCAAAGAGGCATTACCTCAGCTTGACGCTGAACTCTCCAATCCGGTCTTTCCTTTGGTTTAAACATGCAAAAGTATTTGGAAAAGCTAATTTCAAAGGCAGGAAATCAATGAACCAAAAAGACTCAATGGTAAATCTCACTTTTGAATATACGACCTTAAAAAAAAAAAAAAAGGAAAAAGCTAACAAGAAAAACATGCCTAGAAAGTAGGACCACGTGACTGATTTAGTTCTCCTGCACTGTTTGGATTAAAAATACTTTACTGAGTCAGATGCTATGTGATTTTACAAATCTCTTGTAAAATCCAAAGCAAAGCACTGTGGAATAGTGATGCAACTAATGTGGGAAATAGTGATTGTCCACTGACGACACTTTCAGAGAAGACCAAATAATATTTGGCCAAAAGTCCTAAGGTACGTGGCTGAAGGACCTGCCTTACTAAAGAGGTTAAAGGTAATCTTTTTTACTTGTTTGCTTTCAATTGTTTCATACACAGGGACTGTTCAATCTTAAAGTTTCTAATTTGTCCCACCTGTGTTATTTTAGTTTTCCATTCTACATCAATCACTGTTTCCTTCATCCCAATAGAGGGTTTCTGGTACTACGAGATGGGGACCAAGTACCACCCGAGTGATGCTTAAAATAATAAAAAAAAAAGAGTGAGAAGGACCACACCACAATGTGATCCCCTCTGAAAGCCAGCTCTCAGCTTGACCACTCTACTGAATCCATCCACTACTGCCATTTGCAAAGGAATATGGGAGAGTTAACAATCTGGGAAGAATCCAGCCTCATTTCATGGTGCCCACTTTTGCAGCACAGGAAAAACCTGTCAAAGCATGAATCAAGTTTATACCTCTGGCTAAATGGGGACTCATCTAATCTTCTATTCAGACATCATTTCCCACATCTGTTTTCAAAAAATATACGATTTATAGGAACTGGTGTGGTATCACCATGTGCCAGGAACTAAAACCAACAGCTAATTTCTACAGAGCACCTGACAACAACAATTTGATAGTAACTACTTCAGTCACTATTGGCTTCATTGAGCTTGGATCATGATTAGTAATGACATTTTCATTTATGCCTCTTGAAAGTGTCTTCAATCTAGGAAATAGAATGCTCAGATGTTAACTTCTTAATTCCCGTGTGCAGCATCTCAATAAAAATGGCAATGTATTTTTCAAACCAAGGCATTTGCACTACTAATTCCCTTGGGAATCATCAGCACTAAAAATGCATTCCCCTTCAGGACTTTTTCCCATTTTAAATATAATGAACCCAAATGTTTACCATTTAGGCCCTAGTGCTAAACTGCTTTTTTTAAATTAAGCAGCTTAAAGTGAGCACATTTCCTATTTGTAGAAGGAATTCAAACCACACCTTCACCTACTCTCACCCTGCCAATCTCAAAGTTTGGCTTTGCAAGTATTCTCCATGAGAACGGTTACTGTGTTACCTTAAAGAGATTTAGACATGGGGTAAACCCAGTAGAAGCAAAATGTTTATGTTTAGATGGTGACTTTTTTTTTACTTGCCCTTAAAACTGAGCACTAAAGTTCTGTATTTTATTTCAATTCTATTTCCTAAAATGTATAATCAGAGGGGAAAAAGAAATCAACACTGCAAATGTACTAAAAATAACATTTCTGGAATAGCTAGCAATTTAAACCCATGTGGATCTTCTGTTTTTCATAACCATAAATAATTTATCAGAGGGATTAGCCAAAAAGAGCCAGACTCTCCCAAAATATAAAATTTTAATGATTTTTAGACTATGAACTTTTTATATTCACTTTGACCAAACAGGGACTAATAAACATTGTTAGAAAAAAATTAGAGGATTAAATATCATTGATCAATTAAATTTCTTGTCAAGCCAAATCAATGGAATTTTAAGGCCTCTGGAGAACAAAATAAAAATTGAATCAAATAAGCAATCCACTTGCAGTGCCCAACTCCAAAGAGTTAGAAAAGATTTCGGCTAGTCATCTGGGAAGTCGAAAGGGGAAAGGTTGAAAATTTGATCGACTTCAGGCAACCAGCGGTGTACGGAAAGCCTAAGGGTGAGTTTGGGGAGGCCAACAGGAGAGCAGGAGAAAGTAGAGATGAAAGAATTTTGCTACACAACGTGTGTACCTCTTGCCAATCTGCACAGTGGAATTAAGAAGTGCTGAAATATATGGAATGCTGTTTGGGAAACAGCTTTACGGGTTTAGCAGAAAATGGGATGGGAAGAAATCTTTTTTTAATATTGGCTGAGATCAAAGTTGTGAAGATAAATGGTGGCTGAACAAGTGTTATCAAGATTAAGGTACTTTGGAGCCAAAACTTGTTTTATAGTAAATGTCCACTAGACTTTTCATTTCAGAAAACCTTCTGATAAGGCTATCTGTTCATTTCATTTCCTTCCTGCTTCTTGAGTGATAGGCAGAGGCTAACATGAAAGATTCAAAGCAAAGACAGCTGCAAGGTTGTTTTGACTCCTGACCAAGGACAAAAGTTCTTTCTGTCCCAACTCCACACTAATCTAGCAAACTCATTTTTATGTACCCAAGATCAATACTCCTCCTTTCTTCACTGGGCCTCTGCTTCCACTTCCTCCTTCACTCTAACCAATGCTATTTATAGAGCACCTACTGTTTGCAGAGCACTGTACTAAGTGCTTGGCAGAGCACAAAGGGGTAAGCGACACATTCCTGGCTCTCAAGGAGCTTATAGTCAGTACTCCTAAGGGAGGGCTTTTGCCATTCCTCTACTGGGAGAGGGGAAACATGGTTCTTGACTTGGGTTAAGGAAGAAGCAATCTTAATCTATCAATGGCATTTATTGAGCGCTTACTGGTTTGGAGTTTTTTATGGTATTTGTTTAGCAATTAAAAACAATAATAGTATTTGTTAAGCACTTACTATGTACCAAGCTCTGTTCTAAGCACTGGAGTAGAGACAAGGTAATCAGGTTGGACATGGTCCCTGTCCCACATGGGGCTCACAGACTTAATCCCCATTTTACAGAGGAGGTAACTGAGACACAGAAGTTAAGTGAGTTGCCCAAGGTCACACAGCAGACAAGTGGCAGAGCCGGCATTAAAACCCACATTTTCTTGACTCGCAAGCCCATGCTCTTGCCATCCACCTTCAGCATTAACATATACACATATTCAATAATTCATCTGGTCACTTCAGCCCAATATACTGATGGTAGTAACCATGCCATGCTTGTTCTTGTTTCTGCTATACCGACATGATTGACATCTGCTGCCCCATCCCACCCAATGCAGGGATCATGATTTTGGCACATGGCTGTGCTTACCGGAACAGACAGCACTAAAATGCCATCAAATGATTTGACTAACAAACTTATTACAGACCAGTGCAGCCAGAAGGTCCTGCCTGGTTAGAGCTTTACTTATGAACCTAATCTTTAAGGAGTTTGGCCTAAATAACACTGTAGCATTACTTATAGCCACAACTGTTTTTCTCTTGACCAAAGAGGCCATTACTTGGCAACGAGCCCCTAGTTTTCTCGTCATCTAATAGTGTAGTTCAATAAAAGTTTTGAGCCCAAGTTCAATAGTCATATTCAAAATAATAACCAAGTTATCCACTGGAATCTCATGAGAACTAGTCCTCCCATCTACGAAGCCCACTATGTTCAGCTCTTGTGTTTTATGCAGGTATTATTATGGAGCTTCAGACCTGATCTAACTCCAGGTGTCTGCTGCAATAAGCACCTTCTTGTTTTAAAGGACCAAGACACAGCCTCTGATGATAGGAGCTTTATTTGATTGTCAAAAACAGCCGCCTAACATGGCTACGCAAATTCCACCACCTTTCAACGGGAGCATGATGACCTGCTGAAATAGAAGACAACTGTTTTGAGGGGCTAGATCCCTGGCAGCTGAGAGTAAATCTGCCACTGGGCAACCTTTCTACTTGGGTTGAACCTGTCTTCCTTCATCTGGAGGACACCCAGAAAACCCCTCCTTCCCAAGTTCCAACGAAACGAGGGACACCACTGTCTGGAGCTGGTTCTCAGTCCCCAATAAGACACACAAGCTGGTGACGTGACGGAGCCAACTGATGGCCCTGGGGCAGTTGGCAAGGTTCTACACCTCTCGGCACATGGGTTGAAAGGAGAGTAAACCTGACTCAAAGAATTTCTCCCCAAAGTGCAATGTAGTCTGGCAGCTAATGCAGTATTGACATTGACAAACATCAACAGTCATTATGACTAGCGTAAACAACTTTACACTAACCCAAATAAAAATAACAAAATGCAGCATTAATAATGACAAATAACCAGCAGTCATTAGGACTAGTGTACACAACTTTACACTAACCCAAACAAAAAACACAAAACCCCACAGATTGTTTTCTATGCCTGGACTGCAGATCTAGCCTAAAAGCTAATGCCCCAAAATGGTTGGGTTAATTTGAGTTAGCCATCTCATTACACCAGAGGTCACAATGGAACTTGGAAGCAAAATGATTTAGCTTAGTAATAGATAATGGATTTCTTCATATTATATTTTATTGAAACCATAACATTATCCACAGGGTCTAATAATTTGATTCCAGCAGTGCAAGACATGGCCCGCCCCTCAAAAGAAATACAATTTACTTCAGATAAGGGCGTGTTAGAGAGATCAATTGGTTTCCAAGCATATTTCACCTCTGGTGTGAAAGCATCCTTGAGTTGCCAATACTACTAATAATAATTATGGTACTTGTTAATAGCTTATTATTTACCAAGCACTCACAGTATCAAGAGCTGGGGTAGATACAAGGTAACTTGATTGGACACATTCCCTTGTCCCACATGGGGCTCACAGTTTAAGTAGAAGAGAATAGGATTTAAATAATAATTATGGTATCTGTTAAGTGCTTACTATGTGTGAGGCACAGTACTAAGCACTGGGGAGGATATGAGTAAATCAGGTTGGACATGTGCCAACACGGTGCTAGGCACTGGGGTAGATATAGGTTAATTAGGTTGGATACATACCCTATTCCAAATGGGGCTCACAGTCTTAATCCCCATTTTATGGAGGAGGTAACTGAGGCACAGAGAAGTTAAGTAACTTGCTCAAGGTCACACAGTAGACAAGCAATAGAGCTGGGATTAAAACCCAGGTCCTTCTGACTCCCAGGCCTGTACTCTATCCACACAGCACTATTCGAAGCGCTTGGGAGAGCATGATACAACATAGTTGGTATACACGTTCCCTGCCCACAATGAAACCTTAACTAGGGAATTGGATCATCTCTGTTCTGATCAGCTGCTCATCTGAGAACAGCTGCTTCTAAAATAAAGAATGTTCCTGCCCCATCGTAAATTTGTGGCAAGGCTGGGGATGCTATAAAAACTTTCACTTGTGGATAAACAAACTCTGCAGGAACCACAATCAGGGCTTGTCATCAGCAAACCTTGCATGTAAGAGCAGACTTGGAATTAACCACTTCCCTTCCTGATTTAAATACCTAAAAAGAGCACCTGGGTGAGCAGAAGAGGAACTGTGCAGCAGTATTTGGACTCTGGGAATAAGAAAGGTATCAGGAGTAAGAAAACTCAAACAGAAGGGTCACAGCCCAGCTTACATTAATCGATCAGTGGTATTTATTGAGTGCTTACTGTGTGCATAGCACTCTAGTACGTGTTTTCAAAGAGTATAATACAAAGTGAGTAAACACATTCATTCACTCAATTGTATTTATTGAGTGCTTAATGTGTGCAGAGCACTATATTAGGCACTCCTTGCCCACAAAAAAGTGTAATTAATCAAAAAACAACAGAAATTCAATAGTTAACTGGACCTTCAGTTCACATACTGCATATTAAAGATACACATTAATTAATTTAGCCTTTCAATTAGGGAAACTATTTTCAAAGCAGAAAAATTAGGCAAACAGAACTAATTAATTAGAGACATGGTATTCATGAATGCTTTCTGTGGGTTAAGCAACAAAATGATTTTTCTAAGTTAGTCTTATAGTAAATGATAAATACTCTGATCTAACTAATTTAATTAAATAGACCAGAAAGGGAGATGAAATTCTGCAATGTGAGGCCACAACTGGAACCCTAACCCTGGACCACCACCCCACGCCCCCAACAATCCCTCTGGCTCCTGCTCCTTATTGGAAAGGGAGAAGGAATTCCTGCAGCAGCATGAGGCCATCTCAACATTTAGAACTTTGGGAAGGCCACAACTGTCACTGTTGCAATCAATCAATAACATCTGGAAGCAGCATGGCTTAGTGGAAAGAGCCCAGGCTTGGGAGTCAGAGAACCTGGATTCTAATCCCAGCTCTGCCACTTGTCAGCTGTGTAACTTTGAGCAAGTTACTAAACTTCTCTGTGCCTCAGTTACCTCATCTGTAAAATGGGGATTAAGAATGTGAGCCCCTCGTGGAACAACCTGATAACCTTGTATCTATCCCAGTGAGTAGAACAGTGCTTGGCACAAAGTAAGCACTTAACAAATACCATCATTGTTATTAAGCGCTTAGTTCAGTGCTTTGCACTCAGTAAGGGCTCAATAAATACAATTGAAGAAGGACCTGGGTTCTAATTCCAGATCCGCCACTTGTTTGCTATGTCAACTTGGGCATGTCACTTCACTTCTCTGTGCCACAATTACCTCATCTGTAAAATGAGGATTATGACTATGAGCCCCATATGGTACATGGACTGTGTCCAAACTAATTAGCTGTACCACCCCCACACTTAGTACAGAGCCTGGCATATAGTAAGTGCAGACCAGTGTACTAAGCGCTTGGGAGAGTACAATTCAACGGAGTTGGTGGGCAAGATCCCTACCCTCAAGGATCTTACAATCTAGTTGGAGAGACAGACATTAAAATAAATTATAGATAGGGGAAGCAGCAGAGTATAAGGATATGGACATTAGTGGTGGGTGTAGGATGAGCAGGGAACATGTCTCCCAACTCATATTATACTGTCCCAAGTGCTTAGAACAATGCTCTGCACACAGAAAATGCTCAATAAATACCATTGTTTGATTAATTGGGCACAATCAAACCCAAGAACATGGGTGATGCAGAAGACTGAAGAAGGTGGGGAACTAACAGGTTAATCTCAGAAGGTTTCTGGGAGGAAATGTGATTTTGTTAGGGCTTTAAAGACAGGGAGAGTGGTGGACTGAACTGTGAGATGCCTGCAAATCTGTTCCTCTAGTCATGAGGCTCTACTGCTCTTGCACTTATGGTCACGCTTATCTCAGCCTGCTTTTGTGCTTTTACTGCTTCATCTTTCTCTGTGTGTCTGTCAGCAACTCTATTTTCCTTCCTTATTCTTAGATTCAGAGTCCTTAGCTTGAAAACCATGGACCATGTCTATTTCTCACTCGTACCTTTTCCCAATATTTAGAATAGTGCTTTGCATCATAGGCACTCAATGCATCACTACTAATGACAGAGCAGTTTAGCTATAAATATTCCAATTCTCAAAAAATTGGACACTTGGGACTACACTGAAATTACTATTCATTCTTTCTTTGGAAACTTTTGACTAACCTTTTCTTCACAGAACAATAGTACAATAAACACCTACAATGTCATTACTTTTTGTTTATATCCCTCTACTGCTCAAATAGGTTAAAAGGAGGCATTTCTAAATGTATATTCAGCTAAAGTACTTGACACTTACCTTTATGGTAACATTTCCCTTGGTTATTTTTCTCATATTAAAACCTACTGTCGGAATCATGTCTTCAGTGAACTGCCCTGACTTATAAAAAAGAAAAGACAAATATTTAAGAATACTAAGAACACTACAGGTTTTTATTTACAACAGCTGTAGGAGTTTTGATTCTTCATTATTCACAGCTGGGGGGAGGGGGCAAAGGAGAATTATAAAGAGGGCCTTCTTCTCAATTAACCTGAGGTGGTAAAAGGAGAGAATTTGGCAAGCCTGAGCAGGACATTTGCAGCTTCACAACTATTCAGATGAAGGGGTCTTTTAACAAATTAATGAAAGAGGATTGAGGCCAAGAGTGTGGGTCAAGTTTCAGGAGATCAAGCATACTATGAAGGTGATCAATAGTTATTTTAAGGTTCATGATGAGCCTGACTGATTGGCTCTCGTACTTTTGAGGCCTCCAAAAATGGAAACACCCTATACATGAGGGGGTATAATTGGTTTAAACTAGCCTGGGGACAGGTTGATGGATTATAGCCCTGTGATTCCATGAAAGCATGGTCACGTCAGATTATAATTAAATCTCTCTCACTGCCAGAGGAAGTCTCCTTCCAATCCACCAACCCATACCCACTCTCTCTTTTGCTTTGTACAAGACCAGGAAACAGCAGAGATGAACAAACACACACAGAGTGCCACCCAAGTGCTGAGGTCAGCCTGGATTCACTACCCAATGACAGGTGAGGCTCGGGAAGTTCAGAGGAGTGTACACAAGCACACCCTCCCCTCTGTACTCCTGCTCCCATCTCCCAATTAGGGCCAGGAGGCTGCTAGAGCTGTGCCTAGAGCTCTCCCTCCCTAGAATGTAAGCTCATTGTGGGCAGGGAATGTGTCTGTTATATTCTACTCTCCCAAGAGCTTAGTACAGTGCTCTGCACACAGTAAATGCTCGATAAATATGATTGACAGCCTTCCACTGGTCTTCAGCCCATGCAGGGTTCTACCATGACCCACAGCGGTCCCCATTTTGGCACGGATCCAGGATCTCGACCTCCCCCTCTCCCTCTTCAGCCAGAGGGGAGGTGGGAATTGGGAGAGAAGCGGCGTGGCTCAGTGGAAAGATCCCAGGCTTGGGAGTCAGAGGTCATGGGTTTGAATCCCGATTCTGCCACTTGTCAGCTGTGTGACTGTGGGCAAGTCACTTCACTTCTCTGGGCCTCAGTGACCTCATCTGTAAAATGGGGATTAACTGTGAGCCTCACATGGGACAACCTGATGACCCTGTATCTCCCCCAGCGCTTAGAACAGTGCTCTGCACATAGTAAGCGGTTAACAAATACTAACATGATTTAGGGAAGGAGGGCTGAGGAATGAAGGCTGAGACAACTAGGCCTGGAGATATACAGTTACAGTTAATAATAATAATTATTATATTATTTGTTAAGTGCTTACTATGTGCCGGGAACTGTACTAAGAGCAGAGGTGGATACAAGCAAATTGGGCTACACATAGTCCCTGTCCCCCGCATAGGGCTCACAGTCTTAATCCCCATTTTACAGATGAGGTACCTGAGGCACAGAGAAGTGAAGTGACTTGTCCGAGGCCACAAAGCAGACAAATGACAGAATCAGGATTAGAACCCTTGACCTTCTGACTCCCAGGCCCGTGCTCTTTCCACTAGGCCTCGCCGCTTCTCCCTGGGGTTAGGGATGGAGGACTGGGATTAGGGGAGAGGGATGGGTTGGGGCAAGGGGGTTTGGAAAGAAATAGGAGCTTTGAGGGCAGAAGGATGGGGACACCCTGTTTGGTGAAGGGCCAAGTGGTAAGAGGATGAAAACTGGGGAGGGGAGAAGAATGAGCTCTGGCTGGGAAGAAGTAGATGGGGGAAGGGGCTTCGAGGATGAGGGACTGGTGAGGGATTAAGGGAGTAGTGGGGCAAGGGGAGGTAGGGGGCTTGAAGGATGAGGGTTTGGGCCTGGGGACACAAGCAGTGTGGCTTAGTGGAAAGATCCCAGGCTTGGGAGTCAGAGGACGTGGGTTCTAATCCCGGCTCTGCCACACAGCAGGCATGAGACCTTGGGCAGGCCATTTAACTTCTCTGCGCCTCAGTTACCTCATCTGTAAAATGGGGATTAAGGCTGTGAGCCCCACGGGGGTCAACCTGATTACCTTGAATCTATCCCAGAGCTTAGAACAGTGCTCGGTACATAAGAAACGCTTAACAAATACCATTATTATGATGATGATGGGCAGGGTGGGACTGGGGGTAGAGGGTAAGGCCAACCTGAGTTAAGGGGGCAAGAGGGGGAAGAGGGATCTCGGAGGGCGAGGGGCTGGGGAGCCACAATTGCTATTGTTCTTGTCTGTCTGTCTCCCCCGATTAGACTGTAAGCCCGTCAAAGGGCAGGGACTGTCTCTCTCTGTTACCCATTTGTACATTCCAAGCGCTTAGTACAGTGCTCTGCACATAGTAAGCGCTCAATAAATACTACTGAATTAATGAACAATTGCGGCTAAGGGCCGAGGATGGGGAAGGATCGGGGGACAAGGGGTGGAGCTGAGGGGGGAAGAACGGGACCGGGGAGGGGAGGCCGGGGGGTGGAAGGAGGAGGGTCTGGATGGGGGGGACGCCGGTACCGCCAGGACGTTGAGGAAGGTGGTCTTGCCCGAGTACTGCAGCCCCACCAGGGTCAGCTCCATCTCCTCCTTCCACAGGAGGGAGCGGAGCCAGTCCAGCAGGCGGGACAGCAGTGCCAGCATCGCGGAGGGGTGCAGAGCTGCAGGAGGGTAGAGGTGCAGAGCTGCAGAGGTGCAGGGTGCAGAGCTGCAGGGGTGCAGAGCTGCGGAGCTGCAGGGCGGCAGGGTGCCCGCTCACTGGCCCCCCCCACCGGCAGCGCACGGAGCGGTCGGCGGCCGAGCGCCGGGGCCCAAGCCCGAGGGCCACGTGACGGGGACCCGAGGCGGTCACGCGGCCCCCCGCCGAGGACACGAGACCCGCCGGGGCCACGTGACCCTCCCCCCGCCGCTCTTCCTCCTTCCTCTTTCCCTTTGCTGCGCTCGGCGCCCCGGCCGCAAGGGGGCGCTGCTCGGGGCCGCTGCCGGCCCGGGCCTCGAGGCTTATAATAATAATAACGTTGGTATTTGCTTACTATGTGCAGAGCGCTGTTCTAAGCGCTGGGGGAGACACAGGGGAATCAGGTTGTCCCACGTGGGGCTCACAGTCTTAATCCCCATTTTACAGATGAGGTCACTGAGGCACAGAGAAGTGAAGTGACTTGCCCACAGTCACACAGCTGACAGGTGGCAGAGCCGGAATTCGAACCCATGACCTCTGACTCCAAAGCCCTTGCTCTTTCCACTGAGCCACGCTGCTGCTAATGGATTTATCAACAATAGGCCCGTTGTTCCTTCCTTCATTCAATCAATCAATCAATCGTATTTATTGAGCACCTACTATGTGCAGAGCACTGGACTGAGCGCTTGGAAGGCAGCGTGGCATAGTGGAAAGAGCCTCGGCTTGGGAGTCAGAGGTAATGGGTTCTAATCCCGGCTCTGCCGCTTGTCAGCTGTGTGACCATGGGCAAGTCACTTCACTTCTCTGGGCCTCAGTTCCCTCAACTGTAAAATGGGGATGAAGAATTTGAGCCCTACTTGGGCAACCTGATTACCTTGTATCTACCCCAGCGCTTAGAACAGTGCTCGGCACATAGTAAGCACTTAACAAATACCAACATTATTATTGTTATTACAATTCGGCAATAGATAGAGACCATCCCTGCCCAATAACAAGCGCAAGGTCTAAACGTTACTATGTGCCGAGCACTGTGCTAAGCGCTGGGGTGGGTACAAGCAAATCAGATCGGACCCAGTCCCCGCCCCGCGTGGGGCTCACTGACTCAATCCCCATTTTACAGAAGAGGTAACTGAGTCGCAGAGGAAGTGAGCCCAAAGTCACACAGCAGCCATGTGGCAGAGACAGAATTAATAAGAATAATTATGGTATTTGTTAATGCTCTGTGCCAGACATTGTACTAAGCGCTGAGGTGGGTAAAAGCAATTTGGGGTGGACACAGTCCTTTTGTCCCCTGTGGGGCTCAGCCTCAATCCGCGTTTTACGGATGAGGTGACTGAGGCCCAGAGAAGTGAAGCGACTTGCCCAAGGTCACACAGCAGACAAGTGACAGAGCTGGGACTAGAACCCATGACCTTCTAACTCCCAGGCCCTTGCTCTACCACTACACGGTGATGGTGGTGGTACTAGTAGTAATAATTTGGTATTTTTTGACCACTTCCCATGTCCCAAAAACTCTACTAACCATTGGGACAGACTCAAGACGGTCAGGTCCCACTCGGGGGTCACATGAAGATGAGGAAACGCAGGCATCCAGAAGTTAAGTGACTTTCCCAAAGTCACACAGTAGACAAGTGGCCTAATGGGGTTAGAACCCAGATCCTTTGACTCCCAGGCCTGTGCTCTTTACACCTGGCCCTGCTGCTTGACGTTAGATGGGCTTATTTTCAAGTAACTTTGTCGGATAGAACATAACCTGCTAGAAAGAGCCTGGGATTGAGTCAGGAGACCTGGGTTCGATTCTCATTCTGCCTCCTGCCTGCTATATGATCTTGAGCAAGATATTGTGTTTCCTTGGGCCTTGACTTTTCTCATCTGTAAAATGGGGGCTAAACATCTGTCCTTCCTCCCCCATAGACTGTCAGCCCTTTAAGGGAGAGGAACTATGTCTGATTTTCTTATCTTATAGCTGCCTCAGCAAATAGCACAGTGTTTGGCACAAAATAAGCACTTAACCCATACCACAATTATTAATTGCATGGTAACACTTTAAATGTAACCACAATGCAAAGAATAATGGACACGCTCATTCCTTTGGGTGTTCGAAAAGCTTTTAGAAGCTAATTTTGGCACAGCTGGTGCCATCACAAGAAGTCAAGTCTCAAGCCCCTGAGAAATAATGGAAAATAATAATGATTATAAAAAACTAATGAATGCCTAGGACACGTCAACAATGAATATTTATTGCTCTAGAAAATCCTCAAGCCAAATTAGTCCAGCTGTCCTTGGGAGGACAGCCAGTTGACTTTCTGCTTACTGCCTAACCAAAATTTCAGGGAGGAATGCTGCTTCTCCTTTAAACTGCAAGTTTGTTTTGGACAGGGAATATGTCTCCCAAATCTTTTACATTTTATTCATTCATCCATTCATTCAATCATATTTATTGAGTGCTTATTGTTTGCAGAGCACTGTACCAAGCACTTGGGAGAGTACAGTAGAACAATAAACTGTCACAGTATCTGCCCACAACAAGCTTACAGTCTAAGCACTTTAGTACAGTGCTCTACATACAGGAAGCACTCAATACATAGCACTGATTGACTGGGCATGTCACCCTAAGGAGTTCACTCTGCGCATAAACTGCCAGTGCTGTTGGGGCCGTGGGTAATATTGCCCAACTTGTCTCTAGTGGCTTAGAGTCTCTTCATCTGTAAAATGAGGCTTAAATACCTATTCTCCTTCCCTTTTAGATTTTGAGTCCTGTGGGACAGGAACTGTGTCTGATCTGCTTAAATTATATTTACCCTGTCAGTACAGTGTCACTAAAATGTTTGTTTCAGGGGTTTTTGAAGTCCTCCCATAATTGCTCCAATATTTGCACAACTTTGAGTCCTCTATATTGTAAGGTCATTGTGGGGAGGGTATATGTCTGTTTATTGTTATATTATACTCTCCCAAGTGCTCAGTACAGTGCTCTGCACTCAGTAAGTGCTCAAGAAATATGATCGATCTATTTGATTTTTGGTTGCAGTGGAAGGGACCAAAATGATTTTTATAGGGAACAAAATGCCCTCTGTGCTTTCAGTAATGAGTAATCCCCACCCCTGACCTTGGCAAGGCTAATATGGGATGAGTGTGGCTGCCATCAGCAACGCCCCTCCCCCCAGCCCCAAGCCACCCATGAGGGATGTAGTCAGAGACCGTGCTGTGGTAAGAGAGGAGGAGGAGGAAGAAAACAGGCATCCCCTTTATTGTCAAAATGCTCCTTTCTCATCAACTGGTGACAACAAAAGTTTTGTGAGATCCAAGTGAGGTTGGGGTTACCCACAAGGGCCTATCAGAGTCAACACCTCCTACCCCAAACAGTTCACCCTATCAGTCGATCAATCCATCCTATTTATTGAGCTTTATGTGCATAGCACTGTGCTAAGAGCTAACGAGAGTACGATACAACAGAATTAGCAGATATATTTCCTGCCCACTACTCTTCTACAGGATTGCAAAGTCTGGAGAGGTGCTGATTGCATGCATAAAAGGTAATAATGATAATATGAATAATAATGGTATCTGTTAAGTGCTTACTGTTTGTCAAGCACTGTGCTAAATCCTGGGGTAGATACAAGATCGAGTCGGACAGTCTCTGTCCCCATGGGCTCACAGTCTAAGAAGGAAGGAGAACAGATACTGAATCCCCAATTTACAGATGAGGAAACTGAGGCTCAGAGATATGAAGTGATTTGCCCAAGGTCACACAGCAGGCAAGTGGATGAGCAGGGATAAGAACTCAGGTCCCCTGACTTATGGGCTGGTGTTTTTTCCCCTAGACCAAGCTTCTTCTGGGGTCTAATCCCTGAGACATCATTACTCCATCAGTTTGAGCCAAAATAAGACTGGTCCAGTCTGGTCATTTTCACGAGCCAAATCCTAGGCTTGTACCAAGAAGAAAATGGCCAGAGATCAATGGGTCTGAAATCCCAAGCTTAGATGCAGCTTGGCCTTGGCAAGAGTTCCCTATAAACAAGGAGGGTGGTGGACTGCCCAAATCCCCATCTCTGCCCCAGCCTGGTTGGAACCTGCCAAGCCTCAAGACCAGACTTGCCCATTTTGCCTGCCAAGACCAGACAGCAAAGAGAATTAGGAGAGGCTCACTAGCATTAACCTAGTAATCGGGACTCAAGGGGTTGGGGCATGATCTATTTAAGATGGCTTTGGTTGCAGAAAGAAATATGGCTTCCTCAATTTAAAGATTTCCTGAAGAGTGGCAGGAACTGAGAGCTGAATAGGTAAAAAGAGGTAGAGGAGTGTGGTATTTGTGAAGCAAGGGAGAGAGGACAAAGGGAGAAAGGAGGAAGGAGAGAGAAGGAAGAAAAGAAGGAGAAGGGAGAAGAGAGGGTGAAGGGAGGAGAGAAGAGGAAAAAGGGAGGAAGGAGAGAGAAGGAAGGAAAGAAGGAGAAGGGAGAAGAGAGGGTGAAGGGAGGAGAGAAGAGGAAAAAGGGAGGGAGGAGAGAGAAGAGAGAGGAGGAGAAGGGAGGGAGAGGAAGAAGGGAGGAGAGAAGAGGGAGGAAGAAGTGAGGGAAGTGAGGGAGGAGGGAAGGGGAAAAGGGAGGAAGGAGGGGGAGAAGAGATGAAGGAGATAAGGGAGGGGGCAGATGGGAGGGATGAGAAGGGGAGGAGAGAAGAGGGGTCTGCCAGGTAGCCAAATGAGTTTGCCTATCATCAGTTCAAACTTCCTGTTATTAAGCTCATTGTGGGAAGGGAACCCATCTAGCAACTCTGTTAAGGTGTTCAACTTCGTTGAACACCCCGGCGCTTAGTACAGTGCTCTGTACACAACATATGTTCAATCAATACCACTGATTAAGAACCTTCAGGTAACAGCTTCTTAATTCCCCATGTTCCCCACCTCTTAATCTTAATTTTAATCTTAATCTTAATCTTAATCTTAATTCCCCACCTCTAATCTTGGAGTGGAGCTTTTTCTTTGGAACAGGGGTCTGCAGATCATCATCCAGTGCGTGTTCTTCCAATTTTATCCTACTGTATTTGCCCAAGAGCTTAGCACAGTACTCTGCACACAGACCAGGAAATAAATGTCACTGATTATTGATCTTAATGGATTTGACTAGGAGCCAGGTATCCCCTTAGATGTTTAGTTGACGTCTGGCCTCAGCTAGCTGCATGCCCTTGGGGGAGCTTGTGGAGATAGGGAACTTTTTGTTTCCACAGGACAATTATCTGAACATGAATATTTTCCATCTTCAGAGGAAGGCTCCCTTTTTCCCCACACAAGAAAATCTGATATACCAAGAATAAAGGCCACTCATGTTGGAAGACTTCTTGGAGATGTTGCTAGATGATTTTTTGTATGTTTCATATAGGTATAAGCGGCAGAACCCATTTCTTGGGTTTGACAAAAACTTGTGGAAGCAGCTTGGCCTAGAGTGGATAGCCCTTGGGTTCTAAACCTGACTCTGCCACTTGTCTGTTGTGTGACCTTGGGCAAGTCACTTAGCTTCTCTGTATCCTCTTTTACCACATCTGTAAAAGGAGGATTAAAACTATGAGCCCCATGTGGGACACAGACTGTGTCCAACCTTATTAGCTCTCATTACCTCAGTGCTTGCTACAGTGTCTGGCACATAGTAAGGGTTTAACAAATACCATTAAAATGTAACCCAGGAGATGAAATGTTCTCTAAGTTTTGTTTTTTTAAATCATGTCATATTAACTGCTTTAAGAGTTGAATGATCTCTGAAAAGGATCATATATGAACATGTTAAGCAGATAGTTGGAAGCAGTACTTGAATGGAATAATGGTAGGTCTTTACTACATGAACCAATAAATGTGCTTAAATTAAAGATTATTTTTACAAAAGTAGTCACAATAGTTGTAATAGTATTTATTAAGCTTTTACCATGTGTAAACTCTTACTGACTACCCCTGAAAAAGAATACATGGTTACTGTGGTAGTTAACTACTATGTGTCAAACACTGTTCTAAGCACTTGGAAGATTATAAAATAATCAGATCAGACACAGTCCTTGTCCCACCCACGGCTCATAATCTAAGTAGAAGGGAGAACAGATTTTGAACCCCCATTTAGAGATGAGATAACTGAGGTCCAGAGAAGTTAAGTGACTTACTGAAAGTCAAGCAGCAGGCACGTGGTAGAGTGGGGATTACAACGCAGATCCTCTGACTTCCGGGCCTGTGTTATTTCAAGAAGGCCACACTGCTCCTCGAAAGCATTATCTAGAAATATTAAACTCTGAGCCCCATAGGGAACAGGGATTGGGTCCAACCTAATTAACTCGTATCTACCTCAGCACTTGGAACATTGCTTGGCACATGGTAAACCCTTAACAATTGCCTCCCCCGATTAGACTGTAAACCTGCCAAAGAGCAGGGACTGCCTCTATTTGTTACCGATTTGTACATTCCAAGCGCTTAGTACAGTGCTCTGCACATAGTAAGCGCTCAATAAATATTATTGAATGAATGAACAAATACCATAAAAATAATTATAGCCAATGAAAGATATCTTCCTTGCTTTGTCTCCCATTTACCATAGAATTGATATAATGGTTCATTCCATATGTTTCTAAATCTGCAAAGTGATCTCTTTAATTCGTTTCTAACGATGCAATGTGCCGACGTGTGACTTATCACTTCTGTTTTACAAAAAAAAGGAAAAATGAGGTTCCCTAATCTGAAGTCTTTTAGTGAGTTGGCTTGGGTGAAACTGTTCACCTACTGCCCTCTGGCGGACGAAGTATTTTAGGTGCTGTTCGAGGGTTTATCCCTTCACATGGGCCTCTGACACTAAAGAATTTCAATTAATCAATCACTGGCATTTATCCAGCATTTCCTCTGTTTAGAGAACTGGACTAGCACTTGGGAGATCACAATAGAGTTACTAATACTAATCATAAATAGTGTGGCATTTGGTGTCATGCCCTGCATTATGAACTAAGGTAGCTACAAGATAATTAGGTTGAACACAGTCCCTGTCCCACATGAGGCTCACAGTCTAAGGGGAAGAGAGATCAGGCTCTGAATCCCCATTTTACAGATGACGCATAGAGAAATTACTTGCCTCTAGGGAAAAAGTGTTCTAAAGCCAACAAGGGCTGTGGGAGGGTCTTAGTTTGAGGAAGCCACAGATTGTAGAAGTAAAACAGAGTCGCTCTCCAGGAACACTGTACAGCCTTGGCGAGTTTTTTATTTATTTTATTTTTAGGGTGTTTTTTAAGTGCTTACTATGTGCCAGATACTGTACTTAGCAGTGGGGTAGATACAAGATAATCAGGTTGGACATAATCTATGTCTCACATGGGGCTCACAGTAGTCATCCCCACTTTACAGATGAGTTAACTAAGTCACAGAGGCCCAAGATTACACAGAAGACAGGCGGTGGAGCCAGGATTAGAACCCAGCTCCTTCTGTCTCCCAGCCCATGCTCTATCCACTAGACCGTCCTGCCGTCTACTAGGCCATGCTGCTGCTGTGTCTGTGAGGTGGTGGGGAGGATAAAAAGTCTTGGCCCAACTGAGTGACTGAGGTATGACCAGAAGCTGAAGAGGGAAGGGGTCGAGGAGGGGAAAAGAAGCTGGTCTGGGAGAGAACCAGAGTTTCACTTTAGACTTCAGCCTAGGCCCTGAGTGTTTGGAGAGCAGCTTTGAGCAGGGTCACAATTCTTGCGTTGAACAATACAATCTTGATAAGCAGCTGGGATAGATTACATGAACAATCACAACCAGAGTAAGGACAGCCTCACGGCCAAAAATACTCCTCTTAAGGCATCTGGGTTTCTCAAGCAGGATTCAAGCTGCTTTGAAAATTGAGCTTGACCACTCCCTACAGCCTCACCTGCCCATCTCATCCCCTGCTCTGCTTTGGTTCCTGTGCTGCTCATTGTAGTCTCCCTTCCCCAGGTCTTTGATGACTCCTTACCCTACTCCCAAGGCCTGCCTGGAACCCATGCAAACAGAGGGGGAAGGGGAAAGGTGAGGGAGGGAGGATGGAAGGGGGTGGACACTTCAAGATGGACAGATACGGAGCCAGCAATTTATAACATTCAGCTACAGATTCAAATTTAAAACTCAATCATCTTGTCCAAGCAACATAAAATTCCTTCCAAATCAGTGACAATTTCAGAGGAAAATTGCACACAGGCTGAAATCAATTTGCAAGGGACTCTTGGCTCCTTCTTCTGAAAGTTGATTATCCCTAAGACCGTCTTAATTTTAAGTGGGTACAAAGACCCTTATTCCATGGCCAGTTACTGGTCGTCTAACCCATTTTGCCACTCTGAGCAATGCACATGTCTGAGACAGGGATTTGTCTCAGATTTGGGTCTCCCATTTGTAATAATAATAATAATAATGTTGGTATTTGTTAAGTGCTTGCTATGTGCAAAGCACTGTTCTAAGCGCTGGGGGATCCAAGGTCATTAGGATGTCCCACGTGGGGCTCACAGTTTTAATCCCAATTTTACAGATGAGGTAACTGAGGCACAGAGAAGTGAAGTGACTTGCCCATAGTCACACAGCTGGCAAGCGGCGGAGTTGGGATTAGAACCCATGACCTCTGACTCCCAAGCCCAGAGTCTTGCCACTGAGCCATGCTGCTTCTATTTGTATTAGCTTGGGACCCAGAAGGGTCAAGAAGACCCTTATCTCAGTACTCAGAACAAAGGCAACTCCTAGAGACTACTTAGTGGCCAACAGAGAAAGGAACTAGGTTTTCTTCTTTCATAAGATTTAGGTTTTGTTCCCTGGGTCATCAGATACCACCCTGGTTCCCCCAAACCTTTGCTCTAAAATTCAAAACCAGTATTAATAGAATTCCAAATGCTTCGAGGCTCACACCTAAACTGATGTTCCTAAATAACAGCTCTAATGATCAACTCTGGCCCATTTAATAATGTTGGTATTTGTTAAGCGCTTACTATGTGCAGAGCACTGTTCTAAGCGCTGGGGTAGATACAGGGTGATCAGGTTGTCCCACGTGAGGCTCACATTTAATCCCCATTTTACAGATGAGGTAACTGAGGCCCAGAGAAGTGAAGTGACTTGCCCACAGTCACACAGCGGCCAAGTGGCAGAGCCGGGATTCGAACCCATGACCTCTGACTCCCAAGCCCGGGCTCTTTCCACTGAGCCACGCTGCTTCTCATTTATGCATCACCCCTGCATCCTGAAAAGTTTCACCGGGAACACGGTCATTCTGTTGAACAGACTTGGGTGTCAGAGACCTGGGTTTTAATCCCAGGTCCTCCACACTATCATTACTATTACCATTATTATTATTTTTATTAAGCACTTACTCTGTCAAGCACTGTTCTAAACACTGGGGTCTAGATACAAATTAATCAGATTAGATGCAGTCCCTGTCTTAAATGGGGCCAACAGTCTAAGTAGAAGGGAAAATGGGCATTCCCCATTTTACAGATGAAGAAAAGGGAAAATGGGCATTCCCCATTTTACAGATGAGGAAACTGAGGCACAGAGAAGTTTAGTGATCTGTCCAAGGTCACACAGCGGGCAAGTGGAAAAGCCAGACTCCCAGGTCTCTCCTCTCTCCACTTGGTCACACTGTTCCTCTAGCCTACTGTGTCACCGTGGAAAACTCATTGAACTTCTCTGTGCCTCAGTTTCCTCTTCTGTAAAGTGAGAATTAAGAGCTGTCCTCCCTCTCACTTAGACGGTAAGCCCAATATGGAACAGAGGCTTTGTTTATTTTTTTATGGTATTTGTTAAGTACTTACTATGTGCCAAGCAATGCACTAAGTGCTGGGGTAGATACATACTAGTCAGGTTAGAAAAAGTCCATATCCACAGTCTTAACCCCCATTTTACAGATGAGGTAACTGAGGCACAGAGAAGTGAAGTGACTTACCCAAGATCACACAGCAAACAAGTGGCAGAGTCAAGATTAGAACACAGGTCCTTCTTACTCCCAGGCCTGTGCTCTATCCGATTAACTTGTATCTATCCTGGTGCTTAGCACAATGCCCGCCCCATAGTAAGCGCTTAACAAAGACAAATCATTATTATCATCCTAGGCCACACTTGGCCTTGGGAGCCCTTTTTCCAAGTTAGGAAGAGTTTTTTAATAGTAAGGCCTGTGAGCTATGCACTGCTATAGGTTTTCGGTGCTGCAAAACAGTATTTTGAAAATCAACACAACCACCATAACTTTAGATTCATTCATTCAGAAGGGATATAGAAAGAGCACTCTTCACTGATAGATATTCCCCTTAGAGAGTCAGATGGACCTCAATATGACCCAGGTAAAAATGGAAATACTGTTCACTGAGTCTAATAACTGCCGCCATCTACACCCATGGGAGCCTATGCTAGTAGCGGAGCAGTTCTTACTAAACACATGGTGAGAAACTACAAAACGATAAAAAGGAAAACACAGATCAACAAAACAGTTTCCACTGTTGTGACTATATAAGACCAATCCTTGAGAACTGTAAGTGTATTGGGCATACAGCCCCGGAGATAAGGAAAAAGGAGGCTCATCTGGGCAATTAGATGACACAAATAGAATTTTGCAAAAATATCTTCTGTTCTGGCTAGGGACAGACATCCATCAGACTGGAAACTAACAGGAGCTAAGGCCCCTGTGTTAATTGAATTCCCTTTCTTTAAGCAGTAGCCAGGTGCATGAAGACAATTTGCTGGAACAACAAATATTTGGTCCAAAGATCATTTGTGTCCATCCTCCCTCTCTCTTTTATGTTTTCAGTATTTGTTAAGTACCTACTATGTGCCAGGCACTGATTTCTGCAACCCAGCCACACACTTATGGCTGCCTTATTCCCTCGTTCATTCATTCAATCGTATTTATCGAGTGCTTTCTATGTGCCAAGCACTGTACTTGGGAGAGTGCAATATAACAATAAACAGACATATTCCCTCCTCCTAGCCCACCCCAGCTGCCCAGTTGTTGGTCAATTTCTGGGTTCCAACCTTTTAGAACATTCTCTTGAACATTTTCAGAAAATGAACAGAGTAAAGCATTCATTCTAGCAAAGTGCCTTGCTTCTGCAAGTGCAAATTCTGCCTTAGAGCACACACTTCCACCCCCCAACTCCCAGGACCTGCCTTTTGTAGCCATTCAAGACCAAGAAGAAAAGCGTATTTAAAGTTTAGACTGAAATTCCCCAAACTACCATCCACCCAGAGGCTAAAGAAATGAGATGGTGAAATAATTTGAAAGGGGAAAATGGTCTCATCTGCATTTTGACAGGCACTGCCAATTCCCTCCATTTATTGACTAAGTGGATGATTTTACACTCTGCTGCTTCTGTTTCACAGATAATTGTATGCCAATTATCCTTCCAATCGTGTAGAGAGCTGGAGTTAGAGGTGAAAACACACACCAGATGTCATAAATAGAATATAGCTAAATCTCAATAGTGGAAACCCAGGAATTTCAGACGTTGTTTATTGCAGTTGTACATCTCACCTTCATCTTACTAGGGATGAATCACTCTCACCAGCACCCTTAAAGGTGTTGCATTCATTCATTTATTCAATCGTATTTATTGAGCGCTTACTGTGTGCAGAGCACTGTACCCTTGTTCTTTACCTGGTGTGGCAGACAGCAGGTTTAGGGGATGGTCCTGATTTTTAGCAGAAATAACAATAGGGTGCCTTTTCCCACTTGTATGCTTCCTCCTCTTCTTTCAGCAATCATGTAACAAGCAGGAGAAGTAAGGGATTAGAGCCAATCATTATTTTATTGTCGAGCATATTGTTATGAGTCCTTTTTGGGACATTGTGCCCAACTTGTTTAGCTTGTATTTACCCCAGGGTTTAGTAAAGTGCCCCCCTCTCCACTGCCCAGGCCCGCTTCCTTTGCTCTACTCCAACCTGCCCCACAGCACTTGTGTACATATGTACATATTTATAATTTTAATTCTATTTATTTTTATTAATGATGTGTATATACCTATAATTCGGTTTATTTATAATGATGCTGCTGATGCCTGTTTACTTGTTTTGACATCTGCCTCCCCCTTTCTAGACTGTGAGCCTGGTGTGGGCAGGGATTGTCTCTATTTGCTGCTAAATTGTACTTCCCAAGAGCTTAGTACAGTGCTCTGCACACAGTAATTGCTCAATAAATATGATGAAATGAATGAATGCCTGACACATAGCGTTTAACAAATGCCATTAAAAAAAAGAGCATCTATAGGTCCCTCAGCATTCTGGCTCTGACCCATTGTAGGTGCCCCTCCCCTGTGAGGAACTCCTCCTCCCTCCAATCCACCAAATCAAGTCCCTTTCCACTTTCAAAGAGCAGCAGCATGGCCTAGTGAAGAGACCACAGGTTTGGGAGTTCAGAGGAACTGGGTTCTAATCCTGGCTCCTACAGTTGCCAGCTGTGGGACTTTAGACAAGTCACTCAACTTCCCAGTGTCTTGTTTCCCAACTGTAAAATACCTATTCTCCCTCCTTTTTAGGACTAAGTACTTATTTTCCCTCCTCCTTAGACTGTGAGTCCCGTGAGAAACATAGACTGTGTCCTGATTATCTTATATCTACCCCTGTTCTTGGCACATAGTAAACACTTAAAGAATACCACAGTTATTCTTTTCAAGTTCCCCTAAAAAAGCACCTTTTCCAGGAGATATTCTCAAATTTATAAAAACTTTACTGATCAGGTTAACCCATCAGTACTCATCACTTAAGTACTTAGTGCTCTGCCCATAGTAAGGGTTCAGTAAATACCATTGATTGATTGATTAGTGATTTATGCATTCTGGTAATTTATTCAGTTTTTTGCATCCATTTTTGGCTCCCAGTTATATCTATTTTCCCTTATTCCCATCCTAAGTAAAAGTCTGGGTCTGCCTGTCTCTCCCAGTCTTGGTCAGCCTCAGTACCCACAAGTTTACAAACTATTCTTTCCAGTCCTGCATTAAAGGAAGATATGTTTCCTGTTTCATCAGAAGATTTAGAGACTTGGACTCCAAGAAGGAAAAGCATAAAACCCAGAGAGACTCACACAAAAGTGTACGAACAGAAAGAGACCTTTCCCCCATCACTCACACAGGCACACACACACACACACACACACACACTCATACACACTCACAAACAGGAAAACATGGAGCAATGCCAAGTACTTAGTACAGTGCTCAAGTGCTTAGTACAGTGCTCTGCATAAAGTAAGCACTCAATAAATACGACTGAATGAATGTATACAGAGAAAAGCAGGAAAAGGGAGAAAGATGACTCCTACAGGCTCAGACTCAGAGGCACATATATATATATATATATATATATATATATATATATATATATATATTGCAGCTTTCTGTCAAAGAACACTCAGATGACCCAGTCAGTCAATCACTCAATGGTATTTGAGCACATACTATGAGCAGAGCACTGTACTAAGTGTTTAGGAGCATACAATACAACAGAATAGCTGAAATGTTCCCTGCCCAAACAATCTAGGGGACGAGCTGACAGTTCTGAGACTTTAGGTCAGAAAACCTAAGCTAAGGAATTGATTTTCCTCCTAGCGCAACACTGCCAGCCCTCTTTCTTTCCCGACAATAATGTCTGTGCTGTGGCATGGGATACAATGGGCAAGTGGACAGGCTTGCAGGCATGGATAGTGTCTATTGATTCTATTTGCATTGTGCTCTTCCAGATGCTTAGTATAGTGATTTTTTAACAGTAAGTGCTCAATAAATACCACTGATTGCTTGATAAGGCAGTACCGAAACTAGCCTTATCTCTTGATTTCCACAGCTGTGTTCTTGTCTTACAGGAGACCAACAGCAGCACTGTGGATAAATTTACACATCCATATGCATTCATTTCAAGTGTGTATTCTTCTTAATTTTGTGTCAAAACATTATTTTTTTAAAAAAAGAAACATGAAAAACCTGGTATCTTGAGAATTTAACCATCTTATTTCCATTTAGTCAATGGCTCATATTATACAGTAATACTTAACATACAACCTGGGTTACATGAGGTTTTATTTACACTTTAATAACACAGGTAATTTCTTTTGCACTGGACCATTAGTTCAATTTTAAACTGTGCAAGATAAGAATGGAATTCAATTTTCCAATTTGGTCTTCAGAAGCACAAATTTAGTTCAACGCACACCCGGTTCTTGCATAACGAGGTTTTCTCACTCCACGTTTCAGACAGGACACTTTTAGGGAATTATGAGATATTCTCCTGACAACATCCTCCACTAGACCATGAGTTCCCTGAGGGCATGGATCACAACTATTAACTCGACTGTACAGAGCTATACCCACAGTAAGCGCTCAATAAATACCATTGATTGATGGATGTTTTAGCTTGCATCTCTCTGGAAAGAACTAATTTACAATCTGGGAAGAAATAATTTATGTGTCAGTGTCGGGGATCATACACAGTGAAGGTTCCTCCACAAGGGGTCTGTCAGGAATTTCAACCCCAAGTTTAGAAGTGTGGAGTGTATTTACCTGCTTTGACAGAGGAGCTGATTACAATGCTGATTAGACAAAACACTCTCAAATGATTTTGTTTCCTAATATATAAAACCCTTTCCTCTCACTAGCCTCACCCTAAGCAAACTCCCACCTCATCATTTAGGAATAAGAACATGGCTGTTAAAGTGAATTTTCTACAAAAAATGATGTTCAGTGGAGTCAACGGGGGTTTTGATTCACATTTCAAGAAATAGGAAGCCCTGCAGTACAAAAGGTCTATTTTAAATACCACTAAACTGAAAAGAGGTTGATTAAAACAAATATTTCAGTTATTAAAATAAAGAGTATTTGGGTATAAAGGCTTGTAAAAACTGAACAGGTCCTCGAATAAATAATTCCATTTTGGGATTTGTTGTCATAAATTGGAGAGAAAGCAAAGGAAGGATAAGGCGAAATATCTTTGGGATCCTCATAAGTGTCTTTCTTTGAAGAGTCGATTCCAGGAATAACGGTCTGTACATCATCAATGCTGTTGGAGAGGACATCGCCTTCCACAAGTGCCTGGGATGTTGCCCCAGGCACAAGTGGTCCCTTGGTGCCAGGTGGGTCTACTGAGACACAAGTCTTGACGGTGGAGAAAGAATTGTCTTCCAGGTGGAAGGAAGAGTTAGAGAAGTCCTCTTCACTCAGATTCGAATTTAGATCGGCTTCGATGCAGATGTCATCAGCAATGCACACGTAGATGAAAGATGTTGTGGTCACATTCACCACTGTCTTACACGAGGATCCCGCAAAACAGCGACAGGTGAATTTTTTTGAAAATTGTTTCAGGTCCGCATAGGTCGGCTTCCCATTCACCAAATAACGGCCATCCTCAGTGGTATGAATAACGAAGTTCGCCGGGTTCAGATGAAGGTAGTCACTAGAGTTCCAGGCCTTCCGCACACATGCCCCTCTCTCCTCACAAAGCACTTGGCTGCACATTTTGGCCGCCAGGGTGACATTGATGATGTAGGGATTCAGCGTCATCCTCATGTAATTGTCCAGAATCCTGCAGGTTTTCTGTGGAAATTAAACAATAAAACAACTCAGCAGAGGTCAAAGTAGAACGGGAGACAGGATAATAATTACCTTCCAGATCTTCAGAGGAACTAAGCTGTGTTCACCTTCTAAGAGGAGAACGAAGCATGGAAAGTTCTTAAAGAAGTCAGTTCTCATTTGACCTGGTTCAGACGAGAGAACTGGGCCTATGGAAGTGGTCAAATTTTGTCCTCAAATGTGCAGGCTCAAATTTCACTGAAACACTATTAAAGTTCCACAGATTTGGACTTGTTTAAGAAACACTGCCAATGAGCAACTTTGCTGTTTTTGGACCAAACATCAGCACTGATTGAGCACCTACTGCATGTGCAGTACTGCATGTGCAGTACTGTACAAAGTGCTTGAGAGAGTACAATATTCCAATACTTCTATATGACTAGGAAAGATATCCCCATGTGGGACAGGGGCGGTATTCAGTCTATTTAACTTGTATCTACCCCCATGTTTAGAATAATAATTGATTAATTAAAGGTATTTGTTCAGCACTTACTGTGTGCCATGCACTGTACTAAGCACTGGAGAAGATACAAGGTAATCAGTCCCACATAGTGCTCACAATCTAAGTACGAGGGAGTATAGCTATTGAATCCCCATTTTACAGATGAGGAAACTGGGATCCAGAGAAGTGAAGTGATTTGCACAGCAGACAAGAGGCAGAGATGGATTTGGAACTCGGATCCTCTGACCCAGTCCCATGCTCTTTCCACTAAGCCATGCCGCTGCTGGTGGTATACCACAAATGCCAAATAACTGTAGTATTTGCTTAAAGCTTACAATGCGCCAAGCACTATACTAAGCATTGGGATATAATCAGGTCCCACATGGGGCTCACAGTCTAAGAGGGAGGGAGAACAGTTAATGCTTAACAAATGCCATAAAAGAAAGAAGATATGCTATCTGCTTTAAATGAACTTACACCCTAGTGTGGAATGACCTGTACCAATGTGAATTATATATACATACATATTGTGTGAATACATATATAAATTACAACCCTGAAAGAACATCTCCCTTGCACTTGGATTTGTGCCCTTTAATCATGCCATCCTCGACCCCACAGCACTTATATACTTATACATAATTTATTTTAGTGTCTGTCTCCTGCTCTAGATTATAAGGTCCTTATGAACAGGGAACATGTCTTCCAACTCAGTTATATTATACTCTCTCAAGTTCTTAGTTTAGTGCTCTGCACATAGTACATGATCAATAAATACTATTGACTGATTGCCACTCTTAGGTGTATTTTTAGGAGAAAAACTATGGATGTATGTGCTAATTCTGTTGTACTGTGCTTAGTACAATGCTCTGCACATACTAAGAGCTCAATAAATGTTATTGATTGATTGACTGATTCCTGGCCATTCCCCAAAATGGTGCTGTGCACTGTAAGAGGAGTATCATGAG